>NC_066875.1:46171773-46488024 GCF_022985175.1 Labeo rohita
TCAGCCCTGCTTAGCTTCAGTGGGTAGCCAGTCTTGGGCTGCAGGGTGAAATGGCTGTGGCCTATGTAGTATACTTGTTCCTGTTGCAGCAGCGCTACTGTGCTATGCTGTAGTAGAGCTGTACTGGCCAACACTGGTAAAATGACCTTACCCTCTCATCCACTGAAGTGTAATCGTGATCCATGATCCGCATGCGGTAAAACTACAACTTCCGCATTTGTCCACGTGTGTTGCCACAGTATCATAAGCGGAAACCGAGGATAGAGTAGATATTGCGTCATTAATAGGCGACAATGACCAGGGACGAGTCATTATTTAAAACTGGAATTTCTCTGGATTTACAAATCCTTGAGGTGTTTTGAGATAACGTAAATACACAACTGCATGACATATATAACTCTGTGCAAGTGGTTTTTGGACATTTTATTACAAAAATCTTACATATTGTGCCTTTAAGATCCTTTCGTTTTGATCGCTACTGTAGACAATAAGTGTTTATACCCAAACTATAAACTTCTATCCCTGTACTTCTATTATTTTAATGTCTTTAACACAGAAATAATGACTATAATGTGGTTAAAAAGACTGTTTGTGTTGCTCTTTCTGCGTTCACATTTACCCCGACCATCTGATTCATTAACATGGGCAGCGACAAAACCTGCTTCTCACGCTCCACTGACACTCGCAATGTGAAACAGTCCTAATAGACATAGTTAAATCGTTGTCATTCAGGAATAAGAGCGCGAGGGTGTTTGAATCCAGATCTCAATATTTTAAGGATTATTCGTGCGGCAGCAAAATGTTTCGCGAGGATATCGTCACGACTGGTCTCGCGAGACACATCGGATCTCGTCACATCCTAAGTGATTAGTAGTAAATCTCCATCATGTGCGTTCAGCTGGAGCGACAATGAATACGCAGAGGTGGCGCTATCAAGCTATTTTGCCACAACCACTTCTGAAACCCCTGAGGTCAGTGCGGAACTGCTCTCCACACACACACTCTGAGAAAGCAGCTGCTAATAACAGACCAAACAATAGTGGAGATGAAACGACGTGCCAGTGCACACAAACCTTAATAGAACAATAGTGTAAGAGTGTTTTTTTTTTTGAGTTGAACACTCAAATTTGTCAAACACGCTTGTGCAATTAACAACATCTGCTAAGAGGGAAGGGTCTGAAAACAACTGAGCTAGTCTTTTTTCCTCTTCCTCTTCTTCTCTTTTCATCTTTGAGCAAGTGCGTTATTTAACTCTCCCATCAGCACATATGAGAAACAAAGTATGTTTATCGGGGGTAAACTCCACGCTCTCTTATAGCCTCTATCAAAAGATGGTTTCTGTGAACTTTATTCCTGCACGCTAACGTCTACGGTGCTCGGGGTCACTGATTGAGCGACTGGATTTCTCATAAAGGGATTATGCTGTGGATATTTTTGTTCAGCATGTAAAACTTTTAAATGTTACAATATGTTATTTCATGTGAGGTTGTGAAATGCGACTTGCCTGCATTATTGTGTAATACATAATGTGCTGAAGACTATTTGTGTACCTTCTCTGCACCACACTGAATTACTAAATGTTTGATTATTTTTGTATCTGTTGTGGTGCACCTATACTGTTAGGGTTAGGGTTAGGCTAGGTCTCTCTGTGACATTTAATGTTATTTTCTTGTGTTTTGACTCCTGGTTTAGTGTATTTGGTCTAAGCATACTCTTAGGGTTGACTTGAGTCTGATGAATTGGACTTGACAAATCAGATTTTTGGCTATTATGTCTCTGGCAGTTAATTTTTGACATTTGGTTTTCAAATCTACAAAATAAATAACAAAACAGTAACACATGAAAATGAAATGGGAAAAATAACGACTTGCTCCCACCTATGCACACATTACATACACATTTGGGAATGAAAAGATGTTTTACCAAGGCTACATTTATATGATCACATGTACAGAACAATTAAAGCTGCAAGCAGTGTTGAAAGGGCTTTAGGAAAACAGTGAATGGTGAGCAATATGCATTTAAAGTGGTAAATATAGCATGACTATGCCATAGTCATTTATATGTGCCAAACTTCCTGTTGCCAGTGGGTGGCACTATCATTATAACAGAATATTGGCCTTTAGATATGTTGAGGCCAGGACTCTGAAGTTTGGGGCAGATCAGACATTGTATGGCTGAGTTATAACAACTTCCTTTCACATGGTGAAACATCGAACTTTATCAGGACACGCCATAAACACACACTTTAATGAAAACTCAAGATCTCCATAATTAAACATTGCAAAGGCCTTTACAGTAGACTGACCAAATATAAATGTTGAGGTCATTAAATCTCAATGAGGAGTCTGTTACAGAGTAAAACATGCCACTTCCTGTTGCCAGCAGGTGGCGCTATAATTATAACTGAATATGGTCATTTGTTCAGGGCAGGGCTTTTATCAAACATGTGAATTTTGGTGAAAATCGGACATTGTATGATTGAATTATAAGAACATCACAAAGGGCTTTATGCTGACCAAATTTGGTGTTGTCCCTATTAAATCTCTAGGAGTTGTTTGTTTAAATACAATGCCTGAAAATGGCAAAAACGGCACAAAACTTGAGAAAATTAAAAATAGGAGACTTCCTGTTGGGTTTCGGACTTCATATCAGGACTTTTTTTGTAGGTATGGGTGTGCTACACGTGTCTACCGAATTTCGTACTTGTGAAACATAGCTCTAGGGGCACTTCGTTGAAATTTTATAGGTGGCGATATCGAACCATTTTGCCACACCCACTTCTGAAACCCATATCAGATGTAAATTTTCACCACTTTTGGCGTGTGTGCAAAGTTTCATGAGTTTGAGCATGTTTAGGCCCTCAAAAACACGATTCATTTTGGAGAAAAAGAAGAAGAGGAAGAAACTGAGCAATTTCATTCATTAGTAGTAGTAACAATAATAATAATAATAATAATAATAATAATAATAATAATAAACAACAACAACAACAACAACTATACTAAATTGAATTTATTTATGTATTTATTTATGAGGTTCCTAAAACAATGTTTTCATACATTTTAAAAATGTAATTATTTAATATGTTTTAAAAAATATATATTTTATTATTATTATTATTATTACTACTACTATTATTATTACTATTATTACTATCATTACATCCAATTCCATGCATTGGATATCTGACATACTATGTCTGATGTTAAATTATAGTAAGTTGGATTTATAGCAAATTCAATTAGTATTCATTATTATTTTAATTAATTTATTTGTAAAATATTATGAATTATCAATGTTTATTATTATATTTTTTTATATAAATTTTTTATTTATTCTTTACACATTTTTAAATATTTCATTATTTAATACATTTTAAAAATTATATTTATATTATATATTTTATTTATTATATCCCTACAAATGATTTAAAACTATAGTCTAGTTTTAAATCATTTGTAACAATGAAAGGTTGAGCACTTTGCATTGTGGGATGTTCAACTGTATACTGCAGATTATTTGTTTCAATCAGATGCATATAAAACAGTCGAATGCTGTGCCAAAACTAGTATGAAGTACATCATTGCGAACATACCCATGAACACTTTTATTGTTGAATTTTATTCTCAGGCTTGTGGTGGACGGCCGGTGGCTCATGGGCTGCAAAAGGATTAATTAAATGCTCTTTAGGAAGGACTTTGACTATCGGTCTGTTACAGATGCTCCTTCCCAGCAACAGATCCAATAACCCTATAAACGCACGCATACAGATGCATACAGACGCAGAGCGGGTGAGCACAGGGCGTCTCTCACTGCTCAGACAGCAGGGGTGTAAGTGGATATCAGTGACGGCGCAGCGACAGCTTGCGTTAAACCCCGCGGACGCCGCTCTCATCACTGATGCTGCCGGCAGTTCTTCTTTTTCCTCTTTCTGTGTTCTGTATGCTGCATTATTCTGTTCATCCCATGCTATACTAATGCGTCACACTACACAAATTTGAATGGACTTGAATGATAATGTTAGTGTAAACTAGGAGTTCCCAAATGTTTCTGTCAGCTGAGCCCCTTAGACATAAAATATTCACTTGCAATACCCTTGATATTTTATGCTATGTATGTAATATTTAAATAATTTAATGACACATTTGTTCTGGGTTCCAGTGTCACTTAATGGTCACATGATGTGCTAGTAAACATACATTTTTAATCTTTTTTTTTTTTTTAGTAAGTGCTTTTATTTTGACTTTATAGCTGGATTTTAAAGTGGACTCAAACCTCTTTTCAGTTGTGATAGTTTGGAGGTCCACAATATGTTCTGGTGTTTTGGGGAAAAAAAGAATAAATAAAAAAAAAAAATTATAAATAAAAACGTTTTAATATACATACTATTAAACAACTATTAAATCTTTTAAACTAACATTGATTATTCATAATATTTTACAAATAAATTAAATAATGTAAATAATAATTAATACAAATTCAATCTGAGATAAATCCAACTTACTACAATAATAAAATATATAATTTTTAAAATATATTAAATTAAATACTTTAAAATGTATAAAAATAAATATTTAATATAAATGTAAAATATACATACACACACACACACACACACACACACACACACACATATACATATACATATACATATATATATATATATATATATATATATATATATATATATAAACTATAATTAAACATCAGACATAGTATGTCAGATATCCAATGCATGACCACATTTTTGATTTAATAATAATAATTGTTGAAATCTATTAAATAATTAAATAGTTTAAAATATATAAAATATTTAAAAAAAAAGAATAAATAAAGTAATATAAATCAAAATGATTATAACGATATATATATATATATATATATATATATATATATATATATATATATATATATATGAATACAACTAATAATAAATACAAATTTAATTTGAGATAAATCCAACTCACTATAAATTAAACATCAGACACAGTATGTCAGATATCCAGTGCATGACAGAATTTTTTGATTTAATAAATAAATAAATAAACAAATAGTTTACAATTGAATAATACTAATAAAAAAAAAAAGTCTACTTTTTGAGATCATAAATCTGACTCACTATAAATTAAACATCAAACATAAGAGTCAATTCATAAGAAATTCTACGCATGACAGCTGGAAAAAGCCCTGGCTTAAAAAAAAACATCTCCATTTTCCCGACACTAAAACCAAAAGCTCAGCCTCTAATGTTTTCATACGAGCACATTTGAAGTTTCAGAGAAAACAAGGACTGACTGTACAGACTCTCTTCTCCATTCACAGAGATGACAGGATGAAAAACGCTGCTTTGAAACGCAATATCGCAGAGACCACAACAGCGGCTAATTTCAGTCCGTTGTAATTCCGAGGTCAAAGCGGAGCCGTTTGATACAACAACTGAAGTTTGTCAGAATGGCAAAAGAGGGAAATATTAAACCTTCGAAAAGCTGACGGCCAGTCTTTTTAATCGGCTAATCAAAGCTAGTTTGTCTGCATTTCACCAAAGAACTACAAAGTGTTGAAAAGGTTCATGGGAGTTTGCGCCTCAATGCATTATGTAATTAACTCATTAATGGTGTTTGCCAAAGCATGTGTATCGGTGTGATCATTAGCTTAGCTAAATGTCAGGCTGTACAGGAATAAATTGTGAGTTGCTGTTAATGTAAAGCGTATTAAATCAATCGTGTAACAGACTGACTGATACTATATTAACACTAGATCCTGACAGTGACTAATAATTAATAAAAACTTGGAAAATGCATGTCAACGTGCCTAGTTAAAGTATTTAGTAGTGGACAAATACTTAAATATACACTGCTATTCAAAAGTTTGGGGTTGGTAAGATTTTTTTTAATGCTTTTGAAAGAAGTCTCTGCATTTATTTGATCAAAAACACTGTAAAAATGTGAAATATTATTACAATTTAAAATAACAGTTTGCCATTGTGATATATTGTAAAGTGTAATTTATTCCTGAGATGCAAAGATGATTTTTCAGCACCATTACTTTAGTCTTCAGTGTCACATGATCCTTCAGAAATCATCCTAATATGCTGATTTACTGCTCAAGAAAAAAAAAAGTATTATTATTGTTAATGCTTACAGTCATGGTGCTTCATATTTTTGTGGAAATGACAATTTATTTAGGATTCTTTGATAAACAGAAGTTCAAAAGTACAACATTTAATTATAATATAAATATTTTGTAACATTAAGTTTCTTTACTGTCATTTTTGATCAATTTAAAGCATTTTTGCTGAATAAAAGTATTAATTTCTGTAAAAATATATTTTTTAAAAATCTTTTGTAACATTATAAAGATATTTAATGTCACTTCTGATCAATTTAATGCATCACTGCTGTATAAAAGTATTATTTAAAAAAATAATAATAATAAAATAAACAAATAAAAACACTAACCCTAAACTTTTTAACCAAAGTGCATTATTCTGTAAAACTACCAATACTCTGGCTTGAAACAAATGTAAAGCGTATTAAATAAACAGTGTAACAGACTGACTGATACTATATTTACATTGTACGCTGGCAATGACTAATAATTAATAAAAACTAGGCACACTGACATGCATTTTCCAGGTTTAAGTATTTAGTAGTAGACAAAAACTTAAATATACACTGCTATTCAAAAGTTTGGGGTTGGTAAGATTTTTTAATGCTTTTGAAAGAAGTCTCTGCATTTATTTGATCAAAAATACAGTAAAAATTTGAAATATTATTACAATTTAAAATAACTGCTTGCTATCGTGATACCTTTTAAAGTGTAATTTATTCCTGAAATGCAAAGCTGAATTTTCAGCATCATTACTTTGTCACATGATCCTTCAGAAACCATTCTAATATGCTGATTTACTGCTCAAGAAACATTTATTATTATCAAGGTTGAAAACAGTCGCGCTGCTTCATATTTTTGTGGAAATCACAATTTATTTATAAATGTAATATTTTTACAAAATATTTTGATATATTTAATGCACCTTTGTTGAATAAAAGTAATAATTTCTTTAAAAAAAAACACTTTAAACAAAAATCTTTTGTAACACTATAAATATCTTTGTCACTTCTGATCAATTTAATGCATCATTGCTGCATTAAAAACAAAACAAAACAAAAAACAAGAGTGTATTAAACTGTAAAACTACCCATAGTCTGGCTTGAAACAAACCACCACCGTTTATTGTCCAGTTTATATCTTTTTCCCATCTGTTTTAACAACAAACACATGATTAATTTCCACTGAGGACGCAAGTAACGGTGTAGGAGGATAAGATTCATATTAACACACATGCATCTCCCTTATAAAGCAAAATGGGCATTAATAGTCAAGCGGAAGAAAATGAGGATTAGAGCGAGACACAGATGAAAAGACACACAAGAAAAGCAGCGAGCATCCTCAGAGGAAAATTAACGCAAGGGTCATGGAAAAGGTTGCGACCAGAGCAACCAAAGGGGAAGCAGAGAAAACACGGCGAGTTTAATGAGTGCAGTAAATTAGTCCCACAAACAAGCAGGCAGACAGATGCACGCAAAAAAACACACACTTTCCCGCTTTCACTTTTCTCTGGAGCAGCCACCGGTAAATATTTAATCACAGGCGATCTAATCAGATTCCCACTTTAAATGCCAACACATACCAGCACAGAAGAAACACAAGAGCGGACGGGCAACCAGACGCCCCGTAGACCGTCTCCACATCTCACCTTACCTTCTCAAGTGCGCATGCAAGAATAATCAGGAGAAACAAAGCTTTGCTATCGCATTGACTGCCATCATTGCAATTCAATTATTAGCCTAATGTTTATTAAGTGTTATAAAGATCACAATCTATCCCACAAATGTCATTTTAGACAGTTGCTGATGGTACTTTGCCCCGTCAGACTAGATTAGCACCAACTGAAGGCTCTATTAATAATGTAAGGGAATCATGTAATTGATCTTAGCCGAACACACGTTCTCCTATTGACTTTCAGGGAGAGTGGCGTTCAGACTCTCACAACAAAGCCGTTTCAAGATATATTACTGTAGTAATGCGATATTCAAGCACCAAGATTGTAATTACGTTTGGTCTAACCACGTCGAGCGGCAATTTGGTAAATTTAAATTTTCATAAACCTCCATTGACAACAGTTTTTACTTCGAAGTTGCTAGTAAAATTCACAATTACAAAGATATGGCAAGTACACACACTACCAGTCAATTTTTTTTTAACAGTAAGATAAGATTTTTAATGTTTTTTTAAAGAGAAGTGTCTTCTGCTCACCAAGCCTGCATTTATTTGATCCAAAGTACAGCAAGAACAATACAATATTTTTACTATTTAAAATAACTGTTTTCTATTTGAATATATTGTAAAATGTAATTTCTTCCTGTGATCAAAGCTGAATTTTCAGCATCATTACTCCAGTCTTCAGTGTCACACGATCCTTCAGAAATCATTCTAAGATGCTGACTTGCTGTTCAAGAAACATGTATTATTATAATCATTTTAAACATTTTGAGTACATTTTTTCAGGATTCTTTGATGAATAGAAAGATCCAAAGATCAACATTTGGAGTCAGAAATTTGTTTGGGTTTTTTTGGGAAAGAAAATTATTGGATGCTTTAAATTGATCAAAAGTGATGATAAAGACATTTATAATGTTACAAAATATTTCTATTTCAGATAAATGCTGTTCTTCTGAACTTTCTATTCATCAAAGAAACCTGAAAAAAATATACTCAGCCTGTTTTTGAGCAGCAAATCAGAATATTATAATGATTTCTGAAGGATCATGTGACACTGAAGACTGGAGTAATGATGGCAAAAATTCAGCTTTGAAATCACAGGAATAAATTTCATTTTAAAATATATTCAAATAGAAAACAGTTATTTTAAACAGTAAAATATTTCACAATTTTACTGTTTTTGCTCTACTTTGGATCAAATAAATGCAGGCTTGGTGAGCAGAAGAGACTTCTCTAAAAACATTAAAAATCTTTTGCCTGGTAGTGTACACTCAATATATTTGGTAAGAGTTGTTTATATTGTGGTCCAAACTGGTCAAAATAAATTGTTTATTAACCAGAGTTATGTTCTTCCAAGATGTAGAAATGTAGCATTGCATCACTTGCTCACCAACGGATCCTTTGTAGTGAATGGGTGCCGTCAGAATGAGAGTCCAAACAGCTGATAAAAAGTCACAATAATCCACACCACTCCAGTCCATCAACAAACATCTTGAGAAGAAAAAAAGCTGCATGTTTGTAAAAAAACAAACCCATCATTAAGACCTTTTAACCATCATTTTTGGTCAAAATATGAGTTAATAATCCATAATAATGCTGTGAAAAAGTCAATTCCCTGTTGTCCTCTCACATCAAAATCCACCAACATGTTTGTTTTGAACTGATTTGGAGTCTTCTGGCTTGTAAATGATGCATATTTCTCACCTGATTCAGACAAGACAACTTTTTCACTGGAGAAATCAATATTATGGATTTTTAGCCAGACGCAATAGTAAAAAAAAAAAAGTCTTAATGACGAATTTGTTTCTTACAAGCACACAGCCTTTGGCAAATTGTTGTGGATTACTGTGATGTTTTAATCAGCCGTTTGGACTCTCATTCTGACGGCACCCATTTACTACAGAGGATCCATTGGTGAGCAAGTGATGCATGCCAATTTCTCCAAATCTCATCTGCATCTTGAATGGCCTGAGGGTGAGCACAATTTTGTAAATTTTTATTTTTAGGACTATTCCTCTGCTGCTGAAAATAATGTTTTGGGTTCAGACTCTCATGCTCATCCAACACGCACAAGGATCTGAGCTGGTAACCTACATCTGCTAAAAGTCACTGGGATTACACAAAACCTCTGGAGACGTTAGTTTAGTGCCGTGTCACTGTCCATTGCGCACTGAATTCAAATCAGTACGCAAGTTAAATATCTTTTAAGTTATAAACTTTATTTCTATTTTTATAATCACTAAAAAAAAAAGTTTTTTTTTTTTTAAATACATGTTTTTCATTAATATTGTATCCACAACTAAGATTCAAGTTCCTGTTGCTCTTAGTTCAGATTTTATAACTATATTGCTTTATTACTCCCTCTTTGCATTCGCTCCACCAGATGATGTTGAGCCTCTAAATTAAGCGATTATCTGCTGTGCTAAAAATGATTAATCATTTTCTAAAGGGGTGAAACTGGGAACAGCAGGACAAACAGAAAAAGATAAACAAGATGAAGCTGACTAGATCAGCTCATGCCACACAAGCCTGATGTGCTAAAGACTGGTGTGGTGTTATTTGAATTGCAAAATGCACAGTCTTGATTGACAGTTTTGTATTAATGTTAACTAAAAACCTGTTAAAAGCATTCAAGCACAAAATTTTCAATTTTTCATTTTTCAAGATTTAAGAGCATTAAACCAAAAAAGGCACAATAACAGCTTTAAATCATTTCAAAACTTCCCGAACACAAAAAACACCAGCCTTTTTAAGATATTTAAGATATTCAGTGCTTAGAAACTGGAACTGGCATCATTATATTAATTCAAATTAACTAGTTGATGTCAGATGTAGATCCTGAATGAAACCGGCTGGCCTCATGGGTGAATCAGTCACTTAAAACCTGATTTAAATCACGCAGATCAATGAGATCAATATCCATAAATCAGCCACAGTAAATCAGAAACGTGAATGAGGGGACGCCGATGCGACGCGTTTGCTTTCTACTGCAAACACACCGAGAACAGATCAACGTAAATACATCTTAAAACAGTCCTTGTGGTAATATTAGGATGCAAAAGGAGACAGGTGTGCTGTCAATCCAGGCCAGCGACGGTGATAAAGCGATACGGTAGCCGGCTGTGTTCTCACCCACCTTTGTCATCTCACGCTCCCGCGACTGATGGATGGATGTAGGTTTTGATCCGCACAGTGAAACGGCGAGTCCGAACCGCTTCAGATTCGCTCGTCCTCGGTTATTGGCGCTCGCAATCAACGGACGTGAAGCGCATGAGACGCTGAGGTGCTCGGTAGGTCATCTCAGCGTTGATATCGGCGCGTCGGTTGCCGCTGTCTGTCATCAGCGTTTCACGCCACTGGCTGCACCGCGCGCTCCCTCCCTCGCGCGCCCGCGTATTCACGACGCACGCGCGTGGAAGGTGCACGAATCGGGAGCCGATAGGGTCTGCAATTAACTTTTTGGCTGTTGAGTTGAGCAAATAAATGCGGTTTTCTCGCTTTATTTGGACAAAACCCGTTCTCTCGATGATATAACAATTATTTTGACGTTTTCCCGTGTATATTTCTGGTCGAAAATTTACCATCAGTCCATGTGTGTTAAAGCAATAGCTCGTTTTTTATTCAAGTCTGTGTTGTTGCAGAGATCTCTGAACTCATAGTATATTGTTTTGTTTGCAGTGTTGGGGAGTAACTAGTTACATGTAACGGAATTACGTTATTTAATTACAAAATAAATGTAATTGTAATTAGTTACAGTTACTGAGAAAAAATATGTAATTACAGTTACTTTTGAAAAATGCCAGTGATTACAAAGGGGATTACGTCTGAATTTTTTCACACACTCACCCCCACTTACAGATTTAATTGACTTATTTTAAATTGCATTGACTGCTCTAAAACGAGACACCAATGTTTCAGGAGTTTAGGACACAGAATAGGACACGTCCTTATTTGATAACTGTTTTATTTCCTATTTGGGTTTATGCATAAACTTTAGCTTTGCGTTTGGTTAGCTAATAAAATATTAAAGCCTAATTCAATAGTATGTGGACAATTTCTTAATTCTGTCATCCTGGTATCGTGGACTTGCTCTATTTTCTTTTTTTTTTTTTTTTTTTTTTTACACTGTAATGGATTATAAGATAACTAACAAACTAGTACTACTACTTAATTATTTATGTGGTGAAATGTTGTGTAAGAAAAGTGTTATGACTGCACTGTATCCCTAAAATGTCTAGTTTGAACTTGCTGCTTGCTAGCAACTGATTTCTTCATGGAAGCTTTGTGTTCAAATAATTCAACTCAGATCAGTGTTTCGTGTCTAATAATTTTGCCACGAAACATCTAAATAATCTATCAAGCAGCTGTGTAATAAGTGAGATAATGTACATTCAGCCAGTTGTTATCACAAAATAAAGATGTATATTATCCCTTACTTATAATCTTAATTCAAGTGCTAAAGGATTTTGAAAATCTGACAGTAAACAGTGTTGAGTGCTACTGTAAGTTTAACTCTGCCTGGTTTAAATGTTTCAAAATGATTAGCAGTTGAAAATATTAGAAATTTAGAAAAGTAATCACAAAGTAATTAAAAGTAATGTTACATTACTTCAATAAAGTAATTGAAAAGTGACACTACTTATTACATTTTAAATCAAGTAACCCGTAATATGTAACCTATTACATTTCCAAAGTAACTTTCCCAACACTGTTTGTTTGTGAACACAAACGGAAATGTTTGATAAACTCTTGGACAGTGATTTTTAAAGCTCCAAAATAACAAAAAGCACTACCAATGACTCCATATGACTTTTGCGCTATATTCCAAGTCGACGCAATCATACCATGCTGTAGTTTTGTGTGAGGAACGGGCAGGGGAAAAGTCAATCTGTTACCCAGCACACCCTTATTTATATTTATAGTCAGCAACAACCGCAAAAAAACAAAACAAAAAAAAAACTAAACGTATAGCCAGATTTATAGCCAGTCGACAACAACAAAGAAAAATGTGAATATTTTTTGTTCCTTTTTTGTTATTGTTTGCTTAACAGAAGAAATGTATCACAACAGAAAAACATCTTATGCCAGTATGTGGTGGTTAAGCTGGTTTTTAAAACATTTAGTTCCAAGGTCAAGACACACCTGAACCAGCTAATTAAGCTCTTTTCTAGGCATGCTAGAAGCTTCCCGGCAGGTGTATTGAGGCAAATTAAAGCTAAACTCTACAGGACACTGGCCCTCCAGGACCGAGTTTGGGCACCCCTGATCTAGACCAACCTGAACTATACAAAACAAACTAGAAACTCAAATTAATTTTAGCTGGATTTTCCAGCAGGGGGCAGACTATAATAGACTGGTATTTAGGGGGGGAGTGGGGTAAGTTGAGCCAGTGGGTAAGTTGAGCCACCCCCAGTATCTTGGCAACTGTACACTTTTACTGTCATGTGACCATGTATTTTGGAATCACACATCAGGTGTGTTCGATTTCATCTACGGCTACAGACGGCGATCAACGAGAGTAGCCGAGAGCAGTCGCGGGCGGAACTGAAAATGGAGGCGCCAAGTCGGACAGTTTCTGCTCTCGTTAGTGAAGCTCTCATGGTGTTTGCATGTTCTATCACTGATGAAGTGAATTATATGTAATATTTATCAAATACACAGACTTTTCAAAAGCGTTTTCATGAGCAACAAAATCCCATTTCATATACTGCTTAATACAGCGCCATCTGAACAAGAATAATGATCAATATAAACATACACTATTTAAATACTAATAAAGTGGGGTTATATATGCTTTTATCAGTGTTCTATGATAAATCTGACTCAATATAACATTGCGACTACAGTAAAAAACATTTTTACTGTTCTGACTCAATATAACATTGCGACTACAGTAAAAAAAACATTTTTACTGTTCTAAAAACACCATTTTGTCAGCATTATCAGACTTGAGAATGTTAGAATAAACTCAAAACACGTGATCGTTGTCATGTGGTGAATCTGGCCATGAAACAGCCGTGTCGTCATCAGGGACACATTTAAGCTCAAACCGATGCCCAACGTTTTGCTACGGTTTCCGGGTTGAACGACATGTTTCCTGGAAACGATGTGCAACGGTGTGCAACGGAGTTTGAAATACGTTTTCTCTTGTTTGGTCGGTGTTTCAAAAATGTCAGCCCAATCAGCTGCAACATGTATGCAAACCATGTGGTATTAAAATGAGACAGCTCGCACAATGCATGCATTTATAGTAGAATTTTCGACATCCCCTATGGTGCTGTAAATAAGCTGACACAAATCTTGCTATGGCTGTTTGTTTACACACTGATGCACATACTGTGATATACAGTGGGAATTTGTAAGTAAATGTAATTAAAGTCAAAATAAATTCACAAGAGCAAGTATATTGTTTGCACGTTTATTTACATTAAAGGCAAAATAACTAAAATAATAGGAGCACAAGTATAGATTGTATAGATAACTTCTTTAAATCTATCTAATATCATCTAGTAATTGCAATGTCTTCTGGTCCATATCCTTTCCTTAGGAAGTTGTGCTAGACACTGATTAATGTAACATAAAAAATACTTTACATATTTATATATTTTGCTATTGTATCGCGGAGTGACACTTTCATAAACTTTTCTACACTCCTCTAATTTGGCTATATAATAGTAAATATTACAGTATCATAGCAGACAACACTGATCAGCAATAATGATAAGCCTAACACTCACAATAAAGATAATAAGGTCATATAAATCCTAACACAGTCTTGGAAGTGGATTATCCTTCACCTGAAATGTTTGTCTTTTCATCCTGAAATGCAAAGCAAATGTTGGATCACAATAATTAGGAACCACAGTTTTCACAAATCCCTTTACTCGACTGGGATGTTCTCTTTTATTCTGGACGGTGAGGGCAGTGACTAAAACATCGAGCGTATTTTGCAGTATTAAACATATTAGTATTTATACCGATTTCATCAGGCCCCGAAATTCTTCAAATAGAACACAATGAATGGCCCTCTCAGCTGCCATAGTTGCAACCCTTGCGTCATCAGAACAGGGTGTTCAACGCACCACCGTTGCCGTTTAAAAAACTTTTTGTCGGGGCTGAACGTAGGCCGGAGCTCTTGCAGCCGCTCTGAAGAAACTGCGGCGGCTGCTCTCGAATCGCTATCGTGGTACTTTGATGCCACACGTTAAAGTCACGAGGCGTCAGCGCTGCCTCAAGTCGGACAAAATTTCTAACCGGTATGCACTGCTTCAAGTCAGAATTTGATCGAGCTACGCAGCGCTGCGTTAAGTCGAACACACCTAGTGTTTCTGCCCAACTCTCCCCACATGGAGTTGTTTTCGTTTTTTTTTTTACAAAATGCCAGCTATAGGGCAATGTGAGCAAAATGCTGTGGGGTAAGTTGAGCCAGCACTTTAACTTATCCCACCTTAAGGCACTGAAGCAACTAAATCTCTGTGCAAGTGCACCAAATCCTTCTCTGAGCACCAGAAGATACTTTTCATCACATTATAATCAAATATATCTTTCCATCTGTAGTCCACAATGGCTGGTTCAACATTGCAGAAAAGCTACTATGTTAAGAATCTTTTGACTAAAATGTTTATTAGTTTCAATGACATTTATTCCTTCATTCTAATTACGTTTTTATTTACCTTTACACAACAAACTCTGTTTAGTCTGGTTGGTGTTCAACACATTGTTTCAGAAATGCAAACCATTAAAGATTGAAAATTAAATTTCATTTGATTGGTTTAATTTTAAGTTAAAGAAATATAATTGTTTGTGAACAGTTTTGATTAGGTTCGTTTTTTAAAAGAGGTAAATTATCTTTAAAATTTCATACGGGTTTGAATCAGATTCAGTCAGTTTACACCCAGATGGTTCATCTTACCCCCAGACTCGGGTCAACTTACCCCTAACCTGGGGCAAATTAAGCCACATGAACACTTTTTTATGAGAAGCCATATTTTTAGAATCTTTTGTCATAGATACATTCTGATCATTTAAAATAAAAGGAAACACCCTGAAATTACTTCAGATACTTTCATTGTACTTATCTTGAGGACTGCATAAGTAAAAAACAGCTCATCTTACCTCACTCTCCTTAAATCCTTTATTTTATTTAAGACATTACATTGATTGGCTTGTTCAGGTGTGTTTGATTTAGGAGCATCCTGATCAAGCACGTACCACTTTTCCATTGACATTTCCCTAATCTATAATCATAAATCACCACTCTGCACATATCTCTTATCACTTCAGACATTTGTTAGATTAGACCATAAGTGCCCTGCGAAGTGGACTTCACAGGATATTCCGCCATGATACCAGTTCAAAGGGAGCGTATATTTTCCATTTAAAGGTCATTAAAGCATGCGAGACGTGAATTTAAATTGCAATTATTTACAGATGCATTTATGTCACACTTCTCTAGTAAGTTTCGTCTGTGTATGAAGACGCTGCAGGCAAATATGTGAACGTCAAGCGACACACAAAATATGCAGAGCGGTGGTACGTGAGGACTAGAATTGAGAACCACTGATGTAGACCAACCTGAACTATACAAAACAAATGAGAAAAGAAAACTGATTTCAGCAGGATTTTCCAGCAGGGGGCAGACTATAATAGACTGGTATTTAGGGGAGAGTGGGGTAAGTTGAGCCACCCCTTGTATCTTGGCAACTGTACCCTTTTACTGTCATGTGACCATGTATTTTGGAATCACACATAATTTCTGCCCAACTGTCCCCACATCGGAGGAGCGAAAGGCGTCCATTTATTGTAAAAACTGTTGCATAACAGATGCAATGGCTGTTACATCAAAACATTTAGCAACATATAAAAACCATGCAAATTAAGCACATACCACTTTCCATTGTCATTTCCCTAATCTATCATCATAAATCAGTATTATCATCATAAATATTATCACGAGAAAAAAAAAAAACTAACTAAATGGGCACAGAAAAGAACAACAATCTATTATCCGTGTTACCTCTGATTAGAATGAACCTCTGTTATTATGACTGAATTACCTTGTCTTCACATGTAATTCTTACGTAAAGGTAACAGATCTTATTTACTAACAAACCCGATTTACTTCCTTGTTAAAGTAAATAAAAATAAAAACAAAGGCCCAAATTACATTGGAAAAATGTTCATATTGACTATTTCTACTAGAACTGGAAATTGTCAATATTAGCACAGCATTAGCATTAGAGCTACTAGAACTACACTGTAAAAAACAAAAAACAATTTGTTGAGTCAGCTTAAAGTAATTTGTTACCCTGCTGCCTTAAAATTTTAAGTTCAGTCAACTCAAATAAGTTTAGTCAACTTGAAATGTTAAGTTGTACTAAGTGACAACTTAGATATTTGTGTTTGTTAAACTTAAAAGCAAGGTAAGTAATACAGCTGCCTTAAAATTTTAAGTTGAATCAACTCAAATATTTAAGCTGTCACTTAGTATAACTTAACATTTCAAGTTGAATAAACTTTTTTTGAGTTGACTGAACTTAAAATTTTAAGGCAGCCAGATAACAAATTATTTTAAGTTGACTCAACAAATAGTTTTTTGTTTTTTTTTTACAGTGTAGAGCTATACTTTTCTCTCTCGCTTGCTTGCTTTTTTTATAGTCCACCAGATAAAAAACAGAATCTGTTGAACAAATGTTTGTTTTTTTGTTTTTTTTTGTCAAATATGGCTCCTCACCTCTGCTGTGCTTTCAGCTGTGTTTCTTATTCTCCCCCTACTGCTCATTTTCTCTCCCTTTATTTCTGCGCACTGACTTTGTCCTTGTAGGATCAAGTATCTCAGCACACACAGAGCACTGTTAACAACAATGAGGCCTGGGTGAGACTGTGTGTGTGTGTTTAAGTGCAGGCTGTCAGAAGAATAGCCCTTGTGTTTGAGTCCTGGGTGAGAATGAAAGTGGATGGTGAGACTGGAATCTAGTTAAAGATGAACAGAAGATGTTTCAGACCTACCTTTGCTGGTAGAACGCATGTGAACCTCCAAGCGATCAGACAGGTGTGTGAGTCAATTGAATGAATCGCTGTCTCTGTCCCGTTTCAGACTCCACCTATCCACATCTGCCACCGCTTCTCACAGGATTGATCAAATAAACCGTGGGAAAAATTGTATAATTCAATATTACACGGCTCCCAAAATGCTTGATAGTAATTGTTTTAATGACAGCATTCTGAGGATTAAAATGAGAGAGAGAAAGAGGAAAAACAGTCTTTTGCTTTAGTCCAGTGCTGATTTTGCAGTGTTTGTTGAGTTTACAAGTCAACATGACATAAAAAAAATAATTTTGTAAATGCATGTTATAGAGCTTAATGTGATCAATTCATCTATGTATACGTTACGTTTCTTATTTTTTCATTCATTCTTTCTTTATTTTTTTGTACTTTGTCATCTTGAATAAAAAAGTAACTGGATAAAGAAGAAAAAGACTAACTTCTGCGTTCATTTATTGGGGCTATTTTGCTTCCATAACATTATTTTTTCAGACTAGTTTAAAGAAAACATCCAAAATACATATTTAAGTGTTTATTTTATGGCACTTTATCTATTTGCATCTATATTTTAATTTGAATGCATATCTTTGAAGGCTCTTTTCTTAAAATGAGCTTTTAATCTACAGTTGAAGTCAAAAATACACCTTGCAGAATCTGTAAAATGTTAATTATTTTATCAATATAAAAGGGATCATACAAAATGCATGTTATTGTTTATTTAGTACTGACCTAAATTAGATATTTCACATAAAAGACATATTTACATATAGTTCACAAGAGAAAATAATAGTTGAATTTATAAAAATGACCCCGTTCAAAAGTTTACATATGCTTGATTCGTAATACTGTGTTGTTACCTGAATGATCCACAGCTGCGTGTTTTTTCCCCCTTGTTTGTCCTGAACAGTTCAACTGACTGCTGTTCTTCAGAAAAATTCTTCAGGTCCGACGAATTCTTTGGTTTTTCAGCATTTTTGTATATTTGAACCCTTTCCAACAATGACTGCATGATTTTGAGATCCATCTTTTCACACTGTGGACAACTGAGGGAGTCATATGCAACTATTACAGAAGATTCAAACGCTCACTGATGCTCCAGAAGGAAAAAAAACCACGATGCATTAACAGCCGGGGCGTGAAAACTTTTTTCCTCTGTCTATTGACAGCATTTACTGATTTATGGACTGATAAAAAGAGAAATTGAAAATCCCTTCTGAAAAAAATGTGTCAACAAAACAAAACACAAATTTTTTAGTAGAACTTTAGAAAACTTGCTTACATTTACATAGTATATGCAACAGTATGCAATTATAAATATTTCAAATACTAACGTCACACGACTTGACTACATTGCATGTTTAATTCAGCGCGTGACATCCATTTATCATCACGGACATAAAAATGCTCAATTTTGTGATCCAGTTTAGTGTAAAAATACTTTTTACGTCTAATCAAATAAGTCAAGAAAGATACGTTAAAATTATGAATCATATTTCTTCCACTTCGTTCCCTCACACTGGAAACGGATGGACATATTAAGTGCACAGCATTGTGGGTCACAGTATGCACGGCAGCAATAGTAGTAATACAGTATTCCAAATGCTGTGCAAGGATGTGCATTTCATTTCCTTTCCTCAAGGACAACACTGAGGATGGAAGAATCAAAACAAGCATGCCTATTTCATGCATTGTGCACTGATGATGCACATTTCAGCACAAGCAGTAGATCATTCAATGCATACAAAAAACACTGCAACAGTATGAGTAGTGCGATAGTAAGTTATTATGAATGCAGCCACACTCCTGCATTATGCAGTGTAATATCAATCCGCCTTCACTGTCACAGCACGGTTTGTACCAGACACACTCACACTCAACTTGCATACAGTGCAGCTTAGCATTTCCATTGAATCAATAAAACGTTTACGTGGCTCCCAAATGAGATGGATCGGAGA
Organism: Labeo rohita; assembly: GCF_022985175.1. Lineage (NCBI taxonomy): Eukaryota > Metazoa > Chordata > Actinopteri > Cypriniformes > Cyprinidae > Labeo > Labeo rohita. The sequence goes on from NC_066875.1 coordinate 46,191,558, forward strand.
TGAAAAAGGAAATCTAGATTAAGACCAGCAGCCAATCTTCATAATGAAGGCCGGCCTGGTGTCGGCCGCAACTCGCATCCAGCCGGGGCCATTCAGACCAGCTTATCTATGAAAACACCCCACACATCATCCACTTCAGATCAGCCGCACACACACACACACACACACACACACACATCTCTGGAAATAATCCTCTCAACTCAGGTTGATTTCAGCAATGGGTCTTGAAGTACCATAAAGCTGCGGTGAATGGATTGGGGGCTCTTTGACACAATGGAGCAGTTCATGATGTGAAAACAAATCGCTGGAGTCGGGACAGGATTTCGCTCTGCCGATAAGGAAATTGTTTTCTGCAGGGTATAATTAACTCCGACCTTGTTTTTATTGACCCTTCTCTACGAGGATCCTCCCGATTCAATTAGACCACTGAATGTGATGGATTTTGATGGATGTTTATCTACCGAATAAAGCACATAAAAAATTTAATTTCAGCCTCCTCGTTAGTTTATGACCTTATCGACCATCAGAGCGTGCTGGTATCCGCACGGGATAAAGGTGTTCAAAGATAAAGGGTAATAAATGATATACCTCTTCTCTGAGGTACCATAAACAGAAAACGACAGGGCTGTAAAAAAGATCTTAAGTAGGAGTGCACGTGTGCACCAACTGTGACGTCACCGATGTATCGAGGACGCGTGAATATTAATTAGGTCATGCAAACTTATTAAACTTGATCTTTTATCGTTTAGATAGATACACAGATAAACAATTTATGTTTCCATTAAGCCTACACTGTGTTTTCTACACTAAATTCAAAGTCAAAACCGTTAATAATAATTAGAAGTGTTAAAAATAAGTTACTGCGAGTCGTTTGAATCGTATTATTACGAACAAAAATGACACATTAGTAAACTTTATGCAAAAGACAAAGTAAAAGAAAAACTTTCAGAGCCTTGTCAACAACATACAAGGCTTAAATCCCTACAACTCTCAGCAGACCGCTGAGAAGAACCGTTGGCCTTCACCTGCTGTAAGTTCATCCTAAAGCTCCCCCTACTGGAGACAACCGAGATGAACACAATCAACGGCAGACAAACAAACGACATATACAGATAGAGCCGATTGAGACGTTTTATTCTGGGTTTTTCGGTTTAACTTTAATACTCTGTGTTTGAAAAGCGAATGAGGAAAATGGAGACCCACAGGAGACATTGAGGTGATCACAATGAGGCGATCTGAAAGGTCAGTGAAATACTTTTACCCAGAAATCACATCACGATGGATAATAATCAACAAACAACATCTGTAATTGAAATTATTTAAATATCGCCAATAGAAACTAAACCATATCCTTAAATAACGTCAAGGCCTGCCTGAGGATGAAGGTTTCAGAACCTTCTGCCTCCTTCCAAAACTTCCAGAACATTCAAAAACTTTTCTTTAAAAGAACCAGATACCTCGATCTCCTCACGACACTGCTTTTAAAGGAATATAGTTTCCCTAAAATAAAAGCTTATCATCATTTACTCACGGTCAAAACCAGAAATGTCTTTGTCTTCACACGATAACTATAAAATCGTAATAAACGTTCCAAGGACGTTCCCGCCACAGCTAACAATAACACAGAGAAACAGGAAACTTTCAGAACGATTTAAAACAATTGACAGCCTATCAAAATTCATTCAGGTTTAACGAGACACAATGGAAGCGCGCGCTTTTAATAAACAGACCGTTATCGTCCGTTGGCGTGGACGATAGCTGATGTTATACTCATACAAGAGTCTGTTTTTTCAAAGGCAGCCGTATATGGAGTAGTAAAGACTTCTTGACATACCCTCTAAACACGAGGGTAAGTAAATGATGATAGCTTTACATTTTGAGTGAACTATTGCTTTAAATTACAGGTGTGTGAACGTAACAAAACTCTTACAATACTGTCTTGTACGTACCTGGTCTTTACAGTCGGTTTTAAGGCAAACCTGGTTCTCGTTTAGCTCTTTGGCTAGCAGAAACCTTTCCGGTCAGTACAACACATACACTCTGCCATAACATCTTTAAATTCATTTACTGGCTTTGGTTGATAATTTTGGCACAAACTCTCCAAATAAAAGGAAAACAGATAATGAATTTGCTTGCGAACAAGTGAAGACGTACATCATTAAGGGGTAAACATGACAACGTAACATACAGAGACATGATGTTCTGTGTAGAGACTATTCAGTTGTTCTCACAGTTTCATATTAAGAAGACACTGGACAGCAGTAGTGCTTTTTGGGGTCTTAAAATACACTACAGACTTAACGAATTAATGTCTGTAGAATAAACGCAGCATGCATCTTCACAAGCGCTCTTTAGCATCAACAAACACACTTTTTAATATACCTTTTCTCATTTTGGAAGGTTTTATTAGGCACAGAGAGGGAGAATTGGGCTTAGCGTGCTAAAGTCAACATGAAACAGTGTTTATAACCCATTTGACTTTTACATTGTGACTGTAGCTATTTGACATGATCATCTAAAAATTAAAGTCGTTTCAGAGGGGGAGCACGTTCATAAAGATAATCGTTGGTGTAACTGGTGGATCGTTCACAAAAACGTGAATTAGGAACATGAACAGGGTTGGTTTAATTCCATGTTGACTTTAGACTCATCATGTGAGATGCATATAGGAGGGTTTGGCATCCAATTTGAGATATAAAACCCCCGTTACACGTCCTTTACAGGGTTGATGTAAGACCAATATGATGCTAAAGCTAGCAGACAGAAAAACAGTGAGGGGAAATGAGGGATATTATTAACTCCCTCACAGATTGAAAGCTACATTTGGGGGACTGGAGAAAACGAGAGGACAGAAAAAGGTGAGAGGAAAGAGAGAGAAAAAGAAAGACATTCAGAGCGCTTATAAATCGCTCTCTCCATAGAGGGCACTGGAGAAGGAGATGTAATCCAGGGCTCCAGGGGCCGCTTCTGGGCCGACGTACTTGGTCATGCGGGTGATGCAGTACTCGGCCTGCTCGGGTGGGAGTTCACGACGAAGCTCCTCCACAGTGATGTAGGGCTGAACGACAAGAAGAGACACTTTTACACCAACTCTCACTATGTTTTTGTACTAAAATTAGTACTAAAACGTGCAAATATAAACTTTGGGCGTAATTCATTCAGAAGTGTTCAGACACTATGGCAAGCCGTTTTAACATTTAATCCTTTAAAAATACTAGTCTCTATTTTCATGCCACTTGTACTTTTTTAGCTGCTAGTATCTATTCCATTAGGTATCAGTACTTATTCATTAGCTACTAGTGCTTGTTCTTTAGGTATTTTAAAAAATACTAGTACTTATTTATTAGATACTGTAGTTATTAATTTGATACTTGTACCTATTAGATAGACACTAGTACTTATTCGTTAGATACTAGTAATTATTCATTAAATAATAGTACTTTAGATACTGTTAGATACTAGAACTTATTCAGTAGATACTAGTACGTATTCCAGTAGTGACTAGTAATTATTCTATTGTTACTAGCAACACATTTCAAATTTTTGCCATTTACTTCTGTGGGCATCTGTCATTCAGATATCAGCTATTAAGTTTTGACTAGCATCTATTGCATTTGCTAGTCTTCGTAGAACCCACATTGTAGCTTTGATGGACTGATATGGTGTACAGCAGTTGTTTTGAGAATAATCGGGATCTGAAACTGTCTTGTCAGTGAAGACTCTTCACACTCTATTACCCAAAGACCACATAACCATTCAAGAGGGCAGAGGGGTGTTGTCTGGATAAGTTACCGCTGTCACCACAGACAGAAATGAACTCTATTGTGTGTGGGATGGTGAGCCAATGGGGGCGGCTTGTTTTGCAAAGGTTGCATCATAACTAGCAGGTTCCAGCGCAAATGGCTTCAGTACGTGTTGTATGTTCAAGTACACAAAGGTTTGCAGGGTCAATGCATTCACAAGCCAAGTTGAAAAACAGGTCACATATTTCCATGATGCCTTGACTGAGCCTTAGGCGATCCGCACAGGTAGATGCACTGACATTCAGATATTAAAGCACTTCATTAAACAATTAGTTCACAGTTAGAGACAAAAGTATGAACAACAGCCTGAGGCATTTCAACAGAGGGAAGCATGAAGCATGTTTAACCAAAAAAAAAAAAAAAAAAAGAGTAAATATGTTTAAATATGTTTTTTATTATGTTTCTGAATACACATGCTTATGTTGTACTAAAATTGTACATATGCAGTTATTATTTGTATATGAAAATCAGCAGGCAGGTTCTTTTGTCAGGTATAGGGTTACAATATGAGTGAAATATGGCACCTTATCCAACCTGATCCAACCAGGTGAACGGCCAGAGGAAGTTTGTACTAGTCATAGTTAGAGGGCATGTTTGTAATTGTAATCATCTCCAGCCTGAACCTGTGTGTTTCAGCTTGCCTCACTATGTAACTGTTCAGGCTGGAGATACAAAGTCATTGTTCTTTACAGATTTTGAAGATGGATGATACTAATAATATTTTAAATATCAGTTATAGTTTATTCAATCAATTTTTAATATAAGATTTGCTATTTTCTAATCAAAACGTGACTCAAAAGCTTCATGTTCTAATTTGAGATCTGTCTTGTCTTCTTTAGCAAATGCTCTGCTGCTACCTGTGGCTTCTGTGGGAAGTGCAGCTGTCATGTAAGAGAGAATCTGAAGGGTTGAACTAGTCAGCTGTTTTTCATTTTCACTTTTGAAATAAGTGTAATAAGATGTGCATGTTATAAATATGTCTTTAAAAGTCTTAATTCTATTTATCAGCCACTAGTAATACTACTTCAAGTAATTCTACTTCTTATTCATTAGATACTGGTACCTACTATACTAGTTACTACTATATTAGTGTTTAAATAGATACTAGTATTTATTATAAATATACTTGTATTTATTATTAGATACTAATAATTTTTACCTACTTGTACCTATTAATTAGATACTGCTACTTATCAAATACTAGTAGTTAATTATTATCTATTAGTACTTATTTTAAATGTTACTAGTAAGATTTTTTTTTTTATTTTACCAACTACTATTGTCTAATGAAAAGTAATAGTATTTAATAAATAAGTACATGTATCTGATGAATGCTTATCCACATAGAAGTCAATTGCAAAAATGTCAAATGTGTTACTAGTAACAGTAGAATAATTACTAGTCACTGCTGAAATAAGTGTTAGAATCTAATTTGTATCTAATTTAAGCACCTGTTTTTTTTTTAAGTCACTAGTACCTAAAGAATAAGCAATAGTAGCTAATGAATAAGTAAGTATAAGTAGTATTGGAACAGATACTAATTATAAAAAACAAAACAAAAATGTATTAGTAGCATGAAAATAGATACTAGTACTAATAAGTACTAGTAACTAATAAATAACAACTAGTATCTAAAAAGTACTAGTGTCTTTTAAAATGCACTAGTAGCTAATGAAAAAGCAGTGGCAGCTAATAAATAAGTACTAGTACCTATAGAACAGGTACTAGTAACTAAAAAATCTGTATTAGTAGCATGAAAATAGATAGCAGTATGTTTTTAGGATTACCTGTTAAACAGCTTGCCATATAAGTACTAGTAGCTAATAAATAAGAACTAGTACCTAATAAGTACTAAAATAATAATAATATAAATAAGTGAAAACGCATTAGCACGTCATTTAACAAATACTAGTAGAAGTACTAGTCACATGAAAATAGATACATGTTTAAAGGATTAAATGTTAAATCAGCTTGCCATACAGACACAAAGCAGCACTTGATGTTGATCTCACCTTGTCGGATGCCAGGATCTTGAAGGAGGCCATGACCTGTTCAGCAGTGTCGGTTTCAGCAGTCTCGCGTGTCATGAAGTCGATGAAGGCCTGGAAGGTCACTACACCTGTGTTGTTGGGGTCCACCAGGGTCATGATGCGGGCGAACTCAACCTCACCCTGACAGAAACGACCAATGAGATTTAAGAATCATGTTTACTTTTGTGCTTATTGGTCTCCAGCAAAGCACCTGCTGTATTTCTGATCAAAGAAATTCAGTCCAGGTGAGCGCAAGAGGTTTCTTTAAAAAAAATCTTACCAACCCCAAACTTTTGAATTGTATGTGCATGTAGTTTGGTGAGGTTGCATGTTTAATATTGATACAGAAGGTCGTCACTCACCAGATCGTAACCCATAGAGATCAAACATGCGCGGAAATCGTCGGGGTCCATCATGCCGTTTCTCTTCTGCAAGTTAAAAACAATAGTAAATGCACTTGTATACGGTCAGATGTGAATATGGATGAGAGTCATTCTGAGTGTCTCACTGACCCTGTCGAAGTGGTTGAAGGAAGCTCTGAACTCGTTGAGCTGCTCCTGGCTGATGCCCTTGGCGTCGCGGGTCAGGATCTGGTTCTCCACCTCGTTGATGGTGCGAGCGATGGTGGTGAGCAGCTGCTCCCAGCCCACACGGATGTGCTGGAGGAGGAGGGAATGACGGATGATGCCAGAAACAGAGCCATCGTGAACTGCTGCAGGCGCTTGAACATTCATCATTCCTCTCATAATGCTTATTGTGTATTTGTTATGTAATATGCTCTGTTTAATTGTTTTATTTTTTGGCAAAGCATTAATGTACTATTTTTATTAAACTAAATATTATTATGAATACAGTCATTAAAATACAGGCAATAGGAGAGACCAGGTTAATTATTAAGGAATTGTGCTGTTTCCAGATTTTTTTTGTGATTTATAATCGTTTTACTATTTGAATTTTGCTAAAAATGTATTTAATTAAAAAAAAAAAAAACTGAACAGATTATTAAAACAATTAAATACATAATTTAAAGTTTTAAATTTTATATAAATACAAGGTCAATATGTGTTGTAAATGAACTTTAAAAGTGCTATTATCAGTAACCAAAATGAAAACAATACAAAATTGAAATTTGAAAATGTGATTCTTCTGAACATGAAGCCTGTGTTTGTAACATCTGTCATTGTGTGAATACCTCCATGGTGTAGTTGGTGTGTTTGTTGTCGAAGATAAGCGCCTCCTGAATGAGCTGGTGATCTCCCTCCAGTTTGTCGATGTTGGATTTGTAGTTGATGATGTTCTGCTCGTACTGCTTCAGATTGTTCATCTGTTCCTCCAGAGAGCCGGAGATATCCACTGACACATGACCGATCTCCTAATAACAGCAAACCGAGAGAGAACCAGTCAACAAGTGTGCATTAGAGAAAAAAAAAAAAAAAACTGTAAAAAATAAATAAATAAAAATAAATAAATCCAAATAGGTTCTTAAAGCTAACTAGCTAATCATAATGTAAAGTAAATAAACTAAAAGTGGCTAGTAACTAAAATTAAAATCATAAAAACATTTTCTTAATATAAAATAAATAACTGTTAACTGACTCAAATTATTCTTTTATTTAAGCTATTTAGCAAGGAAACATTTCTTAGTTTATATACTTAGTTTAAATTGATGCTTTATTTTTAGTTAGTTTCCAACACTGATACCCTTTATAATTAAGTTTTAAGAAACTAATGGAGGCTTGAGGCAAAAGTGCCACCACAACTAACAAAAATTCCCCTGTCCCCCAAAAAATTCAAGATAAAGGAGCAACAAACACACAAACAAACAAACATTTAGACTAAACATTTACACTACACTTTACAAACTAATTACACTAAATCTATTATGGCTGTCAAGATTAAAGTGGGAAAAAAACACTAATACAAATTACAAAAATACAACACAAAAAAACCAAATTATTAACTAAAATTAAAAAATGAACACTGAAAATATAAAAATGATCCTAAATAAAGTTAAACAAACAACAACAAAAACTACCAAAACTAACTATAATTAAAATGAAAACTGAAAACATAAAAATATTTAGGTTACTTCCCAACACTGATACTCTTGTGACAACTTGAAAATTATGTTTTGGATATTAATGGGGGTTTGGGGCAAAAATGGCACTAAAATGAACAAAAATGCCCCCAAATTCAAGGTAAAGGCACAAAAACGTCCCAGACCAACTACACTAAATCTACAGTACAAAACATTTGACGAACATTTGATCCACTTCAGATGTTGACTACTGTTGAATGACTGTCAAGATTAAAGTGAAAAAAAAAAAAGACACAAATACAATACAAAAATACCAAAATGTTAACTAAAATTTAAAAATATAAATATTATTCGAAATAAAGTGAAATGAAAAATGAAATAACAAAAATTACTAAAACTAAATAAAATTAAAATGAAAACTGAAAACATAAAAATATTTAAGTTACTTCCCAACACTGGTGACTACTTGAAAATTATATTTTTTTATATATTTTTTTTAATTAATGGGCCTTGGGGCAAAAAATGGCATCAAAATGAACAAAAACGCAGCTCAAATTGAAGATAAAGGAGCAAAAAAAAGTCCAAGCAGAACTAAACTAAATCTACTACGGCTGTCAAGATTAAAGTCAAATGTAAATGTAAATGAAAAGTGTAATTTCACGGCACATTGCATCAAATTTCCTTATTCATATGAACTGGCTGAAGGAATCAAATCACTAAAGCAAATAAGACGTTTGGGAAAGCGTGTTCGATTTTTGCTTCTAGTAACTTCCCAACACTGATACCCATGTAACTTGTTGAACGAGCTCACCTCCATCTTGGTCTGAATCCAGGGTCCGATGATGTTGGCCTGAGCGGCGAACGAGCGCCTCAGCCTCTCGTTGGCCTGTTGCCTGGCAACCTCCTCCTGCAGCATCTGGTCTCTGAGGGGAACCAGCTGCTTCACCTGCAGGGGGCGACAGATCAGAGGCACATATGAGTCTCTTTATACAACCAGAAGTGAAGTACACGACTAGCCTGAGCTTTGTACTCTGTACTCACAGCCTCCCATTTGTTGGTGATGTCCTGTGGGCTGAGGACCGTGTAGGGATTGACTCCGACCAGCTTGATGCCGTAGGTCTGAGCGATTTTGGTGATCTCGTTCTGGATGCCCATGATGGCTATGCGCTCCTTGTCGGCTTCTGGCAGGGTGGCCTTAAACTGGTCGTGAGCTGTGATCAGACTCTGGAAGACAAATGGAGATTAACAACATTAAAAGAGCGATTATAAAAAAAACCTCTGTACATGAGCTGCTGCACTCTTCACAGAAAATAAAGTGCTTTCTGGGCTCCTCGCTGAGTATTTCCTTTAATAACCATCATATATTATAAAACGGTTATTCAGAATGGAAAGTGCTGTTCGTGTGCATGGCTTTTATTTAATCGTGGCTGAGTAGTTTCACGCTGCTTCATAAAAGCCTGCGCTGCACAAGGCTGTGTTAATAAATAGGTTTGCGGTGCATTACAGTGTCTTCTGCTTCAGTTACATGCGACCAAAATAGACACAGCAACAAAGTTCTGCTCACACCTGTAAATGTGAAGCTTACGTATGCAGTCGGTGTGAATAATGCAGCCTGTAAATGTGGGCGCTGAAATGCTTTGAATCAGGCCGTATTATTCAGAATACTTCAATGCATGTCATTCAAATGAAGCTTTTATAATGCCTGAAAGGACATTTTGTTTCTGCTGAAGAAATTATGGCAGAAAAATATTATTTTAATATATTTATGCTGAATATTCTATTTGGAAATGCATCATAATGCAAAAGTTAAATACACTTCCAATGCTGTTTTATGTTTGCTGTAAACTGCAACTATATTTATAGTATTTTTATGGAGCCCTGTGCATGACATCAAAGCAAAAATAGATTTATTATGGCCTCAAATTAAAAATTCATTCTCTTGTTTTAGTAAATCACGCCCATGTTGTACTAACTACAAAACAGTGTGAAAAAAGAATATACTTGAAGTTAAAGTATATTTTCCAAGAATGCCTTATGTATTAAGTATACTAATATGAATTTACTACTGTAGTTTCAGACTATTAAGTGTACTATTTCAGTACTTCTTGGGAATAAATTGGCACACTTTTTAGTTTATAAAGGCATACTTTCAAGTCTAGTTGAACCTGTAGTAAGTAATAGGTTTTTCTTTAGCACTTATGAACTTATATATCTACAGTTACACTACCAGTCAAAAGATTTTTAATGTTTTTTTTTTTTAAAAAGAAGTCTCTTGTGCTCACCATGCCTGCATTTATTTGATACAAAATTACAGCAAGTCAGTAATATTGTGAAATATTTTTACTACTTAAAATAACTGTTTTCTATTCAAATATATTTTAAAATGAATTTTATTTTTATGATCAAAGCTGAATTTTCAGCATCATTACTTAGTCTTCAGTGTCACATGATTCTTCAGAAATCATTCTAATATTCTGATTTGCCATTCAAGAAACATTTATTATTATTTTTATCATCAGTATTTAAAACAATTGAGTACATTTTTGGATGAATGGAAAGAAGATCCAAAGATCAGCATTTATCTGAAATAAAAAGCTTTAACAAGGATGCTTTAAATTGATGATAAAGACATTCATAATGTTACAAAAGGTTTCTGTTTCAGATAAATGCTGTTCTTCTGAACTTTCTATTAATCAAAGAAACCTGAAAAAAATTCTACTCAGCTGTTTTCAACATAATAATAATAATAAATGTTTCTTTAGCAGCAAATCAGAAAATTAGAATGATTCCTGAAGGATCTGCAGTAATGATGCTAAAAATTCAGCTTTGAAATCACGGGAATAAATTACATTTTAAAATATATTCAAATAGAAAACAGTTATTTTAAATAGTAAAAATATTTATTTTTTTATTGATGTTGCTGTACTTTGGATCAAATAAATGCAGGCTTGGTGAGCAAAAGAGACCTCTTTAAAAAATCTTACTGTTCAAAAACGTTTAGCTATATACTTCTAGACTATTTTTATTATTTTATGAAAGTACACTTTGAAGTTTACTAGTAGCTCTATCTATTAGTAAACTAGTAGTTTAATACTTTTATATTGTACTTTGTTATACCTTTATATGTTGTATTAGTAATCACAACTGCAAAATACTTAATTGTACTTTTTAAATTTTTTTTAAATATTTTAAAATTATTTTGCGTAACAGTTCTTGCTGCTAACCTGTATTTCCTCAATGCTGTGCACAATGAACATGTCCTGCAGATCCTCCATGGCTCCATCCATCCAGTTGTTGAAGGGCGCCGCCCTCTTGGCGAACTCCAGGTACAGCTGATCAATTGTCTCCCAGAGTTTTTCCACACGCTGGAAGATGAAAGAACAGAATCAGCTTTGGTGATATGCAAGAAACAGATACAGATGATTTCCTGGTGAGCCTTTGTAGCGTGAGTTTGTTTGGAGTGTGTCAAGTGTTTGTGCACCTCTAGAGCGTCTCTTCTCTTCTGGGTCAGGGTTCCCAGGTTGTCCCACTGGTCGCAGATGCCCTGGCAGCGGGTGTTCACTGTAGCGGCATCATGATAGTCTAACTCGCTAGACAGAGAGACAAACACATCTGAGCACCTTACGTGGAGTTCCTGCGTAAAATTTAAAATGTTGAAGCTCATGAAAATGTCCAGGTTTTCACTAAAAATCAAAAGCCGTCACTGGGGAAGTTCAAGTACCCCTTCAAAAGATATACCTTTTTACCTTATTTACCCCTAAAGTATGCATAAAAATACCTTAAAGATACATTATAGTATATAAAGTGTACATATTAATTCCTAAATGGTACATATTTGTACCTTTTGAAACTGTACTATCCTAGTGATTTTTTCAGAATATATGTAAGTATAACAAAATAAATGTACTAGTAGCATACTTGTAAGTGCACTTCTTGATATTTCTTCAGATTACATTTACTGTTAGTTTACAAGTTCTAAACTTCAAGCCCACGTTTTAGTTTAAGTACACTGTCAATAAACGTCTAGTTTTATAGTTGTATAATAGTCATAACTAAACACAAGCTAAGTATACTTAGAATGCTTAATTATACATTTTTAAAAGTGTATGTCAAAATCAAAAGATTAAGAAGGCCAAGTAAACATCGACTTTTCTGCATTTATTTTAGTATAAGCTCAGTATACTTATGTATAATATTGCTAAGTATACCTCTAATAAATATTTAAAAAACAGATCGCAAGTGTACTCATTTTTAGTTAAAAAGAAGTATACTAATGGCACACGTGCATAAAATTCTTTTTATTTTTGCATTAACATTTTATGACCATTTTCATAAAAATTAAGCATATTTTCAGTGAAATTCTCAGTTACCACAATGCAACATTTTACTTTTTTGGGTAATGACAATTACACTGCCAAAAAAAAGGCTTATCTTACTTAGTATTTGTGTCTTGTTTCTAGTCAAAATATTTAAAAATTCTTAAATCAAGATGCATTTACTAGATAAGCAAAATTACATAAGATATTTAGTCTCGTTTTCTGGAGAGGAAAAAGTGAATTTTGCCTAAATTAAGTAAAATTATCTGCCAGTGGGGTAAGAAAAATAATCTTGAATTTTACTTACCCCACTGGCAGATCTTTTTACCAATTTTAAGCAAAATTCACTTAATTTAGTATTATTAATTTACTCTCAATGCTGAGGTCCATTCTTGTCATTCAAATGATACAATGTTTTATATTGTATAATTATTTATTTATTTATTTATTTATTATTATTATTATTATTATTATTATTGCATAATGGGAATGAGAATTAATTATCAATCATGTCAAAATGGAAAAACAGGCTTTTTTGTTTTCATGCAAAATATGCATTTGATTTTGCAGTAAAATATGATCCCGGACATGTTTTTGGTAGCTTTGGTGAGTTTCTCTGTTTTATTACTTGAGCTCTTGAGCGATGGCTGCGATCTGCTCCACTCGGTCCTGGTGGGCGGCCAGGTCGCTCTCAAATGCCTCGTGCTTCCTCATCAGAGCCCTGATCTCCATCAGAGAGGCCGTCTCATAGTCCTTCTGAGACAGCAGGTTCTCCTTTCCTGCAAACAGAGGCATCAAATCAGAAATGCAACAATGGCTGTCTGTTTCAAAACGTGTGCTTGTGTACATTTACTGTAAAGGTGCATTCAAAAATTTTCATGTGTAAAGAAGATCCATGTATGAATCTCAGCTCACATAGAAGTCAATTTTAAACCAAGCAGCTTTCTGCTGGTTGATTTTCTGTTGGATCCATGCAAATTTGCAGTAAAACTCAAATACTCAATAGTGTATTTTTACAGCCTCGTTTTTATACTCAAACTCTTGCAAACTATTCTAACTCAGACTGTCACCTTAGTGGTGGTTAAAAAAAAAAAAAAAGTTGTGTGACCTTGTTGTAGTTTGTTTATAGCCTAACTGTCTGGAAATTATATTTAGACTTCATTTGTGTTCATCTGACCGCAAATTAAGGCAGACTGGTGTCAAGAGCTGTGAAAATAGCAGTGTATGCAACATAAAATCACACCTATTTTGTTGTGCAATGGTAGATGTTTTTCTAGCAACTGATTATTCTTTGTAAAGCTCTTGAAAGTCTAAAATGAATTTGTATTTTTGGGAATGGTAATGCTCCACGTATTGCAGATCTCTTAGGTTTAAGCTCTTGTGTAAACGAAGCGTGGTTACCTGCGGTCCAGGACTCGTGCAGGCCGCATTTCTGCTTGAACTTCTCTGCCAGATGATCCAGTCTCTCCAAACGACGAATCTCGGTGAGGAGCCATTCCTCATAACCCTTCTCTACCTGCTCTAGACCTTTCCATGCATTAGCAATATCCTGCAAACAAACAAACACACAGTTTCTGTATCAGCTTCAACTTAATCAGTCAAATCAAAATTAACTGATCTGATTGGCTGAATTCAAAAAGTGGGAGTGGCTGTTTTTAAAGTCAAGTTATTAGTAGTGTTCTACCTATTTGCTGGTTATGAAGAAACCCATCTTTTCAGATGCTTTGCGTGACTTACCGACACCATCTTGCCCTCGGAGGGCATGAAGGCGGGGCGGTTGCTCAGGCGGAGCTTGGTCTGCAGGGTGTTGAAGTTGATCTCCAGCTGGCATTTCTCCTGAACGCGTGGAGGCTTGTGGATGCGCCTGTAGTCACGGAAATCCTCCAGCTTCTGCTGCATGGCACGCATGGTCTGCTCCGCCACGCGGTTTTCCAGCCACGGGATGGTGCGACGGATCCACTCCAACAACTACAGAGAGATGGAGGAGTTAGAGACTGATGGACTGAAGGGTATGAGACAATGTAGATCTTTAGAAGGAACAAAATTAGGGTTCAAAACCCTAGTGAGATGCCACCTAAATGGCTCCCAGTTGTTATACTGTATTTCAGCCTTAATTTATGTAGTATTGCATGCATCATTAGCACAAAAACACTGACGTTTTCATCCAAGGTATGTATGATAGATGAAAGGAAAATGTTAACGGTAAAAAATCTGGCCAAAATCTAATTTTACAGGTATGTTGTAAACAATAAAGTTAAATATATTTTTTTTTAAATTAAAAATATATTTAGTTTCAAACTTCATGTAGAAAATAAATAATAAATAACTAATAAATATATTTTAAAATGTGTTTCCGGGGCAAGAAAAAGCAATCCCAATCTTACAGTAGCCCAAGTAAAAATAAAATGTGACCCTGGACCACAAAACCAGGCTTGTGTTGCACGGGTATATTTGTAGCAATAGCCAAAAATACATTGGATGGGTCAAATTTATCGATTTATCGATTTCAAAAATCATTAGGATATTAAGTAAAGATCATGTTCCATGGAGATATTTTGTAAATTTCCCACCGTAAATATAAAAAAACCTTAATTTTTGATTAGTAATATGCATTGCTTTGAACTTCATTTGGAGCTTTGGAGGCGATTTTCTCAGCATTCTGATTTTTGCATCATCAGATTCCAGATTTTCAAATAGTTGTATTTTGGCCAAATATTGTCCTTTCCTAACAAACCATACATCAACAGCTTATTTATTCAGCTTTCAGATGATGTAAAAATCTCAATTTCAAGAAATTTACACTTCTGACTGGTTTTGTGGTCCAAGGTCACAAACATTTCAAATGTAATATATGTTTACACGTGTTATTAACAACAAATAAACTTTTTCTTCAGATGTGAAATGTGAATGTATTTTCTTGGATTGAAAATATAGGGCAAAATTAATTTTAAATGATTTAAAAAATATATTTATATTTTTAGGATATATTTTAAAAATCTAAAATAAAAAAAATAGCTAAAATATATTAGTAGAACACATTATTTACATAAATATTTTAAAACATTTTAGCAAATATTTTATTTACTCATTTTTTGGGGGGGGCTATTTTTTATTAGATATTAGATTTTTCTGTTTGGGAAATGTAAATATATTTTACATTTATGCATTTGTTTCTTAGCAGAGTATTTATTGATTTAAAACAAACACATTATTAAAATTGAGTATTCAACCAATATTTGTGTGTAATGTGTAATGTTATAGTAAATACATTTATTTCATGCTAAGTATACTACAAATACATTTACATATTTTGTACTTGATAAAAATACCCTGCAATTGTACAGTTAGTATATAAACTGGTATATTTAAAGTCTGCTAAATTGGAACAACTAATTTTGTACTTAATGCACTTTAATTGTGCAGAAGTAGTGCTGAAGTCTAACTAAACATATACTTAAGTATATTTGTGCTAAAATGGACCTATTTCAAGTATACTTTAGGTACACCTTAAATATTTTGCATTTAAAGATTAATAATATTTAAAGATCACACAATCTTCATCAGTAGTGACATTAAAACATATTTTAGGCTTAATATTAAGAAATGTGGATTGTGCACAAATAGGACTCCAAATAAAGTTTAATTACAATTTTTATATCAGTAAGGCCTGAGTGATATGTCAGTAATTATGTTAAAAGACTTTAACTATACTTAGTATAAAATAAATGCAGTTTAAAGCTATTAATTTTTTAACATTTTATTTAAAATTATAATTTAACATTATATTTCTAATATGCAAAAGCAAGTTAGCATTTTTTAGCACTTCCAGATCCATCGTCCTGAAGTCAGTGGGTTTTTTGAATGGTTTTTGGGGCACTGAATGTTGAACTCATCTACTCACTTTCACAGCTTCGTTGTGTTTATGATCACACTCTTGTAAATTAACATTTAGCTTTTACTTCTGCCAGTTGTTACACAAGTTCAAGTTGTGTTCAGTTGTGAAGATTATCATGATGAACGCAGCGTGTAAGAATTACAAACTTCTGTTGGTCACAGAGACAATTTTTTGGCTTTATGCTGTTAACATCTGCAAAGCTCTCACCTCACTGGCCAGTTTCTCATACTCCTCCATCAGCCTTTCGTTCTCCTGGTTCACAGCCAGAACTTTACAGATCCTGTTAGCCGCGGTCTCGGCCTGGAGAGACACGGAGAAAACAAGCAACTCATTTAGTGCCATAAATTCAGTTTAGAGTTAATGCGCCTGTATCCGAGTCTCCTCACTTCATTTACTTTAATTTACATGTTCATTTAATCTGTGATACTGTTTTCAAGCTCAATGTATTACTGAAATCAATTTCCCTCAATCATTTACACAAACTGATCCCAGTTTATACATCTTATATTGTAATAATGAAAAAGATTCGTTTGGGAAATTTAATTCAAATTCGATTCGATTTGTGGCAACTTTTACCTGCTCAGCACCGGCGAAAGCATGGTAAAAGCAGGACACGTAGGTCATGATGGCTTTCTCATCAGGTTTAGGAGTGTTGACGATGTCTGAGGACAAAAAGAAATGCAGAATTAAGTTGAGCTCAGCCAAAATCTCTTTACAGCAAATATGCAGACATTTGTCAAGAGGAGAGTTCAATAACATTTCAAATCAACAATAACATCCCACAACATTGGCATCACAAATTATAATCTTAAGCAGTGTTGATTTGATGCATCACTTATGAAACAAATTTAAGCAACGAAGACAGCAGTGTCATTATTCAACTCAATTTTGTACAATTTAGTTTAAATTAACGTTGATTTAATTCAGTCCAATAACAGTGTATTCATCAATTATTAAACACATTTAATTTTAGCTGCAAAGCAGCTTTACAGAAGCCAGTAGTATTGATATTCATTTCAGTATAGTTCAGTGTTGATTTAGTTCATTAAAATAACAGTGTCAGGCAAATTTCATCAATTATGAATCAAATTCAATTTAATCTCGACAAAACACAATCGCTATTCAACTCAAATTAGGTCAACGTTAAAGGAGAAGTCCACTTCCAGAACAACAATTTACAAATAATTTACTCACCCCCTTGTCATCCAAGATGTTCATGTCTTTCTGTCTTCAGTCGTAAAAAATTATGGTTTTTGAGGAAAACATTTCAGGATTTTTCTTCATATAATGGACTTGATTGGTGCACTGATTTTGAACTTCCAAAATGCAGTTTAAATGCAGCTTCAAAGGGCTCTGAATGATCCCAACTGAAGAAGAAGGGTCTTATCTAGTGAAACGAACAAGAACAAGTCGTCTCGGGGAGTGATTCGTTCAGTTGCGCATGCGCAGCATCCTATTAGGTTCTGTACTGGAACTACTTCTGTACTAGTTGAATGAATGAATGAGCGCATTTATATAGCGCTTTCATTGTGTATTGCCATACACCCAAAGCGCTTGAGAATCATTTGGGAGGATCTCTCCTCTCCCACCACCAGTGTGCAGCATCCACTTGGATGATGCAACGGCAGCCACAGGACAACGGCGCCACTGCGAGAGGCCAGAGGAGGGAATTTGGCCAGGACACCAGAGATACACCCCTACTCTTTACGAGAAGTGCCATGAAATTTTTAATGACCACAGAGAGGACAAAGACAAGGACGGTGCTTTTTACAGTATAGTGTCCTTGTCACTATACTGGGGCATTAGGACCCACATAGACCACAGGGTGAGCACCCCCTGCTGGCCTCACTAACACCTCTTCCAAAAGCAACCTAGTTTTCCCAGGCGGTCTCCCATCCAGGTACTGACCAGGCTCAGCCCTGCTTAGCTTCAGTGGGTAGCCAGTCTTGGACTACAGGGTGATATGGCTGTAGCTTAGTTCACCTGTTTCGTGTCTTCGGGTTTTTCGAGTCGTTCGTTCATCTTATAGGGCTGTCACGTGATGAACGAACAACTCAAACCCGAAAACTTAGATATCTCAGATAAGAGGTGAGGTGAGCTAATCATAGACTAAAAACCCAGGTAAACAATTAATTAATCTTTTCTGTTTCTTATAGCATTATAATTTTGTCTTGTTTGTAGTGTGATCAACGTTTGTGTAAGCAGTAGATGTGTTAGGGAAGTAACACGTAACATTTTAATTATATTTTGCTAAAATGAACGAAATGATTAGAAAAAAAAAAAACATTCATTTTGCTGAATGAGACTCAAAGGTCCGAGTCGGTAAAATGATCCGAACTTTCCATAACTACTACGAATCACGTCTAAGTTCATCGTCTGTGTACTCCGGCTCAGAAAGGTTGAGTATGGCGAAAAACTCCATCTTATTTTCTCCTACAACTTCAAAATGAAGTTGTACATTTTTGTTTGTAAACAGCGTTTGACTTACTTGCACTTTCTTAGTCTTTGCATGTTCGCTTTGTAAACACTGGGTCTGTAGTTCCGCCTATGTTCGGCGTGACCTTCCATTGTGATTCAATAGTACGTAGTGTCATGAAGGCACATCCCAGATTCTGTGCTACATGAGCTTTTGTGCTTAAAAAGTATACAAATTTTTATTTTTCCGAAAAAAAAAAAAAGACAGATTGTTTCGCTAGATAAGACCTTTCTTCCTTGGCTGGGATCTTTTAGAGCTCTTTGAAGCTGCATTTAAACTACATTTTGGAAGTTCAAAATCGGGGCACCAGTGAAGTCCATTATATGAAGAAAAATCCTAAAATGTTTTCCTCAAAAACCATAATTTCTTTACGACTGAAGACAGAAAGACATGAACATCTTGGATGACAAGGGGGTGAGTAAATTATTTGTGAATTGTTGTTCTGGAAGTGGACTTCTCCTTTAATTTAGTTCTGTTGAATAACAGTGTTGATGTTACTAAGTTAGTGTCATTATCCAGCTCAATTTAGTTCATATTCTGCACTCATATTAAAGTATCAGTGCAGTTTTTAAGTTTTCAAGCTCAAATTATACTAAAACATTGGTCCAGCTACTGCACATGTGAATAAAAGGTAATTGATTGGCTCTTTTAAATGAAAGTTGAAGTTTATTTGCCATATTGTGTGTTATAGGATCTCCTGGACTCTGAACAGGATTGATTTCAGAGGCGATCTTTCACTTACCTTCAGCGTCCAGCATCTTTGGGATGTCCAGGTACTTCTCTGCCACCTCAAACGCGGTGTTCAGGTTTCCAATAGGGTCGTCCTTCAGAGAATCAACACAATCATTCACTCTATTGCACTTCCCAACAATATGGTACATTTGTGACTTTTTTTTAAAGCCATTCCAGACACATACTGTCATTTTTAAGAGTTCAGGCCTTATATTGTACTCTGTTTGTGGACAGCTTAGATAATTTGAGATTTTTGCGGATCATAACCTGATTGGATAAAACAGGGGCTTTGCGATCAAAGATAAGTCTTTTGAGTTCAGAGGATTAGAATATAAACACTGTGTGCTGAAATGGCATGAAACTCCACACAGGGAATAAATACTGAAGGCAAAATGGTTGATAAAGAGCGAGTGACTGGTAGAAAAGACAGAAGCGAGTGTTACCTTTCTGAGTTTAGAGTAGTCGATTAGGTCTGGTCTGTGTCTGTGGATGAGGGCACACAGAGCGAGGCCGTCCTTCCAGCTGACAACAACATACACAAAATATTAAGAAATCTGACCATGCTGATGTATAAAGTGTACTAAAATAAAATAATAAAAAAAATTCAATTTTTTGAAATTAGTTAAATGCATTAGTTACAAAGAACTAACAAAGAAAAATGCTTCAAAAGTAATTATTAATCTTAATAAATGTTAATTTCAACATTTACTAATACATTACTAAAATTCAAAGTTGTATCAGTTATTATTTAATATACCTAAGCTGAAAGTTGAATAGTTGTATTTTTATGTATTATGTTAATTTTAGATTTAATGATAATAATTAAAAAAAACAATAACTAAAAATAAATTCATTAATAAATCAGTGTTTTTTTAAACTAGTCTTGTATGTATTTATTTAGCATGCAAACTAATGCTTATTAGCTTTGAAGTAAAAAAAAAATATATATTAAATGTGATCCAAATACAAAAACAATATCAAAACAATGAAGCTAAAAGTGTGTGTGTATGTGTGTGCGTGTGTGTATGTGTACTTGTTTTGGCTACATTGTTAATTTTTACATGTTAAAAAATTATTAAAAATAGTAAATGGTGTTTATCTGAAAATGTAACAATGCAAACATGTTTTCTGTAAGGGGTAGGTTTAGGGTTAGGGTTGGGTTAGGGGATAGACAACATTGTTTGGTCAGTATAAAAACTATAGAAGTCCCCACAATTCACAAAAACAAACATGTGTGTATGTGTATATATATATACACATACACATATATATATATTTTATACACACACACACGTATGCATTTTATCTATCTGTCTGTCTATCTATCTATCTATATATATTATAGACTGTTTCAAATTAAAATTAATGAAAAAATAAATAATTGTTGTTAATAAATAAAATCTGATTATTTGCAATTGATGACTTTGAATTTTTAAAAATTTTCCCCCAAATTTTAACAAAATAAAATAAAATAAAATTAGTACAAGTATAAATATTAACAATATTGTCATAGTATTTGGTATCACAACTAAAATGCTAACAAACAAAGGATTGAACTGTTTTTTTATTTGAATTGTGCCCATTCCTGACAGGGCAAAGACAATTAAATTTTTTTTTTTAAAGAATTGTTACATTTACATGTATAGTTGGTATTAGGAGGTCAGTTTTAAATATTTATATTTAATCTAATTAAATATGATTCTATTAATTAATCACAATTATTCACATATACACATAATTTTCATTTTATTTTAATTTTTTGGTGAAGACATTGATACTTATATTCAGCAAGGATGCATTCACTTCACTTCATTTTAAATGTTACAAAAGATTCTATTTCAAATAAATGCTGTTCTGAATATTCTATTTGTTTGAACTTTCTATTTAAATTTGACAATGTCTGTCATCCTGTTGTGGCTCTCACCTGATGTGGAAGTTCTGTACGTTGACGTTCCTGTAGGGGGCCGTCTTCCTCTGACACCACAGCAGCAGACCCTCTTTAGCAGATGTCTCTGTGGATTCACACACACACACACAACAGAAAAACCATTAATATGAAGTGATAATGAGTGTTTAATTGGTAACATGACCAGTCAGGTTGTGTCATGAATGTCTCTGACACAATGCAAATGTGTGTTTGTACCCTCCACAGAAATGTCCTGGATAGCGAAACGGAGAATGATGGTCCAGATCATTCCCAGAGTCATTTTCACGTTGCCATCAACAATCTCTGCAGAGACAGAGAGAGAGAGAAAAAAACATAATGATTTCCACAAAATATAAAGCAGCTTAACTTCAGTCTCAGAACTGAAAAATGACTGACCCCAAATTTTTAAACAATAGTGTATTTGCTGAAATTAAATTACATTTTGTGCCTCATTTCACTTTTTACAGAACATAAGCAATATGTACAAATGTTTTGCACTAAATTAGTATATAAAAGTTATTTTGCACCTAATCAGTATATAAAAGTCTAGTGTAATAAGAGTGTAAGTTTCCTACCTTCAGCACCAATGGACACCAGTTTGACTCCTTTGCTAGCGATGAAATCCAGAGCCTTGTTGACGTTGGCGATCTTGTGGAAACGCATCTTTCCTTTGTCAGGCTTGGGCAGTCTCTCACCTACCGACCAATCAGACCATATTCATGTCATTTATCAAGGTAAATTGATCATTATTTTAATGTTGAAGTGTGCAACTCTAGTGAAATGACACAAATAATGGCTGTTTCCAAACAGGTTTCCCAAACACTCTTATCACCCTTTCACCCTGACATGTAAAACAAGCAGCTCAATATATTATAAATACAGATTCACAGTTTTATGCTGTTAGAGAATAAAAGCCTTCGAAGTCAACTTAAATGGTGCAACCCATCTTGATTGCAGTCGAAAACTCTTTCAGATTATGAACATATTTTGCGCATTTTGGAATAGCATGCACTGATAAATCATTCACAATAAGACCATGAATGCTTTAAGGATAAAGAGAACAGAGTGCATTTTGATTTCACATTTAGACAGCAGGTGATATGAACTGCAGTGAAAGAATATTTGTTCTAATTCTAACTAATGTACTGAAAATCTACCACTAATGTAGTACATGACTCGTCATCTGTCCTCTGAGGATAAAATAAGCATTAGATGAGTCATGAGCTCCACTGATCAGTCCGTAGTCACAAACTCCTTTTAAATATGACTGTGTGAGACGACAGCTGAATTAGCTGCAGCATACGACGTCATACTTGTGGCATTAAATATATGCAATTACAGTGTTAACATATCAATCAAATGTCTCTGGCCTTATGTTTGCTTCTCTAGCTCAGTGCATCCTAATATATCAGCATAATGGAGGTGTATTACCTGAGATGACCTCGAGCAGCAGCATGAGTTTGAGGCCATTCCTGAAATCCTCTTCAATGTTCTCAATCTGAGTCCCCGCTTTACGCAGATGAGAGTTACACCACGCCGTGAATGTCTGAGAGACAAAGACAGATTATTAAATCAATGCTTATCCTCAATAACAAAAAAACAAATGCAATTTTCCATGAATGCAGTGCATTTCAAATGGACAAACCAGTTCTGTGGTGAGAGATACACTCTTAAAAATAAAGGTGCTTTAAAAGGTTTTTCACAGCAATGCCATAGAAGAACCATTTTTGGTTCTACAAAGAACCTTTTGTGAAACAGAAAGGTTCTTAAGATGTTAAAGGTTGTTTATGGAACCATTTAGACAAAAAACGTTCTTCTATGGCATCGTGAAGCACCTTTATTTTTAAGAATGTATATTAGGTAAAGTATAAGTTCAATACAGTGTTGAACATTATCTAACATGAATAAAACAAGCATGGGAAGTCATGGAAACGGAAATTTTCTCAGAATTGTGTGATAAAAAGTTGCAATTACCCTTTTTTATGTAAAAGTCAGAATTGCTAAATATATGCTCAGATTTGTGTGATATACTCAGAATTGCGAATAAAAAAGTCAGAATTCTGAATTCAGGGTTTTTTTTTTTTGTTTCCGCTACAGAATAAAAAAAAAATAATAATAAAAAAAAAAAAAAAAAGTAACTACTAATCATACAATTCTGAATTTATATTTCACAATTCAGACTTTCTTTTCTTATTTCTCAGAATTGTGAGATGTAAACTTGCAATTGCAAGAAAAAACTAAACATGCAATTTTCAGAAGGAAAGACTAATTGCAAGTCTGAATTGTGAGATAAAAGGTTGCAATTACTCTTTTTAATGTAAAAGTCAGAATTGTAAGAAATAAACTCAGATTTGTGTGATACTCAGAATTAACTAAGGATTGCAGAATTGCAATAAAAAAAGTCAGAACTCTTTTTTTTAGTTTCTGATACAGAATAAAATTTAGTTTTACAATTCTGAGTTTATATTTCACAATTCAGACTTTCTTCTCTTATTTTCAGAATTGTGAGATGCAAACTTGCAATTGCAAGAAAAAAACTAACTATGCGATTCTCAGAAGGAAAGTTGGAAGTACGAGATACAAACTGGCATTTGCAAGAAAAAAGTCTGAACTGTGAGATAAAAAATTGCAATTACTCTTTTTTTATGTAAAAGTCAGAATTGCAAGATATAAACTCAGATTTGAGATGTTATATTCAGAATTAACTAAGTATTGCAGAATTGCAATAAAAAAGAATTCTGTTTTTTTGTTGTTGTTGTTTCTGCAATATATATATATATATATATATATTTTTTTTTTTTTTTTTTTTTTTTTTTTAACAAAAAGGTAACTACTAATCTTAAAATTCTGAGTTTTTATTTCACAATTGAGACTTTCTTGTCCTAATTCTCAGGATTGTGTCCTTGCATTTGTTTCAATACCCTACAGGAATGTGTTTTGTGTGAACTTATATATTACTTTTTTTGTACTCATCCTCTTCTTTATGAAAGGAATAATCTGACATTTTAAATCTCCAATAATGCAAACGTGAACAAAACCGTCTGTTCAACCCTGTTGATTCAATTGGCAGATTACAGTGTAGAAAAATAATTACATTTCAGAGATCTTATAATTATCCTTCACTTCCAGTGTGTGCGATGCCAAGAAGAAGTGTGTATGTGTTTGTGTGCCAGTGATGTGGGTGTTATGGGCAAAGCTGCTGGATGTAATTGAGTGTCTGTGTGTGTTTGTTTGTGCTGAGCGGCAGAATAAAGTATGAAAGAGGAGGAGGAGAGATGAACAACAGGACATGTAGGAGTTCCTGATGAGAGAGACACGGATGGAGAGGTTGAGAGAGGGAAGGAGGAGGTGTGACTGAACACAGAGATGGAAGCCAGGGGTCTCTGCAGGGCCGAGTGGGTGGGACGCACCAAATATAGAGCGCAGAAACTATTGAGACGAGGAAAGACGAACGGAAAAGACACGGAAATGAGAGATGAGACAAAATTAGAAGGGTAGAAGAGATGAGAAAAGAAAAGGTCATGAAAGAGAAGAGACAAGACAAAATAGGGTTGAGACTAAATGAGAAGGAGAAGAGAAAATGAAAGTTGAGAAAAGAACCCTAGTAAAAAAAAAAAAAAAAAAATTAGATTTAAAATGCATTTATTTTAAGTATAGTTCAAGTCTGTTAACGGGTCATTGACATATATGGATTTTCGACAGGCCCATTTTAAATTACAAAAAAAATATCGGTTGTAATTGTTTGACTATTAAGAATGTTGCATACACATAAATTCATATTAAAATTTAAGTGATTTTAGTGTTTTTTCATCATGAATTGGCCATAGCCTTAAAAAATGTCATGTGGTGCGACCATGATTTATATTAAAATTAATTAATTTCCTTAACATGCTTAACATTTTTTTAGATGTTCTCTGTAATTAAAGTGTTTATAAACAAAGTATTTGCATTTATTTTGAGTTTTTGTAAAAAATGATCTTATATTTTTGTTTTATAATTATAGAGTTGCCTTCTTAAATGTAGTTAGCAGATTTATTTTTCCTTTAAATTGCATAAAAGTGATAAAAATATTAATGATAAAAATGATAAAAAATACAATTCACTTAAGCATGCTTTAGCAATGATTCATATTTCAACCACAGGAATTAGATATGTTATTTTTATTTTAGTACAGTTATTCTGATTATTGGTCGCACCACATGATGAGTGGTTGCTCCAAATGATGCAAAGTCCTTATATCATTAAAAATCTATTTAAAGAGACGTGTAAAAAGTGCAGCACATGGCATTAACGGCAGGCATTTCTTTAGCCCCAGTTATTTCTGAACTTTGCCCAGTCTTGGCTGCTCAATTGACCCTTCACTGGGAGTTTGATTAACAGGCGATCTGACCAATTATAACGCTGTTATGGAGTTTGTGCTTGACTACAGGGTCAGAATTAACGTGTTGACTCTGGTGAGCATTAATTTTACTTTGCTTGGCAGTGGAGTCTGGTAAAATACATTAGAATAGTCATTAATAAATACATAAATAATAAATGACAAAAATTATACGCTCTGTATTAATTTTTAAATATTTTTTTTCTCATATTGTACAAAGATTAAACATAAACTGTCTGAAATGACCCAAAATGCATAAAAATCTATTCCAAATGGTACTAAAATAGAGTACTTTATGCATATAAACCATCTGGGACATACATCTATAATGGAAAACACTGATGTGTGGTCGCACCACATGATATTTGGTCGCACTACATGACATTTCAAATTTAGTCAAAATTTACAAGCAGAATTGGACACTCAAACAAAACAAGCTAGCTTCCCACAAAAGGTCACTATGAAATTTATAATAAAAATAAATACTTGAAGAAATAACGTAATATTGATTGTTTTTTTGAGGTCATACCACATGATATCCAAATGTGGTAACTAAATGTGGTAACTAAAATATATATATATAGATTTTTTTTTTTTTTTTGCAAATTTGAAAGAGTTATAAACCTGCTTGATGCTTCCATGTGTCATTGGCAAATTGGTATATGATGCAGAGTCCTATTTTTGAATGGATTTCAACATAAAAGTCTCAAAATGGTAGTTTCTTGATGGTCGCACCACATGATATTTAGTGAAATGGAAATCATCGGAAACCGTTATGGCCGGACGGTCGTTTATTTGGAGTACTACTTGTGCACAATGCACATTTCTTAATATTAAGCCTTAAATATATTTTACTCTCACTATTGATAAGGATTGTATGATCTTTAAATAATATCGGTCTTTAAATGCAAAATATTTAAAGTGTACCTAAAGTATACTTGCAATAGTTCCACTTTAGAACAATTAAATATACTTAAGTATATCTTTAGTTGGACTTCAGCTATACTTCTGCTCAGTTAAAGTGCATTAAGTACAAAATTAGTCGTTCCAATAGCATAAATAACTTTAAATATACCGGTTTAGTACAATAAAATTACCACTGAAGGGTATTTTTATCAAGTCCATAATATATAAATGTATTTGTAGTATACTATTTTTTTAAATACATTTTAGTATATTTATTTTTCACTAGGGAATGATGAGGTAAAAACAGAAATTTAGATATGATTTAAAATGAAAGAAGAGAAGAAATTAGATGATATAACTTGAGAAAAGAAAAGATGAAAGATGTGACCTAATGAGAAGAAATGAGAAGAGATCAAATAAGAAGATAATTGAAAGTTGAGAGAGAACATTAGAGAAGATAAAAGAGAAAGAAAGATGAGAACAAATTAGTAAAAACGAGAAGAGCTAAAATGAGACAAGAACAGAAGGGAGAATGAAAGAGATGAAACTGAAAAGAATTGAAAGGAAAAAAAAAGAAAATACATTTGATGTTGACAGAAAAGAGTGAGAGATGAGTCTAAATTAGAAGAAAGAAAAGGGGAAGAGAGGAGATAATAAAAGTTGAGAAAAAAAGAAGAGATGAGATAAGACAAGAGAATGACAGATGATACCAACTGAGAAGAGATGAGACGAGACAAAATTAGAAAAGAGGAAGAGAAAATGTGAACAGATGAGAAAAGAAAAATTGAGATAGAACATTAGAAAACAGAAAAGAGAATGAGAGATGAGACAGAAAGAAAAAAGGAGAACAGCTGAAATGACAAGAAGAGAAAGATGATGACAGATGAGATGTGATAACACAAGTTGAGGAAGAAGAGAAGATATTAGATAATAAAAATGAAGAAGTGAAGAGATGAGATGAGACGAGACGAGAGATATCTTAAAAAGGGAAGAAGGTGGGGTTCCTCTTGTATTTTGTAACTTGCATTCCAGGGGTTAAATATTACATTATTGGGGTTGCTTTGGCAACACTGGCAACGTGTGAATGATAGATGAGAAAAAAAGAGAAGATAGCAATAACAGAACTTGGGAACTAAAACAAAATGGAAAAATACTCAAAAATAAAGGCTCACCATTGGCTTTTTTCATTTTCATATTAAGTAAACAACCCTTTTCTAATCAAGACCTATTTTCTCCATAAAAGTTCTTATTGTCTCATTACAGCTTCTTCAGATCAGGGTTATGTTTCTAGGTTCTTTAAAGAACCGATACAAGCGGTAGTTCTCAAAGTATTACAGCCAAACTAAGGTTTGCAAGATGGTTCATGAGATGATGAAAAAAAAATATTTTATTCTCAATTACTTTTTTATTCCATGTCAGAAACAAACAAAAAAAACTGAATTGCAAAATAAAAACTCATAATTCAGAAAAAATAAAATAAAAATCAGAATTGCATTTCCCCTCATTTCCATCACAGCATAAAAATAAAAAAGGGGTAGTTAAACTTTATCTCTCACAATTTTGTCTTATTTTTCTTTCTTTCTGTCTGTCTTTCTGGGCATTTTTGCCTTTTTTCATGATAGGACAGTTCCCCTTAGAAAAAAGGTAAGAAATATGAAATAAAAAGTCACAATTATCTTTTTTATTTATAAGATTGCATTAATTCCAGTACCACGCAAAAACGCTCTCTGTGTTAACTTATATATGACTTTATTTATTTATTCTTCATTTATAACACAATTTAAAAGATATCTTTTTAAAATAAAGCCTAAGATTCACTCAGATTCATAAAGTAAGAATATCAGGTAAATAAAAATAAAAATAATAAAAATAATAAAATAATAAGCATATTTATAAAATTACATAAAGAATATACATTATGTGACAGAAAAGATAAGACTCATATTTGATTTATCATACTCTTCTTTAGGAAAGGAATAATCTAACTTTATAATGTTCTTGATGTCTAATAATGTAAATCAAAACAACAAAATTGTCTGTTCAACTCCATTGCATCAGTTTGCAGATTACAGTGCGTTTCTGTAGGTTTCGAAAAAAAATTATATTTCATCTTATAATTATCCTATATATATATATAGAGAGAGAGAGAGAGAGAGAGAGAGAGAGATTTTTTTTTTTTTTTTAAATAACAACAATAAAAATAAAACACTTACTAAAAATTAAGTAGATTGTTTACTTGCATGCCAAGTGAGCATCAGAGAACCATAAACATGCAAATGTGCTGTGGCATCAGGCTGCGAAAGCCTTATTGGTTTTAAGTGAAACCGTCAGGAGCCTTTAGAGGAGACAAAATGGAGAGGAGATAGATGGATAGAGACACAACGGGGGAAATGGAAAGGTCGAAAAGAGGCAGAGTAGGAAGGAAGTGCTGATGGAGGAGGGGTGACAATGTCTAAATGTGGCTGTCACAGGACACCCGAGACACAGCTGAGAGCAAGGGATTCCTGAGGAGCAAAGTAAGAGACACAACAGGCGCTTCATCTCCAAAGGGCCCTGTCATCTCCTCAAAGCTTTCTCATACAACATACATGCCACACAAACGGCTATATTGCCCAAAAACATCCCTAAGAATGAAGCGAAAGACATAAGCGCTAATAAGCAGCCAATAATGTAACTCTGAGCCTTTAAATAACATCCCTCAATGAACACATGCAGCTGTCACTTCCACTCTGTTAAGTAAATTCATTTCCCAGCGTCCACCTGTTACCGGCATGAGTGTGTGTGTGTTTGTGTGGGGGTCGATCTTTAAACGTGAGGTAATGTGCTATCAGCATGAGAGATGTCTGTCTTCTCCAAACCTCAGCGGACGGCTGGGGAAGCCCTTTAATAGGTGACCTTTCAAACCAAATTATCACTGACCTGTACTGCTATTTTAGTTGGGTTTTCTTTAAAGAAAAACCCTGTTCAGCTCTATATATACACACACACACACACACACACAAGTAAAAAAAATTTGAACAGTAAGATTTTTAATGTCTCTTCTGCTTACCAAGTCTGCATTTATTTGATGAAAAAGTACAGCAAAAACAGTCAAATTTTAAAATATTTTTACTAAACTGTTTTCTGTTTGATTATATTTTAAAATGTAATTTATTTTTGTGATCAAAGCTGAATTTTTAGCATCATTACTCCAGTCATATGATCCTTCAGAAATCATTCTAATATTCTGATTTGCTGCTCAAAAACATGTATTATTATTACTATGTTGAAAACAGCTGACTAGAATTTTTTTCAGGTTTATCTGATGAATTGAAAGTTCAGAAGAACAGCATTTATCTGAAAAATCTTTTGTAACATAAATGTCTTTATCATCAATTTCGATCAATTTAAAGCATCCTTGCTAAATAAAAGTATTAATTTCTATAATTTCTCTCCCCCC
This sequence comes from Labeo rohita, assembly GCF_022985175.1. NCBI lineage: Eukaryota > Metazoa > Chordata > Actinopteri > Cypriniformes > Cyprinidae > Labeo > Labeo rohita. The sequence goes on from NC_066875.1 coordinate 46,221,498, forward strand.
CCAAAAAAATAAAATAAAATAAAATAATAAAGAAAGAAAGAAATGCTAAAAATTCAGCTTTGATCACAGGAATAAAACACATTTTAAAATAGAAAATGGTTATTTTAAAGCAGAAGAGACTTATTTAAATACATAAAAAATTCAGAAACTGTTCAAAAACTTTTGACTGGTAGTGTTCATGATAAATGTTTTAATAAAAATATGTAATTTTGGCATCACATTGTATCGCTGATTATTTGAGGTCTAGAAATATTAATAATACTAATTTTATATATTTAATTTTCAAAAATCATGACTTTTTTGCTTTGGTTCTTTTTGAGTTATCAGCATTTTGTTGTGCATGTAAATGCATTTAATATATGCGACCATAATGCATGAAGAAATGCCAAATCCATAATGTAGGGGCAGAAAGTCATCACAAAATAAACTCCAACAATTTGGGGGGAAAAAATAGATGGCTACTAGCCAAATAAACAAATAAATGGACATGTTTTACATGTGTGTAAAAATAACTAAATACTGACTTTATAATATTTGAATAGTTGAATCTTACTGACCAATCAGTATCAAGTATTTCAGTGTTTTGTTACTAATTAAAGTGCAATAAAATACATGTGAGAAAGATCTGTAGGGCACCTGTTTATAGAGCTCAGCTATGAGGTTATGAATGGTTCACCTGTTCATGAGATCAAACTGCACTTTCAAAAATCCTTATAATGCGCTCATGTGCCGCGCTGTGGTCAGTGTAAATGTAGAACACCACATTCAAGACTGTATGAATGTAGTGGACAGGTCAGGCCAAATACACACACACATAAGGTAGGTATGCTGGTCTAATGCCTCTAGTGGGGAGGAATTATCACCTTACCAAAGCATGATCACCGAGTTGGAAAAAAGCTCCTGGTAATTGGGAGTAAATAAAGGAACTAGGGCTGTATTAATAGCTTGTCATTCGTCTGGACGGCTGCCATTCATTCTGCTGCTCGTTCTTTCTCTCGTTCACTCGCTCGACGGATGTAGTTGCCAGAGGAGGGAAAACAATGATGAGATCGCAATGACGTGGCCAAAGGAGACAATGCAACAGTTCCCTTGGCCTGACCGCCGCTAACCTTTCACTTACACAACCACTAATTTTTGACCTTTTATTTTAGCCATTGCATCAGAAATGCACTGAAATGCTTCTCTGAGAGGATCGAATTTCAATAAACAAAAAACAAGCAAGGCAAAAGTTCTTGTAGGACTACACATTTTCAAGAATGCTAATGACAAAAGCACAGCTCTTCAAACATAATTCATCAATTTATATTTAAATCCCATTCTGCAAAATTCAGCCAATTTTCCTCTACATTTAGCACAGACTTCAAACTTATTTCAACAGAGTTTGCCAGTAGCATGTTGCTAAGTCAACAGTGTAATGTGTGTGCATATATATATATATATATATATATATATATATACACACACACACACACACACACACACACACACGTTTAGGTACACTAAGCTATTTTTACAGTCATATTTATTATTATTATTTACAATTGGGTTGAATGAAATCAAGGTTTCATCCGCCATTTTTTTTGGTATTTTTCCACCTTTTTGCCATGACCAAGGTATTTAAGGAGCATGATAGCCTATGTTTGGAAACAGAATGCCAGGGTTGCCAGGTTTTCAACAAAAGCCGCCCAATTGCTACTCAGAACTAGTCCAATTGTGTGTGGGAGGGGGTAAAAATGGTATTCCAGGGAGTAAAATGCATGTTTTTTGACGGGGTTCCCATGGTAAAATTCACATTATAAAACGGATAGTTCTGGTCCTTGATTCTGATTGGTTGAGCCGCATTTCAAGCCGATGTAAATTACTCTACAAACATACACCTTTGTTTACTTTTGTGTGTTGCTTGGCCACCACTTTGCAACCACAACTGTTTCTAAGGAACTACATTGTTTGGTGGAAGAATACTGTTTTTATTTATATCATTACACTTTATTTGTTTTATTTTGTGAAACCTTACTACGTATATGGAATAACCGTTTTATAAAAGCAATAAGCCCTGTGAAGCCATGGTTTACGGTGAATTTATAACAGCTAAGGGGGTTTTAGGCACTCCACTTCACATCGTGCCTAACTACGCCCCTTAGCTGTTATAAATTCACTGTAAACCACGGCTTCTTGGGGCTTATTGCTTTATTCCATGGGCTAAATATCACTGTTGCTTCAACCTGTGGCAACAATGTTAAAGTAGCCCGATTCCACTGGAAAACCACGGACTTGGAAACACTGCAGAACACGAACAATAGAAAAACAGTGCTGTGAAATGCAAAAATGCATTCTGTGGGGATGGCTCCATAAGAAACATCATCTTTTACATGCTTCTTTTACATTTTCATTCTATGTAAACATGAACTAGAGAAACTTATTTGACCGTTGCACCAGCAACTTAATTTCTTGAAGTGCGCACTAAAGATGAACTTTTTAAAAAACACGTTGTGTATGAATGGCACAAAATTATGACTAATTATAACTTAAAATACATATAACTTAACTTATAACTTGAAATACTCGCTTTGTAGGATCAGAGCTTCAACAAACAAAGCTACAGAATTATTAGTCACGCGACTGAAGTGCTAAATATTCATATATAATATTATTGATATGTGCTATGATATGTATTAAAGAGCAGGTCATATGGGTTTTCGAAAAATATATTTTTTTGCAGTTTGTAATGCAGCTATCAAACGTAAACAGTCTGCAAAGCTGTTCATCAAAAAAGTGCATGATAAATAAAGAGAAAAAAAAGAGTCGACTCTGAACCGTCTTAACGAGTTGTCACATTTTCAAATCTTCTGCCTGTTACCAATATATATATCACTAGGTAATGTATTCTAGCTAGTTAGTTAGTGTGTTTACATCATGTCAAGAAGACGTTGTGTTTGTTTTGTTTTCATTGCCGAAAGACGATAATGTGAAGAATCAGGGGTTACATTTTTTTTTTTCATGATACCACAGCAATTCATTATGTTGTGCTCATCATTTTACAGAGGACTGCTTCTAAATCTTGGCAAGTTCAACATGGGATTCGCTAAATGCTTGTCCACGAGTAAGTCTATACCTTCTTTATTTGGACCAACAAGCGTCTCCAAACCACAACCTGTAAGTACGATTGATACATTATGCATACATGTGCTCAAAATATCAAGGTTTTTGTGCTAATATGTGATGTATAAGTTACCTAGTGCAGCTTCAGGTTTCCAGGTAAACCACAATATTACAGTCTTACTAAAATAGTTCTGATAATTTGCTGTGAATACACTATTTCATAGTGTAGACTGTCGTTGTTCTAATTACTTTGTTTAATAATAATAATAACTTGGTTTACAAACTGTATTCTTTCATCAGTTAGTCATGTTAGGACTCAGCTAACATATCCACCATTGTTGTTTTAGCAGCTAAATTTTAGCTGTAGGCACTATTCGCTTGCATTGTAAACTGAAAGATCAATTACAACAGATTTGGCCAGCTGATCAATCAGAGCAAAGTAGGCTTATGGAAGGGAGGGGTTTACAGACCTTAAGCTCAGAACTGCTTCGAACGAATTGTTTCGAAATCATCGCAAAATGATTCTAATATTAAATGTATATTCTGAGAAAATGACAATGTTTTCTGACCTTAGATGCATTTAAACCTGTTGTAGGGTACTCCAACACAATATTAGGACACTTTTAAAATACCATATGAGCTGCTTTTTGAAGTGAAATAATCTTTCCTTTGAGTTTTCACAGTCAGCACATGTATGTTTGTAGGGCTGTCAAATGATTAATCGCGATTAATCCCATACAAAATAAAAGTTTGAGTTTGCCTAATATATGCGTGTGTACTGTGTGTAATTATTATTTATATAAACATACATACACACAAATTAATGTTTATATTTAAGAGAAATATGTTATGTACATTTTTAAATTATATAAAAATTATAATAAATACATATACTTGTAAGCATTTCTTAAATATATACATGAATGTGTTTGTATTTATGTATACATAATAATTACACACACACATATTAGGCAAACTCAAACTTTTATTTTTTATGCAATTAAATGCGATTAATCATTTGACAGCCCTAGCAGCAAAGCCTAACAAACAAAACATCAGGGTTGACAAGTCCACGATTTTGAAACTGTTCCCTTGGGTTGTTTATTTCCCACGGGTTAAAAGTTTAGTATATTACATAAACTATATTTGACTGAAACCAACTTTATATTCTACCAATGTGCTATGAGTTTTGTGAGGAATACACAGGTAGGACAGTTTTTTTATGATTCGTATTAGCATAGAGTGATTTTCAAGTTAAGGTTGTGTGTAATGTAAAAAAGTGACTGTAAAATATATATTAAGTATATATTTTACAAAGTTTTAAAGTTTTGTTGTAGTGGGTTGTGGCTAGTTTTGTTACTCAGATCTGGCAACCCTTCACAAGATTGAATAACCGAGCGTTCCTGATCTCTTATGGCTAGTGTGTTCTTGAGACTCTGGGCTAAATTATGTTAATGGGAATGGAAAATCTGAAATCATCTAAAAGGAATGACAAGGCAGCAAGTCACCCAACACACACACTCAAGGCATGCTAAGACCTGACATCTCACATTTCGACATTTATCGACTGCGGCAGCAACTCATTAATGGGTTCACAGAAGTGTGACTTACGACTGCTGAAGATTCAAATTGAGAAAGACTCTGTGTGTGTGTGTGTGTGTGTTACTGAACGAGTTTTCTTAAAACGAAGTCAGTCTTTGTGAGTTACTATGGCAACCTCATCTACAGCATCCTCTATGAGACTATAACACGGTCATTAGCGTTTCACTCCAAAACCTGCCTTTTCCTGCTTTTAAAAGTGTAATTCGAGCAGAGAGTGTTGTCCTAAATTAAGACTGAAGCTCAGGAAGCATTACATATATAACAATAACTGAGAGCATCACCCACACATCGTGTATGTCAATGTTTATATATGCATTTCTACTAATTGTAAGGAATTAAAATGATTTTTAAAAAACATGAATAACAAATATAACAAATCTCCTGGATTAGAGACAGCTGAAAGAGCATCACACTTAAAATGACTCCTCATTAATGAGTTGGGCAGATGGACACACACACACACTCCCTGTAGAGACACATTACCGCTTATTCTTAAAATATCACCCTAACATCACACTCAAGCCTTACAAAAAGCACTGTGGGGGTACCATGGTACGTAATGGCATCAGATGGCTATACTATGGTACTGTATGATTAACCTATTCATATTCCACAGAATCTACATGCTAATCCAGTGAACTTTAAACAACACCGTGGTATTGCATTTTAAATGTGTCGAAATAAACCCATAGTACCATTTTTGTAAGAAAAGCAAATGTTGATATATAACTGCATATTCACAAACCTAAACACACACACACACACATAAAGCCGTCGTGAGGCCTGTGTGTCCCTCTGGTAGTTTATAGTCGCTGCCCTACATGGCCACAGCTTCTGGAATAGCAACTGCCATCTGATCTGACCACACAATCTCTCACCCGCTCTCGGTTGCCTCTCTGAAACACTTTCTCTCTGTGAGAATAATGCAAAAATAAGAAATGACACTAATACACAATAAGACCTGAAACTCATAAAAAATGAAAGTCAAAATCGGTTTCTTTTTCTACAAAAGACAAGAGGTGCTTAGCCTTTGAAATATGCAATCTTCTTAAAATATTAAGAACGTTGTTTTCAAAAAACTGATGTATGTGATTTTTTCTTGCTGCACACACACACATATAAATGAGATATAAAATTAAACTTAAACATTAGAAAAATTTGCATGCATAATGTCTGCGTAATATAATAATTGTATGAGTTATTTTGTCCCTTTTAGTGTGTATGCTTTCTCACTTAAAATCTCACAATGAAAATCTAAAATATTACCATCTTAAATTCTCAGGAAATACATAAAATGATTTGAAAAAAAAAAATTATAAAAAACTATATTTAAACTATATTAGTATATAAAAAGTTATTCAAATAGGTTTTAACAATAAATACTATTAAAGATTTTCTATTTTAAAACTTTATGCTTGCCATTTCTGAAAAAATTGTTTTTATACTAAAGTTGGTGATGTAGGCAGTGAAAGCATGGTATTTTTATTTCAACATACACCTAATTTAGTTAAAAGTCATTAATAACATTCAAATTATATATAATGCATTCAAATGCAATGGTGATGAATGGAAATACATGAATACAAAAGTTCAGTATCTGGTAGCGAGTCAAAAGGAAAAAATAATTGTGCAAAGTCAAATCGAATAGATTTCTACGCAAATGTCTCCATAATCTGAGACTGATCTGAAACCCAAAGTGTGCCAATGAATTTTGGCGATGAGAACGCCTGCCATGTCCTCATGATATCTAAGCCTTGACCAATAGATCGGTTCACGCTCGGAAGCAACGGAAACATTGTAACTCAACTCAGCGACATAAGTAGAAGCGGCCTTCACAAAAAATGACTGGCAGAAAGAAGCGACTTCACACCACAGGGAACAGACGTCAACTTAATTTGATCAGTGCTGACTTTTCCCACATGAATAACCATTTGTTAGCAAATATGGGTCTTGAGCAGACACGTGTAAAGGGTATTTATATCTCCCCGTTTGACTCTAAAATCTGGTCTCGCTGTGCTTTATGTGTAGGTATTGTTTACATCTCGATGCATGTCAAAGATCATTTGAAGGTCGGGGTAATGTGTGTATACATAGAAACATATGCCCTCTGAATCTTAAAATAGGCATACTTTTTTCAACCTTTTAATGATATTCGTCAGATCAATTGATATATTCACTCTGAAATTGATTAAAATTTGTCTTTTCAGTCAGTGGAACTGCATTTTCCACTAAATGAAAACAAGAATATGCAACGTACCATTATCAATAACAACAAATAGTCATTATATCAATGTTTACATCATTTTTGTTGCACATCTAATTTGATAGAACTGATTTGCTGAAACGATTGGGATTTGCTAATAAAGGTTAAACTGTAAATCTATTATTTATATACTATACACACTCATACTGTGTCAAGACTTAAGTGGACAAATGGACAAAATGTTGCTATATTTCCAACAAAACAATTGCAAATATAAATTTTTACTACATTTTTGTCCTGCAAGCATATAAAACAGAAACCACTGCAAATCCACAAGCTGCCACAACATCAGATGCATCTTCTTATGCTTAATATAGCTAAAAGTCAATATTTCATATCATCATATTAAAAAAAACCCAGGTAAATATAGCTAGGATTGTGTGGCCTACTTAAACTTGATAGTGAGGTTGACAGTTTAGCTATATTAGCAATAGCTTAGCTGCAGCAGCAACAAACTGTCGTCTTAAAACTCTTAAGATCTCATTTAAATGTTTCACTATTTGTAATCAAATTTATATTTTTTTAAATGGGAGATGTCTAATATCTGTATGCCCCTCTAGGTGGCAGCACTGAGACTGTTTCCACTGATATTCTTTCTGTCAAAGAAACGATTTAAGAGCAGCCATTCAGCTAGCGGGCAGCGTGATAGCAACTATTTTAAGACAAATTGTGAGAGAATTTAAACTCAGAATTTACTAGTCAACAGCACAGCGGTGCTCAGAAACCATTTGTCTATTTTCTGCTGCCTTTTGACACATATCAGATATAACAGCATGTTGACAATCACTTTATTACTGCGACTTCTGTATATGTGCGCTGTGGAGCTAGAACAGGTGCAGAACCCCCACCCCCGAGCAACCCCCATATTCGTTTCATTGCAAAATGATGCACTTTCTATATTTACGCTGTGATATCAGCTCCTTATGCTGATCTTAACATGCCTGGGGATGTTTAAAGACCCTCTGCCATGCACTCAAGATGCACTGAAACTCATCTAATAGCCTGATTTGAAACCTTTTATCACCGCAACAAGATCCAGTTAGAAGCTTATATTAGCTTAGCTTTTCTTATAAGCTTCCTGTTACCGTTTGGCATCAGCTCCGTCGCCTTTAACGTTTAAAAAATGAGTAAAAAACGTCACATTGATCATCCAGGGGGTGCTATTGGGCATGTTATTACTTCCACATGAGAAATATCACTCAGTTTGCTTAACTACATGGAAAAAAAGTGACTGGTCTCTTAATTTTAACCAGTTGAGAGGCGGGAACATCTATAAAGTCTATATGGTTTACATCATAGGAGGTGCTGGCTATGAAACACCACCGTCTGTACCTTAAAAATGTGCACCATTAAAATAGTGACAATTGACATGGTGCCGTTTTTTGCTAGCTATCACATACAGAGGGAGCAACTGCACCGAAAAGGAGCTTAGAAAAGACAGTCTTAAGAATGGAGGGAACGAGGGAGCAGTACGGGAGAAGGGGCGGCAAGGTTCAGGAGTATTTTTAGGGCATGTTTATTCACAGACTGAAATGAACCCTCCTTGCACTTCTCTTGGTCTCACACCATCTGTTGAAGTCTTTCAGCTTTGTCAGGTCTAGCCAACATCCCAAAAGTGTTTGCAAGACACCTTTATGGAGAGTTTCCCTTCAAAAAAACATGTTTTTTCGCCTGATAAAATATTCAAGACATTTAAGAAAAATGGTTATGTTCTTCTTAAAATATATGTACTGATATCAATAGATACCCATATCCAAACATATAGCTAGCTAAACCAGTATGACAAATTTCTCAATATATGATTAACAAGGCAACTAATAAATTCTGTCTTGACAAACTTATCTGAGCTCGACAACTCGAATCTGTGGTTTGCAGACATCAATCAGTTGTTCTTGGCTGACGTCACCGCAGACCGTGCACGAGCTCCACTGACGGCTATTAAACGTCACCTGTCATTTCTGTCAACCAGATGATCTTCAAAAACGTCTTCTTAACGTAACTTCTCTACCTTAACACAGAAGAGTCCCAGTTTTCACTCTAAAGAGCGACTGTATGATCGTTTAAAGTACAAGTACGTTTAGAGATAAGTACGTTTAGAGATGAGTACGTGTTTACACACAACGGATTAAAATTAGGCGCGCTTTTCTGAGGTAACTTAACTTTAAAAAAAATTAAACGGACAGATTAGACAGTGTCCGTTTTCCGTACTGCGAATAGTAACGCGGTTTTATAGACTCATATAACACATAAAGACCGAATAAAATTAGCCACAAACTTAATGAGGAGGGCGGGGATGTGGTAAGACAACACGGAGGAAAACTGCGAATGGAACCAACAGCTGTACAACATGTAAACTCGCTCGTCAGCTCGAAACGGTAAAAATGGATGTATTTTTCTAATCAAATCCAAGTTGTATATTATGTACGATTTCCTTTCTTCAACTTTGCTAGGGTAATCATAAATTCTGTTGCAATACCAGTTACTACAGCCATTCTTACTACAGTTAAAGAACTATTCTTACTGTGGTAAAAGAAGAAAACGAATACAGGATTTATTTAAAGCAGTTTTAGTAAGCTTTTAGCATATTGCAATAAATACTGTAGTGACTATAGCATTTTAGCTAACGCTATGGTTACGACAGTAAGTGTATATAACATTTAACATGGTAGGTATAATTTACACCAAAACTACTACAACACTTACAGCTATTATAACATCATACAATAGTACCTGTATAAAAAAAAACTTTCAGAATTTTTCTTTTTTGAAATAACTAGTAACCAGTGTATTTTGGTGGAATTTAATCTGGTGCCAAGTCATATAAAAGGTAAATACAACAATTTCACCCCCTCAAAGTGTCTTGATTGTGTTGCAGTGACGTTCAGTACAGTCATATGAACATACCTTCCTCTGCTGTTTCTCCCAGGCAGGATCCAGCAGAAGGTCCCTGTCCCAGTCCTCCTCCTGAATCATGTAGCCTTCCGTAGTAGACACCGTGTAGGTGTTGTTATACTGCACCTGCGTCTCAATAACAGTCGTCATCTTTTACACTTATCCCTCTAACTCTTTATATTAGAAGTTACGTGCCTTGCACTACAGATCGTGAACTCTAAATCCTGTCCGTGCGTTAGAGGAGAACACCCGCTCAGTGTGTACGTGTATGACCGTGGAGGAAGAGGCCAGACTCCACTCGTCCGAGGTGCCTGTTTGGAGGTGCGAGCAGAACTTCTGCTGCCCAGTGCTCCTATCCTGGTCAAAAGTAGCACACGTGACTGCACCCCAATAAATAAGAGAACTGCTTGTGTGGGTGTCGGGTTATGCTACCTAAAAGGTGTGAGAGGCGGAACACACTGTGCACTGGGGCCAATAACCGGTGGCTCTTTTTGTGAAGGGCAGGGAGATGATCTTACACACGCCTCCTGGTGCCCTCCACTTTGCTAAAAACACCTGTTGTCCTTGGCAGTAGTCTATATCTACTTACCCAAGCAGCAGTTCTGGGGACAGTTTAAACGACAGCCAGCTGACTGCTATGGATTGAAAATAGGTGCACAAGCAGATCCCAGGCCTGTTAAATACCTTCTCGATACATTCACTGCTTACAACACACAACAGTGCCTCTTTCACATTTAAATTAATAGAGACAAGTCTGTAATAAGTAATTTAGAAGACCTATTCCAGGAACAATGTCTTACGGAAAAACGCAAAACATTATTTAAGGAAACAACATTTAGAGATTGATTTGTATGCAGTCATTTACTTTAAAAAAGAACATTGAATCATTCTTACTTTAAAATGATGACAAGTAAATGAGCACAACATAGCGAATGCTGTCATAGTTCTAGTTTATTGCAGTAAGCATGCGATGCCAAACAGTGTTCATGCAGAAGCTGGTGTAGGAGAGTACACTTTACCAGTCGCAAGGTTTTGCAATATACACACATTAACAAAGCATGCATATATTCATTAGAAGGTGATAAAAACATTACGACCAGGTCATATCCTATCACCTGCAATAGAAATTATTCTTGTTTCATACATGAGTTATAAAAATTATGCACTTTAACTTTCAAAAGTACTGGAATAGCCTTTTCACTCAGTAGGGGATATCCTTATAATAAGGGGAAAAAAACAAATTGGAAAAAGTAAAACATAAAACTGAAAAACAAAAGAAATTACTGGAGCTTTCTAAATATAATGGAATACAAACACTAGGGGTTGTGTTATTGTTATTGTTCAGATTATACAAGAAGGTTAATGATATCTACAGAGAAGGTGGTCAGAAGGAGCATTCTGTTATCCATTGAAATTGTGGACCGTACCATCTAGATTGAAAGAGGCTTAAGATGGAGGAGGATGCTAGAGAAGGAGGTAAGTGATTTGTTTACAGAACCAAGATCCTGTTCTTCTCAAACACCTCTGATACCTCATTAACTGACGCTACGGACATCACAGAAATCGGTCAACCACAAATATCTGCATGCCAAAGATCTTCATACCACTGACATTGGGAGTACCTCTGTCTCTGGATAAGAGATGTCTTATTTTAGGTAATGGACAGTTCTTCCTTCCTTTAGACCAGCGATCCTCAAATCTGGCTCATGAGATCGACTTTCCTGCAGAGATTATCTTGAACCCTAATTAAACATCTGAGCATGCTAATCAATCTCTTCAGGATCATTCACAGGTGGGTGACTTTGATCAGGGCTGGAGCTAAACTCTGCAGGAAAGTGGATTTGAGGATCCCCACTCTAGAATAAGATCTAGGTCATCTTGCCCTTTTTCCCTTCTACAGGCAAAGTTCAACAGACACTATGGACAAGCAAAGCAGATGTGTGACAATGTATGTGAAGATGCTACATCATCAGAAATCCCCATGTGGCTGCAAAATCAAGAACAACAGCGCCTTCTAGTGAAATAAAACCACACTTCACTACCATGCTCCCTCTGGAGGAAAGGTCCTGTTAAGTATTCCCCAGCCAAAGCTGCTTGTTTTCTAGGACATTCCTCTACCGGGTATGTAATTTAACCAGGTAGGCGATCTGAATCTGTGCCACCTACTTATGGTACATTCAGCTAATTCAAACATCATAACAGACTCTTATTTGAACAGGTAACACAAGCTAGCTTTCAGATGAACTCTTGAATAGGATCTTTTAATCTGACAAACAAAAACCAAACAAATTTGGTAACTGTTTGGGATGACTATGTCGAAGCTTTTGCTCAATAATTATTGGCAATCTAGGAAACAAAAGCAAGAATGCTTTGCTGGGTCAAGCACTCTTTGATAAGAATTGCAAGTGTCACTGAGTCCAAATGAGAGTCCAAATGCGAATACAAATTTTGGCTAGTGTCTCGGATCCAGTCACAGAGCTTTTGGGATGCGTTCAAGCAGCGGTTAACACTGGACAAACGTAACAACTAGCACTGGGGATGCGACGAGGGCGGCGGTGAGCTGGGCGTTAACGGCGAGTAGACTCGAGGAAGCCTGGGGGCAAGGGTTAACTCAAATAAACGAACAAAAAAAAGGCACATGGAAGGGGGGGCCAGGTGAGGTCGACGGTACTGACTCACAATCACTCACCTTTGTCACACACCTTTATCACTAACTTGTTTCAACACTCATTTTTATGTAGCCTTTCAATCATTGACCAGCAATCCCACTCATTCAATTCCAGTATCACCACAGTCTCTCCAAAGCTAAACCATCAGTTATTAGAGCACCAAGCACCCACCCTTTACCGAGACACACTAACCACAAAAGCAGTAAACGGTCACCCCCGCCGCCCCCCTTTTTGGCAGTGAAAGAGTAGCATAACACTGGTGTTAAGAGAACCAATTGGCTATGGCAGTGGTGACGAGAAGTGAGGAATCTACAAGAGGGGTGGGGTGGTGGTGAGGAGAAATAGAGCGGATACACGGTCAGGCGCAAACGCTATCGGGGAGGACGACAGGTAGAAAGGGGGCGAGGCACAGTGCTTTTACCTGTATGGAGTGACAGAGTTTCCCGTGCATTGCGCGACGCTAACTTTCTTCCCCCCAAACCAGCGCTGCGTTTGGTGTCCACAGTTCCGTAGGGACCTAGTTCAGTTGGAACAGTCACATCAGAAAGCGTTTGTTTTTGGGGGTGAGACAAGAAAACAAAAAAAAAAAAAAGAAACATGCACAATGGAAGCAGAAGTGAGCGAGCCTTGTGGGAGCTATCTTGAATTTACAACTGCAGCCCCATCACAAACAAATATGTTTTTACGGTGTGAGCGCCTCCTGACACTCACAGATAAACATGTTTTACAATATGCGTGCGTCATAAAAGCATACTCAGAATTGTACCACACTCCAGTTAAAGAAGCTGCATGGGGACTACAGGTGGTTAAAAGGTACCAAAAGCTGGGTTGAAGATTTTGCTGCTCCTGGGGAAAGGGGGTTTGGTATGGTGTATGCAGCTGGGGGGAGGGGGTATAGAGTGGGGTTGCCCCTGGACTTACCCCATCCATAGAGACAGGGGTGAGATTGGGATCAGTCTCTAGTCCTTTAGCTTCTTTTCAGGGCTCCAATTCATACGAGTCTGGTCGTTTCACAAAGGAAAAACAATCATGAAACATCAAAAGGCAAGAACAGCTCAAGCTCCAAGCAGAGTTCCCTCTTTAAAAAAAATCAGGCAGGCTCTTTATTTGAAGGCTTGTTAAAGTCGGTAAAGATCGTGTACAGATCTTTAAGTCTTCTCCTCTGAGAACACTTGCGGCAAGAACAGTTACCGTGATAAAAACTACAAACATAATTGTCGATGCAAAACGTTTTCTAAGGTCACATTCACATTCACACACTGGCATCCTCAGCACGTAGGTGCGAACAGGGGCATGGTAAACGAATGAAATACTGTCACTAAATGAGAGGCAGATGCAAAGAGAGATGAAGAGAGATGCAGTGAGGGTCATCTATGGAGTTGCAGCAGCGAAAATGAGCAGGAAGACTGAAAGAAACTGATAGGAATCTCCCAATTCGTTTAATCCCAAATCACAGCACCACAGAATATACAGCACTTTCGTGTAGCCTTAATCCAGTTTCACTTTATAAGACTACAGATATTTAATAAAAAAAAAGCAAAACTTTAATACATTTCACTACTAAGGCATAAGAATAATAGGCCACTCATGATTTGGCTGTTTTCTAGAAAAAAAGAGAGAATTTTGGCTATAAACAATCACTGTGAAAAAGCCACAAGAAAGGACATGTTCTCTCTCTTGCAGCTGTAAACAAAAGTTTAAAAAATTAAAAGGATTATGTCTCTTTAAATGGATACTTCTTGAGTCCCTTATCACTGTTTATAAAAACATGATAGCATTAATATAAGACACTTTACAAAAACAGATTCTACAATGCATCATGGCAGTTAAGTTGGCGAGCTTAGAGACGCTCCCGTAAGACAGATCCCAGCCGAAGCTGACTAGCTACACCTTCCTCTGATTGGTTGCTTCCCATACGTCACCATATCTACGGAAGTAGCTACATTAAAGTTGGAGGGGAGAGAAGTCACAGTGTCTTTCAGCTTTCAGGATGGGTGGACAGGGATGGAAGGGTGGGGGTTAAAGGTCGTCACTAAAGTTTCTCCCATCTGAGGTGTAAGGGATGCGTATGTATGTGCGTGTGGATCGAGGTCGCTTCCCTGTGCACGTGTGCGTTTCTGTCGTGACAACCAATGGAAAGCGTACACGCTACACCACAGTCCCAGAGAAAAACAAGAAACACACACAAAGACATGTAAAATACTGTCCAACCCTGGTCCTACACTTCACACACCTTTGGAGTAAACATACATTCAACTTATTTTTGAAATGCATCTAATTTCTGAGTCTAACTATGTGAATGCGTAAACTGGTAAAAGTCCGTATAGCTGTAATCGAGCAATATTTAAAAATATCAAGTCCAGTATTCATTCAGAGACTACAAACACTTAGGAATATAAAAGTTAAAAAGCATCATGGCTAGTGCCTAGTCTACCCTTCAAAACTAATTGGCAATAGATTGAAGGTTTCTTTAAACAGACGATGTGTTACATTGGTTAAGTGTGCAGGAATGACAGCATGCAGTTTCCCTTTTCAGCCCTAACTGCACTGGGTGTGTGTGAGATCAGAACCAAGGTTAGAGACTCCAGTCTGTAGTTAAAACCGACACGGCCACCGTCTTAAACCCAAGCGCGCACACACACGTCATGAACATACACCTGTGGCTTCTTTCTGACACACACACACGCAGCACAAGGAAAGGAGAGGCAGAGAGGACGTGGAGCACACTATCGGAAGGGTGTTTCAGGGGTGTGTAGGGCGAGTTCGGGGCGGCGGAGGAGGGGCTCCTTGTGCGACGGCGGAATCGGCGGTGGCTCATACACGCGGGGTGTTGCCATGGCGATGGCGGCAGCGGCAGGCACGGGGGCGGCGGGCAGCACTGGCCTGAGGGAGTCGAGCGTCGCCACCGGCTGGGTAGGCACACCGGACAGAGTCGGCAGTGCCGACACCGCTGCGAGGGGGTTGGGAGACGGATACGCGTACTGGTACTGTGGATACTGCTGCAGCTGCTGGTACTGCTGGTAGTATTCCGCGTAGTATCTGGGAGAAAGGGAGGACAGGAAACACACATGCACATCCACGCAGACAGGGAAAGAGAGACAGAAATCACATAGACATGCATATACAGACGTATATGTACACATCATTAGACAGGGAGAGAAACACGAACACAGAAACACATTTACACGCAAACACACAAACACACATCACCGCCACTGTCAATTGGTACTAAAACAGCCAACATTTGGAAATTGACAAACTTTCTCTGTATCAATCAACTCACCTGGCTACCGGGTCATCCTCCTGTGCAGCGGCTTCCTCTCGGCCCGCAGGTGTAGGCAACAAGGCTCTGCGCTTGGCCCTCTGGTACATGAATGGTTTCATAACCGGGTCTGGCAGCAGTGGGGCGGATCTTCTTAGCGGACTCCGGTCCCTCTCTCCAGACTTTGAGCTAGCCTGTTGCTGTTCGGCTAGAACTTGCTGTCCTTGTGCAAAGTAGTGCGCCCTTGCCGCCTCAAAGATAGCTGCTGGGTCAGCTGCCCCAAGAGCCCCATAAGCTGGGGAAGCGCTGTAGAGAGCTGGTGCTACCGTATAAGCTGGGTTAACAGCAGCGGCGGCAGCTGCCGGTACCTCCACGCTGGGCGCCGCAGCTAGAAACACTGGATTTGCTACTGCGGACGTGTAAACTTGTGGCCCGTATGCGGCAGCGGCAGCTGCGGCGGCTGCGACCGCACCACTTGTCACCTGCCCATAGAGAGCTGGGTTAACGGAACCATACACTTGTGCGGCAGCGGCAGCAGCACCACTGTTGAGTGCCTGATTTGCAACTGTCCCGCCGTAGAGCTGATTGGAAACTGTTCCGTACACTTGACTAGCCAGTGCTCCGTACACAGCTGGAGCCACCGCGGTTCCTCCTTCCGCCCTTGCACCAGCAGCTGTGAGTCCAGTCAAAGCAGCATACGTGGGGTCAAAAGTTGAGGTGTTGTATACGGAATTGTGGACACTCTGTTGAACCTGCAGTGGAAGGCCAGCAGCTGCAGCGGCGGCGGCGGCCAACACGGCCGCTTGGCTCTGGTACTGCTCCAGGGTGGGCTTACCGGCTGGGCATTCACCTGCATAATGGCCCTGTTTTCCACAGCTGACACATGGGATTTTTCCAGTTGGAGTCTGCTTACTTGGCTGAACTTTGGACAGCTCCACGGAGAGCGGTCGTCCTTTGAATGAGGTCCCATGCAAAGCCTCAATAGCCTGCAACGCATCTTCCTTGTTCTCCATGTGTACAAAGGCATAACCTGCAGAAGAAAACAACTTTATTATTATGGGGTCCCACTAGTAAATACCCTACACCAGGGGTTTTCAACTCTGAGATCCATTTTCCTGCAGAGATTAGCTCCAACCTTGATCAAACTCACCTGCCTGTACCTTTCTAGTGATCCTAAAGACCTTGATTAACTTGTTAACAAGTGTGTTTGATCGAGGTTGGAGCTGAACTCTGCAGGAAAATAGATCTTGCGGGCCAGAGTTGAAAACCCCTGCCCTACACTTTAAATTAGGAGTAGCCAACCTTGTCCCTGGACAGCTACCTTGCTCCAACCCGTCTGCCTGTTATTAGGTGCATAGTTCTAAAAACTTAGTTCTAGGAACTAGCCAGCATGGTGGTTCCAAGAGAACCAATTTCCCACTCGGGCCATTTTCCTGGTTGCATTCGCACAACAGCGATGTCTTTATTCATGGCATTTACAAATGTCAACAACCGGTGAATGGAAGACGCCATGATCAGAGCTGTTTTGTGTGTCATGGGTTTTGTGATTACAGATATGGAATGTAAACTCACAATTTCCACGATTAAAAGAGCACAAAAATCTGACTAAATCTCCTATGACAACTTGCAGTGTTGTGTATTATCACGGCTGAAAAAACAACACAACGCTGCAGACAATATGTAACTAAAAGTATATTATGGCTGTTTTCCATGTTTGTGGAGTAAATATTTTTTATACGCTTTTTTAAAAATGCGTTTGGCCAATCAGCGTACACTCACATTTATTTCAAACACTCGACTGATGTTATGAAGTGAGATTGGAGTAAAAACGTTATTAAATGTGGTATTTTCACATGCTTTCAGATGTACTACACAGAGCTGTAGTTCACTGAGCAGCTACATAAACAGCTGTCATTATCGCAAATGATTTCTTTCGATTTCATAATGGCGCATTTTTTGGGCATAACCTATCAGTGAACTACGGCTCTGTGTAGTAAATGGTGCTCCATCTGAAAGCAGGTGATGGAGATTTACTGTGAAAAGGACTATGAAAAGCTTTCTCCGGTGCGAACGGCCCTATTTTCTAGTAGAACACTTTAAATAGCTGGTCCAGGTATGTTTGATTAACCCAAACTCGGTCCTGGAGGGCCGTTGTCCTGCAGAGTTTAACTCCAGCTTGCTTCAGTACACCTTGTGGGAAGTTTCTCAGGTGTGTTTAATTGAGGTTGGAGCCTCTACAGGACACCGGCCTCAAGGACTGAGTTTGGCCAACCCTAGATTAGAGTTATAGTTAAACTCTGCATGATCGTAGCCCTCCAAGATCAGTGCTGTCTACTTTTGTGTACGTTTCGTCAGCGGTGTCATACTTTCTTACCTTTCACCTTATCGCACTCCAAAACCTTCCCGAAGGTCTGAAACAGCTCCCGGAGATCTTCTGTGGTGCACATACTACTCAGATTACCCACAAACACCTTGGTCGAGTGGAGCGGGCGTCCTCGGGACTCCTCGACCACAAGGTTGCGTCCTTTGAACTCTCGGCCATTGAGCTCCCGGATGGCACGTTCAGCAGCGCCCTCTCCTTGTAGGTGTACGAAAGCAAACTGTCTCAAGACACTGCAGCTAACCACCTGGCCATACGACTCAAAGATGGCTGACAGTTCTTCTTGCGTGGTGTCCAGGGCCAGATTCCCTACGAAGAGCTTAACCGTGTGGCCCTTATCCATCGTGCTGAAATGAGCGAAAGACATTATTTCAATAACTTGACATTTCAGACAAGGACATATGAAGAGTTCAGATGCAAAAGCCTCTAAATCCATCTGATGTATTTCTTTAAAATTAGCATTTCTTTCTGGCTACTTTGTATAGGTTTCTGTGTAAGTACTGGCACTTCTGATTGGGCTGAGGCTGGAATTTAGCGAGTTTAAAGTAAAAGTATTTGATAGACGTATAGTATGTGTCAGGAGCATTCACTCAGTATCATTATCTCATTTTTGACTGAGATGGCTTTTAGCTGGTTTTGCATCTAAACTCTTCATATCCACCTTTTCCTTCCCGTAAGAGTGGGCGCAGGCTATTTGTAAATTTTATGGGTCTGGCTTTCGGTCTCAACTGCATCCAGCTATTTTTGCTGCTTGATATTGCAAATTGGTGTGATTTACCATGTTATTTTAATGTACTGTCTTAATTATGAGCACACTGGTTTGCAAAAAGGTTTACCGTTTACCACATGACACATTGTTATTCTTCTCGTTATTTCCCTATAGCAGATAATGAACCGGAAATCTCACTCATACGCTTACTTCTGCACTGAAGAAAACGGTGTATAAATGTGTAGATGTGTGAATACACAATTCCCTTAATATATGACTGTACCATGGTACAATTATAGTATTAGATATTAAATGTGACCCTGGAGCACAAAACCAATCTTAAGTACCTTGGGTATATTTCTAGCAATAGCCATTAATAAATTGTACGGATCAAAATGATCGATTTTTTGTATATTTAAGATGTTTTGTACATTTTTTACCATAAATATATCAAAACTTAATTTTTGATTAGTAATATGCATTGCTAAGAACTTCATTTGGACAACTTTAAAGGCAATTTTCTCAATATTTTGATTTTTTGGCACCCTCAGATATTCAAATAGCTATATCTTGGACAAATATTGTCTTATTCTAACAAACACACATCAGTGGAAAGCCTATTTATTCAGCTTTCAGATGATGTTTAGATCTCAAGCATAGCAAATAGTGATATTTATCGTACTAAGGTGCATCAAGGTACTGCCATGGTACATGGCACCATGGTAGTACCATGGTTTACAGACAACAGTGCCATTGTTTTGTACTTTTTTGTTAGTTTTATCTCACGTTAATGGGAGAAATACATGTATGTATGTAAGGAGAGGTGATAATAGTTACATAATGGCTGGTTCGTAGTGATTTTATGTTGTTTTTATTTGTGACAAAGTCATGAGGTAAATACGACACGTTTTTCGTAACAATATCTAAAACATATCACATTTAATTAAACTTTGTCCAACCACGCAAATTATTCAACACACGAAAAACTAGTAAAACATCAAGAAAACATTTAACGACCATAAATTAAACGAATTAGCTGCAGTCACAAAGCCATAGCAATCTGGTGACGCAGTGCACGCAGAGTAAACACGTTCACTTCCTCAATGTAGCAGCTCACGGAACGAACACACACACAAGCGCCACTTTAGATGAGAACTGTTTAATCGTAACCCTGAAAACCGTATAAACCCCATTTAAACGACCGCTTGGAGGTATGAATGTGCGAGAAACGCTGACTCGCCGTTCTCTTTATAGCGCTCTGGCTTCAACAACATGAGAAACGCGTGTCGACTGATTTACTGAATGTAACATTTCTGACACCAGATGTTTACAAAACACCCCCGATCGCTTCCGTCATCAATAGCGCGAATGTCCGCGATGCCACTATGTAGTTTAGCTTACATATGTATGTGTGTTTCCTATTCATTCTTTCCAGGAGAAATCTCTAGATGACTCATTTTGTAGGGATTTTTTTGGGTGTCCCCGCGCCCCCCTAACGCTTTGCGTTTCTGTATAAATCACACCGCGGGCTCACCTATATCATCACGCGTTTCATCGGCAATCGTTAACTATTCATCCTATATGATACATTACGGAATTACTTAAAACGCAAACATATAGAGAGAGGAAAAGAATCTTCCATCTTACCTAAGCGGTGCGGGGTTTCAAAATGGTCGGTCCACTTCCGTTCTTTAGAATCGCTCTCATTCTTCAGCAGTGGGCACTGAACGCATGCTGATGCATTCACAAACGCTCATGCACATGGAGACCGGGCACTGTGCGTGCATCTGCATTGCTTATACACCATTTAAGTTTTTTCTTGTGAAGCTAAACAGGATTTTTAACAAAACTTGACTGAAAAAAGCAGAGACCTTGCAAAAAGTACTTGAGATGTGCCAAAGCATTTTTTCACGGATACTTAACTCGTGCTTTCTGCTATTTTTTGTTAAATTCTCTTCATTTGACATGTATGCATTGCTAACATCTTGGGTTTTGTTAAGTCAAATACAAATATAGACAATTGCACGTCTATTTTTGTGTTTTTTAAGAATACAGTCAGGTTTTTATATTAAATAAATTATTAATTTAAGCTTGTTTTAGTAAAAACAGATGTTTTTTTTTTTTTCTAGTGGGATCTGGCAACACTAGTATCTTAGTATGTCCAAAATAAATGAATAAAAAAATAACTTAAGTTGATTTTATTTTTTTAAATATTTGTATGACAAAAATCATTACAAATGATACAAAATGACATGTTTTAGATGAAGACACTTTAGGTTAGTGCTGAAGAGCTCGTTTATACAAGAATGAAATTCAGATCAGTGGCAGGTTAAAGTGTAATTACAGAATAATTTATAATATTTATTATTTAATAATTGATAATATATCAATTCAAAATGTTTACAAATGGCACTATCAAAGCCATTTTTTTATCAATCAGCATATAATAATTTTTAGCTTTTTTAGTGACTTTTAACTTAAAACAGCAGTGTATACTATCAGTCAGACGTTTTTGAACAGTACGTTTTTTTAAATGTTTTTAAAGAAGTCTCTTCTGCTCACCAAGCCTACATTTATTTAATCTAAAGTACAGCAAAAAGAGGAATATTTTGAAATATTTTTACTATTTAAAATAACTGTTTTCTATTTGAATATATTTTAAAATGTAATTTATTTCTGTGATTTCAAAGCTGAATTTGTAGCATCATTACTCCAGTCACATGATCCTTCAGAAATCATTCTAATATTCTGATTTGCTGCTCAAAGAACATTTATTATTATTATTATTATGTTGAAAAAAGCGGAGTAGAATTTTTTCAGGTTACTTTGATGAACTTAAAGTTCAGAAAAACAACATTTATCTGAAATCGAAATCTTTTATAACATTATAAATGTTTTTATAATCACTTTTATTTCTTTCCCCCCAAAAAAGTATACTGACTCCAAGCTTTTGAATGGTATAGTGAATAATGTTACAGAAGCTTTTTATTTCAGATAAATGCTGATCTTTGGATCTTTCTATTTATCTTGAATCCTGAAAAAATGTACTCCACTGTTTTAAATATTGATAATAATAAAAAAAAAAAATTTTTTGAGCAGCAAATCAGAATATTAAAAAGATTTCTGAAGGATCATGTGACACTTAAGACTGGAGTAATGATGCTGAAAATTCAGCTTTTAATCACAGGAATAAATTACATTTTAAAATATATTCAAATAGAAAGGAGTTATTTTAAATAGTAGAAATATTTCAAAATTTTTGCTGTACTTTGGGTCAAATAAATGCAGGCTTGGTGAGCAGAAGAGACTTCTTTAAATACTTTTGACTGGTAGCGTATAGAATCCAAAGTAAAACAGAATCACTCTGATAAGTTGAATTTCACTATATATCCACACCATCAATTTACATATTTACACATGGTTTGATTTCTGCGGATACATCAAAACCTGGCTCAGAATCTCAACCTGAACGGACAATCATGTCAGCTTCAGACAGGCACGTTTTTGGTCTCTTATCATTCATTCATTCATGTCCATCTGCGGTCCTTGGCGTGTGGGAAGTTCCCCTCCTCACCCCGTTACAGATTAGCAGTCGGTGCGTCAGTGACTCTACGTCCTTTCCCAGCAATGGGTCGATCTCTCTCCTCCCACAGTGTCACACCATCACAGGCACAAATCTGTTTGGGGTTTTGAAACAAGCCGGCCGAGCGTGCGATGATTCCACACGCCAGCCTGAGACAGGAGCGAGAGAGAAAGGGGACGTTAAGCAAACACACACACGGTCCACTGAAGCACATCAAACAGCAGTGAGTGGGATCTGATGTAATACCAAGAAGGCTGAATGACTTTAAATACCTCAGTCTGTTTGTATTATACACACAAACACTCTACAAGAAGAAGGCTATCTTTGTTATCAATGTGATAATGTTTTTGTCTGGATAAAGATGTCCTTCACCTCTCTCCAGAGTTTCCCGTTATTTTGGACAGCGGGTGATTCCCACGGCCCAAATCATCCTCCCCAGAATCCACCACCAGAGATCGGCCAATCACATCCCACACCTGCCAGGAGAAACATGTGATGTCATAACATTGCACATCACAACCAGAGACTAAATGAACACGTGCAAAGCAATAAAAACTGCCACTGACAAGTAAATAAATACAGCACATATCATTGATGTGGTGTTTTAGTTAATGTTTCCATAGATTAAATATTTATTTTTCTATTTTCACAAAAAATCTTACTGATCCCAAATTTTTAATATTTCAAAATTACTTTAAAAGTTAGCCATCAGTAAGATTTTTAATTTTTTTTTAAAGAATTCTCTTATGCTCATCAAGGCTGCATTTACTTGATCAAAAACACAGAAAAAAACAGTAATATTATGAAATATTATTACAGTTTAAAATAATGGTTTTCTTTTTAAATATATTTTAAAATATCATTTATTCCTGCGATGCAAAGCTGAATTTTCATCAGCCATTACTCCAGTCTTAAGTGTCACACGATCCTTCAGAAATCTGCTATCACTTTTTTTTTATCAATTTAACACATCCTTGGTAAATAAAAGTATTAATTTCTTTAAAAAAAAAAAAGAAAGAATAAAAATGCAAATTGTTTTAAATTTAATTTTTCTGTTTTTACTTTATTTTTTGTTAAAGTTGTAAACATTTTGTTGTTTGTCATTATTATTATTATGATATAACAGCATAATATTATTAGATTAGATTTAATTTTTTTAGGTGTCTATGTTATTTTAATTCATTTTTATTTCAATTTTAGTTTTTTTTGTACTTCAAGTTAAACTAAACAAAAATGAGAAATTTTGCCTTTGCATTTACCTGAAATAAGTCAACATTTTTTACATTTTGTTTTATTTTAAGTAAGAAAAGTAATGTTTTTCTATTGTTTAGTTTCAGTTTTATTCAACTATAATATACGAAAGGGGGGAAAAAAGGTAACTGCAACTTTTTGTTTTATTGCAACTTATTTCTTGCAACTGCAAGTTCATATCTCACACTTTTTTCTTTGAATTGTAAGATATAAACTCGCAATGACGAGACATAAAGTCTGTTTGTGAAGAAAAAAAGCTCACAATTCTGTAATTTTCTAATTACATCTTGCAATTCTGATTTTATAACTCACAATCATGAGTTTATATCGCAATTCATAGAAAAAAAAACTTTTTTATTCAGTGGCAGAAACAAGCTTGGACAATAATAACCCTGCTCAAATCTGTGCATGATTATTTTTAATAACACAGAATGCTAAAAGGGCTCAAAAGAAAGGTGTGACCATGAGCGTAGTGACAGAAAGGTTAGTCATTGTATCATTAACCTAATAACATAGGGCTTTATATAATTACTGTACATCCAAACACTCCACCGTAGGGTTTATAAACCCACACCTGACTGCTCTGCTCTTACTGGCAGCTTATACCTCTGAGCAACATAAGACTGTATTTAAAGTCCTAATGACAAACACAGCTTCATTACCTTGATCTGAGAGTCTTCCAGTCGGAATGAGGCTCTGCCGTCAGGACCAGCTGTGATGTTACCCAGATCTCCTACATGCTAGACATCAGACAGAAATGTCAAAATTCTGTTAAATAAGTGTAATATAAATTTAAAGGAGATAAGACTAGATAAGACCCTTCTTCCTCAGCTGGGATCGTTTACAACCGCATTTGGGATCGTTTGAAGCCGCATTTAAACTGCATTTTAGAAGTTCAAAATCGGGGCACCATATCAGTCCATTATATGGAGAAAATGCTAAAAGGTTTCCCCAAAAAACTATTTCTTTACATCTGAAGAAAGAAAAACATGAACATCTTGGATGACAAGGGGGTGAGTACATTATATGTCAATCTTTGTTTTGGAAGTGGACTTCTCCTTTAAGAATCAAGTGTATGCAAACTTTCGATCAGGGTCATTTTTTAGTTTTTATTATTTAAATAACATGCATTTTGTATCATCCCTCTTATTTTGATAAAATAAATTTTGCAGATTCCGCGATTCTAAAAATAAAATAATAATAAAATTGCTTATTTTAACAAAAAAAGAACATAATTAAAAATTGATTAACATTAAAAATTAATAATTCAAAATTAGTAACATTTCTATTTCATTATTGGTCCAATAAATTAATAATGTAATACTATAAATAAATAATATAAATAAATAATTTACTGCTTATATATATATATATACACACACACACATATGTCTGGTTTATTTTCTTTGTGGGGACTCTCCATAGGCGCAATGGTTTGTATACCGTCCACACTGTATTTTCTATCCCCTTACCCTAACCCTACCCCTAAACCTAACCCTTACAGAAAACTTTCTGCATTTTTACTTTCTCAAAAAATCTCATTCTGTATGATTTATAAGCTTTTGTACCCATGGGGACCACAAGCCGGTCCCCACAATGTCAAAAATTTCAGGTTTTACTATCCTTGTGGGGACATTTGGTCCCCACAATGTAGCAAAAACAAGTACACACACACACACACACACTAACAGGATTCTGTTATTGAGCTTAATTAATTAACAGGCAAATAAATAAACAATAATAGTTATACATACATATATATACATATACACACATATACATATACACACACATTTAATAAATAAATTAAATGTATATAATACTAAATAATTAGCTAATAAATACTTTTTCGTACCAGTATTACCACAGTTTTTAGACACTGCACCATAAAATATCACTTAGGCATGGTATATAGAATACACTGCTGCTAGCTGTCATCTCAGTGCCATAACCATACATTTTATAAAAACATAAATGTCTGACAGTGATTTTGTATGTTGGTTTCAAACATGTAATTCAAAACAACAACTTACCCCATCAAATGTGACACTGTGCACTACATAAGATCAGAATGTGCTAAATAATCCTTTTTTCTTTCTAAATAACAATTTATTTATTTATTTAATTTGTAGCCAATGGTTTGTGTATGTAAGTAACATGTCAAAAATGAATGTACCCTCTCTGAGTCCTGAGGAGCTCCATGATGTTTCCTGAACGGATTGAAATGATCTCCACAGCTGAGAAACACAGAGAGAAGACAAACAAATATTTAACAAAAACTCTGTAAGACAAAGACATATGCATGCAAACAATACTGCTAGTATTTCACTGATTTCAGCTACAGATGTGCATTGTGTTTCACAAAGACTTTCAGTGAAATACGACTTCAGTGTGACACGATCACCAGACAATCATGAAGAGCTTGGATTTCATGCTTTTAAACCCATTATGACAAACACAGACTGCTGACACACTCCATAATGGGTGCTCTAGAGGTCAAAGGTCAAAAGTCATGATACCTCATGCAGTCCTGCGTCAGATCGCCCAGTTCATGCACATGCAGGCCGTGAGCTCCGGGCGTCAGTCCGTCAATCGTCCCGTCAATCAAACAGCGCTCCTGTGACAGCTGCAGGAATCTGACCACGCCCTGCACTAGCCCCGCCCCACTGACCATCGCCACAGCAGCGCCCAGGTCTGACGTACACAAACACACACGAATAAGAAGCATTAGGCCCGTTCACAGGGTTCACACTAACAGGGTTTGAGGTCTCACCTGTTTCTGAGCTGCCGATTCCCTTCAGGACGGCCCGCCTGCCTGTGCTTTCAATTAGACTCTGGACCTGTAGAGAGGTGAGCGCCGTCTCAACCAAAACCTGCTCCTTAGCCAGGTCTACGTGCACAGATTGCACTCCTAAACACACACACATACACATATGAATTAATTATTTTCCAAATTTAATTCATTTATATTTCGATTTATACTACAAACACTTTTGTCATTAAAAACAAAAAGTTTGACTTTTGACTGATTTTGTTATTTTGATAAGTAGCACACATTAAAAAACAGCTGAAATTTTTATTTTGTTATTTTTTTATTCTGTGGAGGAAATTAGTAAGTAAGAACTGTGAGCAAACATAGTTTTTTGAGAAAAAACTAGGAATTGTGAGATATAAACGTAGAATTTTGAGGAAAAGTAAGTAAGAATTGTGAGATACAATAAATTTGAAATTTGAAAAAATTCAATATGAAATTCTGCAGGAAAAAAATTGAATTGCAAGATACAAACTCAGAATTCTGAGAAAAAAAGAAAGAATTGTGAGATGTAAACTTGGAATTCCAGAAAAAAATGTCTGAACTGCGAAATGTAAACAGAATTCTGAAGAAAAAAAAAGAACTGTGAAATATACACACAGAATTTGGAGAAAAAAGTAGGAAATGCAAGATATAAAACAAATCAAAACTGTGAGATATAAACTCGTAATTCCGAGAAAAAAAAAAGTCTGCATAGCAAAATATAAATTCAGAATTATGGAAAATGTAAGAATTGTAAGATACAAACAGAGAATTTAAAGAAAAAAGAACTGCAAGATATAAACTCAGAATTCTGCATGAAAAAAACTGAATTGCGAGAACTCAGAATTCTGAGAAAAAAGTAAGTGTTGCGAGACATAAACAGCATTCTGAGAAAATATTAAGGTAATATAAAAATTCTGAGATCACCTCTCACAATTCTGAAAAAAGTTGAAATTTCGAGATAAAAAAACCCCCACAATTACCTTTTAATGCACTTATCAAAATAACAGGAGTCAAACATCTGAACATTTTACACAATTTTATTGAAACAAAATCTGTAATTTTCTGTTGCTGTTTGAACGTAGTAAAACACCCACAGATGAAGCAGGCTAATGACTGCATTTTCTTCTAACCTGAAACCATGATTAGGCATAAAATAATGTCACATGTTAAAACAGGCTAAAAATTGAACAAGTATTTGTTCTCTGACTCAGAGGAAGACAGGAGTTACGTCTTTGTGAGACAGGTGGCTGTCAAAAGCAAAAATGGCACTATTTTTGGAATCAGCAGTCAAAAATTAATGAGACCTGGATTTCATTAAGCAAATCTGGTTTAGGACGCTGTAAGAGCTCATGACATGCTCAAGAGCTCAACAGCGTTTGATGTTGTGCTTGACTCACCCGGTTCTTTCTCCAGGATGCCCTTTACTGAATTAACACAGCTGTCACATGACATCTGCACCGCAAACTCCAGCTGCGCAAACACATCAATGACATAGACAATTTTAAATGCTGAATGCATATGAATCTATAAGAGAAAGTGTATCGTTAATACTTGTTAGATACGTTTTTAAGCATATTAATCATCCTTTTTGCAGTTCACTTAAAACTGCAGTGACAAATTCTTTTTTTTTTTTTTTGGAAAATTCAAATAATGTAGTCTATATGTGATAAATAATACATTTATCCACATATAATAATTAATAATTTGCTGCTTAGTATTACCACAGCTTTTGGACACTGTACCCAAAAACACCATATATATAAATTGCATGCACAACAACATAATCATGTCATGTTAGCTGCCTAAATGCAGACATTAAAAACTATAATGATGTCCTGTAAAGTTCCTCAGTCTGTTTGACAGTTTCCATGAGTCGAAACAAATATAAAGTGCAAGACTTAAACAGCACGTAAATGTAGAGATAAATAACTGTGCAAGTCACCAGTGACAAGACGTTATGGAAATTATGCTTGTCATTATGACATAATCAATAATAGGAACTTAAATATGACCTGTATGAATGACGTTATTAGAGCTGACCTATTAACATCCTTATTAAACACATAATTTTAACACTCTCATATTTAATAAACACAATTATAGTTTAATATTTTAAACTGCTGCTTAGTATTCATAGCAGTATTTTTTTAAATTATAATTATAAAGTCATATTCACACCTTTGCTGTTCTGTTTGTGTCCATCTCTGGATCGCACGCTGACACTGACGCAAGCGGAAGTTCCGCGTTCAGAAAATGTTTTAAAATAAAAGTCCTCTTAAGCGAAAAGAAAATGAGGATAAAAAAAATAAGAGTCCCGGAGCAACGACGGCAAACACACTTTAGGCAACAGTAAAATCGTTCGGTTAATTTAATATCACTGGATTATGTTTGACTTAAACGTTAAATCTAATAAAATATAATATCAACAAATATATATCTAGAAAAAAAAAATCTTGTGGTTAAAAGGTTAGTCGGAAATTGTAATATAACATAATTAATGAGTTGGGATTTCGAAATTTACATATTTATATAAGAGGTTATGCATTATGAATTAATTATGAAATGTTTCATGAATTATTCTTTACATTGTTATAATTATTCTGCATTATTAATTCTTAAAGGGGTCATCGGATGCCCATTTTCCACAAGTTGATATGATTCTTTAGTCTTAATGAAAAGTCTATAATGTACTTTGGTTAAAAATTCTCAATGGCTGTGTAAAACAACACCCTTTTTACCTTGTCAAAATCAGCTCTGCCAAAATCATCTCATTCTGATGGATTGTTCCTTTAAATGCAAATGAGCTCTGCTCGCCCCGCCCTATGAAACGCGGATTTAAAGGAGCGGCGCAAAGGGAAATATGTGTTGCAAAGTCAATGCTGCTGAAATTTTACTTTGCTAAACTTTATTTTTTCCTCTCAGGGGTTAACTTTTCTTTCTTACTTGCAAAAAAGCAATTTTTTTTCTCAATACTCTATTTTTATTTGCAAAACATATTTTTGTTAAACTTTTGTTAAACTTGTTAACTAGCACGTTATTAGGAAAGGTGATTGCAGAGATTCATAAAAAACCCCTTATACTCACTTCTTCTGTAAGTGAAGCTGGATCATGAATGATTCTCGCGATCATAGACGCATTTATGTAGATCGGGAGGCGCATTCCCTTCACAAACAAACGTAATCCACTGCATCTTCAGCGGCTCAGATGTCGGGAGTAAATGACGACCACTATGTTCATTATTACATCCAGCAACACAACACCTCAATCACTCAATCGGAGATATTTTTGTCTAACTTACATCCCTGCTCCGGCATTGAAAACAGTGGAGGTCGGACTGTTACAGCTGATCAGAGGTAAGACGCTCATGTCAATCAACTATTGTGGGAGTGTCCTCTACCGACAAGCATGTGAGAACAGCTCAATTTGAAAAAGGGGATATTATTTTTACAGATTAATTAAAAACCACTACATGGATTTTATCATTATAGGGTAGATTTGTACATACACTGCCAACACACATTAATGTTCAAACAACATGAAAAAGTGAAGTTGACATCCGATGACCCCTTTAAGAAATGTGCATCAGCCCTTTTATGATTTTAACACGTACATTTTGTGCTGTGCTTGTGTTTCCTTTTGGTCAGCTGTGTGCAATCTTTAATTTAGCTCTAACCAGCACTGTCTGTGTGTAGGATGATTATTTCAGAATAAGAAGTCAAAAATGTTTAGATCTCTAGACGTCTCTGTCTAAATTGGTATGTCCTGTTCAACATGGGTGTGACTGACATCTGCGGACATTGTGTACCCAGTGGGTCACCTATCAGGACATTACCCCCTTTTTGGTTTTAGGCGACAAGTGTCTTTGACGAGGCTTCACTTCTGCTTTTATCTCTTTGCTGTCACTTCTTCTTTTTCTCTCCTGCTCCTCTTCTCTAATTAAGTGCTACTAGATCTTTTTGTCTAGACTTAATCTCCCCAGATTTGTAATTGATTTATATGATTGATACAATTCAAAGATTTCTTAGATTTATACTAACTTAATTTGATTTGGACTGATTAAGAATGACTTTTACTGAGTTTGTGTTATGCAATTTATTTGTGAAATGATTCAGTTGAACATTATTGAAACTTAATTTTAATTTTTCAGCTTCAAGTTATGATTATTTCTGTTACTCATTTGCATTTCTGAAAATGTCTGAAAAAAAAATGTAACTTATGCAACCCACACGTCTGACGTGGATTTGATTTTATATATAATATAATAATCTAAAAGTTACATTCTATTAATTTATTATAATAAATTGCTTGGTTAATTTAGTCACTGGATTATGTTTGATTTACATGTTAAATCTAATATAACATAATATATATAATACAATATAATATAATATAATATAATATAATATAATATAATATAATATAATATAAAAGTTACATTCTTTTATTGTATTAATTAATCATGGTACCCACTATTTCTGAAGAAAATAAGTTGTTTGGTTAATTTAATATCACTGGATTATGTTTGACTGAAACATTAAATCTAATAAAATATAATATCAACAAATGTATTTTTAGATAACAACAAAAACAAAATTAGAAATAGAAAAAAAACAGTCTTGTGGTTAAATGGTTAATCAGAAATTGTTATATAATAAATATAATATAATATAATATAATATAATATAATATAATAAATATAATATAAAAGTTACATTCTATTAATTTATTGTATTAATTAAACATGGTACCTACTGTAATATCAACAAATATATTTTTAGAAAAAAAATTAGAAATAGAGAAAAAAAACAGTCTTGTGGTTAAATCGTTAGTCAGAAATTGTAATATAATATAATATAAAAGTTGACAGCTATAATATACCTATAATATAAAACATGGTAACTACGGTTTCTGAAGAAAGGAAGTTGTTTGGTTAATTTAATATCACTGGATTATGTTTGACTTAAATGTTAAATCTCATAAAATATCAACAAATATAAAATTTGTGGTTAAAACAAAGAAAATTAGAAATAGAAAAAAAAACTTGTGGTTAAATCATTATTCAGAAATTACAATATAAATTTTACATTCTATTAATTTATTGTATTAATTAAACAAGGTACCTACTGTTTCTGAAGAAAAACAAACTCAAGATTAGTTTTTTCTTATTTTATTGAAAAATACGTCGACATTCTACAACACTGCAGATTCACAGTTGCTGATATAATACAATATTCACAGTTGTATTTGTGTAAAATCTAAGTGGCTCATAGCTGTTGTTTCTGCTCTTCATTGGCTGCTTCTACTAAATGCTCTGGGAAACTGAGGCCTTTCTCCACTGTGTAGGATCTCCAGTGCTCGTCTTCCGCCTCAACCGTGAGATAGCGACATCCCATCCTCTGCTCAAACTCACGCAGGTCACACCACATCTGGAAGTTCTGCAGCCGGAGAAACAGATGAGATATACATAAATCAGACTGTACAGTACCTAAAATAACTTGAACATAATGACATTCGCATGCTAGGAAAATATCTTTTGGGTTTAGAGAAGGTCAACGGACCTGAAACCAGGGATGACCCATCGCTTTGCCAACAGTAAACCTGCGTCGCACCACCACCTGCAGCAGGTTATTGATCAGATTCACCGCTGAAAGCGAAAAACAAGTTAATGAAAAGAACGTTAGGTAACCATCTAAAACAATTAAAAAGGTACTAACAACTTATTTTTTCACAATTTAGACTTTTTTTTCCAAGCAGTTCTGACAGTTCTTCTGTTCACATCTCATCTTTTTAATGAGATATAAAACTGCAACTCCTACTTTTTTATCTGCGATTTTTTTTTTCTGCCATGGAATGAAAATGTTAAAAATAATTGCTACTTTTTATCTTACAATAATAAGTTTACATCTCAAACTCAGAATTGCATCCTGCAATTCAGAAAAAAAAAAGTCAGCAAGAAAAGTTGCAATTACCTTTAATAACAGGCTTTCATGCAAAAACAAAAAGATAATATATACATTTTATTTCAATTATATTTACTCTTTAATATTTCAAAGTTTGAGAGGAGTTTGTGGTACTAGAAAATATTCACTTCTAAATTATGCATCATTTATTTAAAAAAATTACATTATTTTACATTAATACAGTATTGAAGTTCGGCATTAAAGACAACTTCATTGTGGCTGATTTATAGATTGTACCCCCAAAAAATAGCTTAATATTTTTCTCTCAATATATGTAAATTTATATAATAAACAATTGCTTCTATATGTTTATATTTTCTTATTATTTACACATATACACAGTCTCTTACCCTCCAGTGAGATGAGGGACCACGGCTGGCGTGGATACATGAAGGAAGCGTTGGTGATCTGCTGATTAATGTCCTCGTCCTCATTGAAGGGGAAAGTTCCACTCAGACTGACATATAAAATCACACCTACGGCCCACATGTCCAGAGAACGATTGTAACCCTTGCTACAGATGACCTCAGGTGCCAGATACGCAGGCGTCCCGACGAGAGTTCGCCGGAACGACTTCTGTCCGATAATCCGAGCGAAACCAAAGTCACACAGTTTGACCTGAAACAGAGCACATGTGATCACATTTAGGACTTGTGTTGTAAATACCAAATGACTCTTTCTACATGCATCTGGCAGATAATTTCATGCAAAGCAACTTAAATTGCATTAAACTGCATGATTCTAGTGCAGTGCTCAAATGTTTAAACTTTTCTAAAGCTAAAAAGCAATATCTAAATATCTCCACTGGACACATGCATTTCTAGACTTGACTTTAAATGCCAAAAACATTGAAAAACATGAGTAGGAAGCCATATATGACAATGTCAGACCTGAGGAAATGGTTCAGGTGAAGCCAGCAGCACATTTTCTGGTTTCAGGTCACAGTGTGCAATGTCCCTCATGTGCAGATACCGCAGAGCCTCCAAAACCTTTAACACCAACCACAGAAAGACACATCAACAAAAAACACAGCAAGACTAAAACTTCTTCAGTCTCCACCGATTTACACTCTTAAAAATAAAGATTTCAAAAGTGTTTTCACAGCGAAGCCACTGAAGAACCATTTTTGGCTCCCCAAAGGAACTTGAACAGTTCCATAAAAAATATATATATTTTTAATGTGCTTTTCAAGAACATTTTAATAATCTACAGAAACATTTTCCATCTTAAAGAACCTTTTGTGAAATGGAAAGATTCCAAGGTTTTATTAGCATCTATATGGTTTCATGAAGAGCCTTTAACATACATGAAATCTTTAAATTTCACAAAAGTTCGTTGTACTAGAAAAAAAGTTCTTTAGATTATTAAAATATTCTCACTAAGAAAAAACAATGGTTCTTTTAAGCACTGATCAATTGAGGAACCAAACATGGTTCTTCTTTGGCACTGCTGCAAAACCCAGTGTGAAACCTTTTTTAAGAGTGTATTTTGAAGGAATCACAGATTCCTTTATTTTACAAAAAGTCTCTTCTTCTCACCAAGCCTCATTCATTTGATCCAAAGTACAGCAAGAGCAGTAAAATTTTGAAATATTTTTACTATTTAAAATAACTGTCTTCTATTTGAATATATTTTAAAATGTAAATTATTCCAGTGATCAAAGCTGAATTTTCAGCATCATTACTCCAGTCTTCAGTGTCACATGATCCTTCAGAAATCATTCTAATATGCTGATTTGCTGTTCAAGAAACATTTATGATTATTATTATCAATAATTAAAACAGTTGAGTACATTTTTCAGGATTCTTTGATGAATAGAAAGATCCAAAGATCAGCATTTATCTGAAATAAAAAGCTTTTGTTAACATTATAGACTATACATTCAAAAGCTTGGAGTCAGTATAATGTCAGTATAATTTTTTTTTTTTTGCGAAAAACAATTATAGAAATGAATACTTTTATTTAGCAAGGATGCTTTAAATTGATCAAAAGTGATAAAGACATTTGTAACAATGTTACAAAAGATTTCTATTTCACATAAATGCTGTTTTTCTGAACTTTCTCGACTGTTTTCAACATAATAATAATAATAATAAATGTTGTTTGAGCAGCAAATCAGAACATTAGAATGATTTCTGAAGGATCATGTGACTGGAGTAATGAGGCTAAAAATTCAGCTTTGAAATCAAAGGAATAAATTACATTTTAAAATATATTCAAATAGAAAAAAGTTAAATAGTAAAAATATTTTTATTACAGTTTTTGCAGGCTTGGTGAGCAGAAGAGACTTCTGTAAAAAAAAAAAATAAAAATAAAAATCTTACTCTTCAAACACTTTTGAATGGTAGTGTATATGAAGAGGATTAATGTGTAATTCATGCACAACTGAGCAAATAACATTGCAAATAATTAGAAATGTTTTTGGGCAGCAAATCAGCATATTAGAATGATTTCTGAATGATCATGTGACACTAAAGACTGGAGTAATGAGGATGAAAATTCAGCTTTGAAATCACAAAAATAAATTACATTTTAAAATATATTTAAATATTTATACTTAAAACAGTTATTTTAAATTATTATAAAATGTATTTTTTATTGTATTTACATAAAAACAACCATGAAATAATCTTCTGCATAAGGTGGTTTTAGAGCAAATGAGCTTCTTTACCTGGGTGACCAGAAAACGGGT
The DNA here is from genome assembly GCF_022985175.1 of Labeo rohita. Classification (NCBI taxonomy): domain Eukaryota; kingdom Metazoa; phylum Chordata; class Actinopteri; order Cypriniformes; family Cyprinidae; genus Labeo; species Labeo rohita. Next base: position 46,256,657 of record NC_066875.1, read on the forward strand.
GGTGCGTTCAGTCAGACGTCCATTCTCGTGAGATAAGATCACCTCTAACATGTCACTGTGGAGCTTCTCCATCACAACGAAAGTATGTTCCATTGTCTTAAACATCCCTTCTAAATGAATGATTCCTGGATGAGACAGTCTCTGAAACACACACACACACAGATGATATAACAACAAAAACAACACAAATGTTTTGAATTGTGGGGAAAATCTTAAACTCATACCTGCAATATCGAGACCTCATTTTTGGTCTGCTCCTCCTGTTTGACAGGAAATCTTGTTTTATCGATGACTTTAATTGCGACCGGGCGGCCCGTGTGTCTGTGAGTGCCTCCGTAAACCACCCCGAACTGACCCGAACCCAAAACCTCATCAGAGAAGATCTGATAGATCTCACTGATGTCCTGAAACACACACGAGCACATAGATATATTCAGACGCTTGAATCCCTCCTTGAAACACAGCGGTTATTTTAGAAACATTTTATGATAAAAAAAACAATGATAGAGTCTCACCTGGATCTCTTCACTGCTCTTTCCGTCACCTGGCAAGAGAGGAGGTGTCATTTTATTTGACATTATAGACAACATGAGGATTATAAAAGATGTAGATGAGTTTGTTTCTTCAACAGATTTGGAGAAATGCAGCATTGCATCACTTGCTCAGCAATGGAGCCTCTGGAGCGAATGGGTGCCGTCAGAATGAGAGTCCAAACAGCTGATAAAAACATCACAATAATCCACAAGACAATCAAAATCCATGCATGTGTTTGTTTAGATGTGTTTTAGAATGTTTTAGCTTGTAAACAGTGGTTGATCTGTGCATATTCCTCTCCTGACTCAGAAAAAAGGACGTATTTTGGACTCATATTTTGAGAAAAGCAACAGTTTGAAGTTACAAACACCTTAATAGTGGATTTGTTTCTTGCAAACATGCTAATTTTGGCTTTTCAAGACATTAACTGATGGACTGAAGTGGTGTTGATGTTTTTATCAGCTGTCTGGACTGTCATTCTGACGGCACCCGTTCACTGCAGAGGATCCATTGGTAATCAAGTGATGCAATGCAACATTTCTCCAAAACTGATGAAGGAACAAACTCATCTACATCTTGGATGGCCTGAGGGTGAGTACATTTTAATTTTTTGTTACATTGATATTTTGTTGAATCAGACACTCATTAATATTTCATGTCTTGTTGCTCTAACCGGTGTTGTTTGTCATGTGGCATACGGTGCCCTGCACCGGCCTGAGGGCCTGACTGAGAGCTGACTCCCAAGACGGGCTGTCCTGATCCGCAAACACACAGTACACTAGTGATCCCGTCACCAGCTCGAACGAGTGTGCGCTGTTGCCCTGCAACACTGGAACAGTGAGCTGAGCCGGACCTCGAACCTGCAGCACCTCTGAGAGAGAAATCTCCTGCAGTGAAGGATATGAAAATACGTTTGTAACTTGATGAAAGCCCTAAGATGAACAATGTCTCAAATGTTGCTGCATTTCGCATTATGAAGTTATAAGGTGACATGATGCATTATAAACACTTACAAACCTTAAAGTACTTAATACTGATTTCATTCGGGTACAGGGTGATACTTTTCCCATCTAATACCCAGTAGTGACGTTTTCTCTGCAGAGAGAATACAAAAAATTATCTACAAATGATAAAATAACAACACACATCTATCTCTATATGTTAGAATTCACCCAGTGATGTTTTCTGTGCAAAGGAAACACCAAAAAACTAAAATATGAAAATAATGAATAAAATACATAAAAAAAGAAAATGAAAAATTATAATTAAATACAAAAAAAAAGCTAAAATAAAACTTGAATTAGTTATTTATTTTAATAAATAGAGGGTTATATTTTTATAATTTAGCATAGATGGAATAAACTGATCAGTAGAGTAAATTAGATGCTTTTTTTCTTTAAATTCAAAGAATCCTGATGAACCAAATTTAAACAGAAAAATCTGAAGGATCATGTGACACTGAAGACTGGAGTAATGACACTGAAAATTCAGCAGTGCATCACAGGAACACATTTCATTTTACTACATATTCAAACAGTAAACAGTTCATTTAAATTGTAATAATATTTCAGAATATTGTACTGTACTTTTGACCAAATGAATGCAGCCTCAGTGATCATAAGAGTAGGGTTATTATAGTTAACTAAAAAAACCAACCAACCAAACAAAACCAGCTATAAGGGTCATTTTTTTTATTTCTACATTTTTAAAAAGTGATGTATAGTTTTCCATTGATGTATGGTTTGTTAAGACAATATTTGGCTGAGATACAACTGTTTGAAAATCTGGAATCTGAGGATGCAAAAAAAAAATCAAAATACTGAGAAAACTGCCTTTAGTTTTTTAGCAGTGCATATTACTAATTTAAATTAAGTTTTGATATATTTCTAGTTAGAAATTTACAAAATATGTTCATGGAACATGATCTTTACTTAGTGTCCTAATGATTTTTGGCATAAAAAAAAAAATTGATCATTTTGACCCATACAGTATATTGTTGGCTATTGCTACGAATATACCCGTGCTATTTATTACTGGTTTTGTGGTCCAGGTTCACATATATGATAGTAATTACGCATCTGAATAAGAGCGTCTCACCATTGTATCAGTGTTGGTATGATGGACCAACCAGCCTTTCTTCAGCACTCCACTGTTTCTTCTCTTGCTGTGTTTGACTGACTGCACCACTCGCATCAGAGGAATATTACTGCTGAAACACGGCCTGACACACACACACACACACACACACACAAACAGGTGAACATCTGAGCTCAGTCTGCAGCGCTGTACTGATAGGGTGTGATGTGGATGCTTACGCGACAGGCGTCTGCAGCGGCATGTCCGTGACCGGCGGGTCTTTATATCGCAGCTCTTCATAAAGTTCGTTTAACGTCACCACTGTCATGTTCTCATCAGGCTCTGAAAACACAGTACACTTGCTTTATGACAACAAAACACAACCGTATCTTTAAAATAATAACATTATCCAATGTAAAATCATGTTATATATGTATATATATATATATATATATATATACACACACACACATATACACATACATAATAATAATAATAATAATAATAATGTAAATAAATAATTATAATATAATTTCAATTATAAATATTAGATAAAAATATATAACTATAATATAAATATTACAATAACCATGCAATTAAATATATACATATATATATATATATATATACATATATACATATATACACTACCGTTCAAAAGTTTGGGGTCAGTAAGACTTGTAATAGTCTTTAAAGAAGTCTCTTATGCTCATCAAGGCTGCGTTTATTTGATTAAAAATATAGAAAAAAACAGTAATATTGCAAAATGTTTTTACAATATAAAATAATGTTTTTTTATTTTAACATACTTTAAAATAGAATTTATTCCTGTGATGAAAAGCTGAATTTTTATCAGCTGTTACTCCAGTCTTAAGTGTCACATGATCCTCCAGAAATCATTCTAATATGCGGATTTATTATTAGAATGATCAATGTTGGATAATATCAACAGTTGTGCTGCCAAATATTTTTTGGAACCTGTGATTTTTTTTCAGGATTCTTTCATGAATAACAAGTTTAAAAAGTACATTGTTTATTCAAAATATAAATATTTTGTAACAATGTAAATTATTTATTATTAACTTTTAAAAAACTTTTAATTATTAACTTAATACATCCTTGGTGAATAAAAGTATTAATTTAACAATTAATACTTTTTAACAATAAAAATGTACTGACCCCAAACTTTTGAACGGTAGTGTATATATATATATATATATTAGAATGATTTCTGAAGAATCATGTGGCACTGAAGATTTTTATCCCATGCATACATAATCAAACTGACCTTCTCCATTTGCTTTCTCACCCCTACAGTTGGGAGGAACAAGAGACACACACCTGCGATGACAGTTCAACTTACAGTCTGGAGAAAAACAGACAGACAGGAAGATCTTACTCCTCTTTCACACCTCAGAAGACTTAAAAGTGCAGCAGACGACTTCTGAGAAATGCTGGTGAAAGTGCACCAAAACAGCTGTAGCCAATCAGTAGTGAGGGGCGTGTCCACTCAGTGTGGGGGAGGGGCAGGTTGCATAGCACATCTGTGAATATGGGGGCGGGGCTATCAAGATAGGGGCGTTTTTGTTTCGGTGATTTTAAATATCAGCGTTTCTCAGAAATTGCTTACTGTACCTTTAATGAAGTTCTCCGTATCAGTTTGAATACTGAAAATGTTTTCAAAGTGAATTTGTGTTTTTTCTTTATAATCTCTTACCGGAGCACTGCATGCCCTGTCTGAAGAGGCCCTTGAGCAGCCGAAAGCAGTACTGGCAGACCGTGGGTTTGGTGTAGGTGTGAATGTGGAAGGTGTGCGGGACGCGCGGTTGGGCCTCCTTCCCCTCCGACAGCCCCACAGACACCGGCACGTCGGCCCAGGAAGGTGGACGCGAGCGTGACGGCTTTGACAGGCTGATCTGAGGAACAAAACAAACATTTTCATAGGGCATTTCAAACAACTTGCAAAAACGTGAGTGTCAGCTCGGATCGTCACCTCCTCCAGACTCCCGCCTGTGTGATTGGAGAGCGATGGGGTTCGCGGCCGTCCAGGAGGAAACAGCGACAGGCTCGGGCCGCATCGGCGATACACGCGAGAGCAATCGTTTGGCAACTTAAACGCACAGCGCTTGTGGAAATCCAGACCGCAGCCTACAGAAAAAAAGCCAAAGAAAAACTCTCAAATACTTTTAATTTAAACTTTAATTTTTTAATTTTAAAACTTTTACTTTTTAAGACATTAAACAACATAATGCAACAAAACTGAAAACAAACAGGATGTCATTGAAAGTAAGCAAAAAAAAAAAAATAATAATAATTAAACATTACACACACACACACACATACACATATATATATATATATATAATTTATTATAAATATAAATAATTATAATAAATATACTTTGTAGATAAACAAATGAAGCAATTAAGCAATAAAATGAAAGGCATAAATATTATGTATAAGGCTTTGTTTTATTGCATTTTCGCATCATAACGCAACAAATCTTAAACTATCATAAAATTACTATCTTCAAATTGTAAAACTAAACATGTCATAGATGACATTTAAAGAAATATTTATAAATAAAAGAAAAGAAATGCTACATATTAAATAATAAATATAAAAATCACAATAAATATATTAATCAATAAACATTAATATGCAATTAAGCGATAAAATGTAAATATTTTGTAAAAGACTTAATTTTAGTGCATTTTAATATTTAGTGCATTTAGTGCGCACCTTCACATTTCTGTTAAACAACATGATGCCATAGAAAGTAAGCAAAAATAAATAAATTTAAATAAAACTTTATAAATGATTTAATTTATATTATAAATATTAAATATTAAATGTACTGTATGTAAAATCAGAAAAGAAATTATATTTATAAATAATATTTATTATATAACTTAGAATATTAATTATATCACAATAAATATAAAAAAAAATAAACATAAATGAGCAATTACACGATAAAATGTAAATATTCTGTAAAAACTTAATTTTATTGCATTTCAAGTATTTAGTGCAGTCGCACCGTCACATTTCTGTGTTAAACAACATAATGCCGTAGAAAGTAAGGAAAAATAAATAAATTTAAATAAAATTTTATAACTGATTTAATTTGTATTATAAATAATAAATAATAAATGTACTTTAAGTAAAATCAGAAAACATTTTAATATTTATAAATAATATAATTGATTTTATAAATTATATAATAAACATCAAAATAAATATATTAAACAATAAACATAAATAAGCAATTAAGCAAAAAAATTTAAATATTTTGTAAGACTTAATTTTACTGCATTTTAAGTATTTAGTGCAGTCGCACCATCACATTTCTGCGTTAACCAACAATGCCAAAGAAAGTAAGCAAAAATAAATACATTTAAATAAGTTTATAAATTATAACATTTATTTTATAAATATTAAATAATAAATGTACTATAACTAAAATTTAAAAAATATTTTAATATTTATAAATAGTATATATCATAAATTACATACATTTTAGAATAAATATTATATAATAAATAGATAAATTCTTCATAACACAAAATAAAGTGTTTTAAACATCACAGTTAAACAAAAGTAAAACCAAACATGTCATAGATATTAAGCAATAAAATAAAACTTCTTTTATAAAACTGTATTTAAAAAAAAACATATTTATAAACAATATATATTACAAATATTAAATAATGAATATAAATATTAAGTGATAAACAAAAGCAATATATCAATAAAATAAAACAAAGATTTTGACTTCATACCATCACATTTCAGGCCCTGCCGGACGAGTCCCCATAACATCTCACCACAGTAGTGACAAAACGTAGGTGTGCGATATGAATGGACGACCAGAGAATGTGGGCGGTACTTTGTCTCCGTCACTGAAGCTGTTCCTATAGCAATCAACATGATTGACAGCTGTCAACATCATCAGCAGTGATAAACGATGCTAATATTGACTGGATGGAGCGTGTGTGTGTCTGAAATGACTGACCAGCGAGCACCACCTCCAGCAGATCTCCATCCCGTATGTCGTGTTTTTCAGTGAGTTTCTGTAAGATCTGCTCTGTGTTCGGCTCATGTCTGAATAACAGCAGCTTCTCCTCGAGACCCACGACACTGCACTCCGGAGCCTTAAACATACACAGAGTAATTATAAAAATGACAGAAAAGCACAACAAAATATAAACATTATGTGAAATATCCTAATGCACAAAAGTTATACCAAACATCAAATGATAGAAACTAAGCAATAAATACAACAGATTAGACTTCAAGCAATCAAGTTGGTTTTAAGAGGTTGCACTATATTGTTAAAGAATTTCAGAAATTTGGCCCTCAAGAATACAGCAAACTCATCTCACGACACATGATTAAACACTCCGCTAAGTACAGAAACCTTTCAGGATGTCTGTTCTCCTCTCCAGTGCATTTCTAAAGGTGCAAATAAGATCATCTAATATAATCACAACAACACATTCACACAGACACACCAGGCACAAACAAACTCTACTTTAAGAAACGCAGTGAGTCAGCGTCTGAAGCCGCAGCTCTAATCATGATCCCATCATCAGATCATAGTGAAAAGTGGGTCAGATCACGATGGCACCGCAGCGGCTAAACGAATGCGTAAAGCTGCTGCTCTTAAATGTCAATCATTTGCTTTTCAAAAAACGGATGCGAGTCAAACTGAGACTCTCCTCAAGAACTCACACCTGACATACAATCCAAGTTCTTTGAACTCTGAAATCATGAACTGCATTAAAAAACACAAACATGATATGAATTGCATATTTTTTTAGCTAACAATATTGAGATTACAGAATCACAGAGTGCTTTTATAAGGCCAATATAAAACGTTTTTAAAAAACTTTATATCGTTTTCGCTTTAATTAATTTCTAATCTGCATTATTTATTTATATATGTGAATTAGGGGGGAAGACTTTAAATGCACCACTAAAACTGTGGGATTTCAGCGTTTTTTGGGGAAATATGATCTAATAATAACTTTTGTTTTAACATTAAACAATAGATCACTATCAGATAACTTCATTAGTTCTATACCACAGTATTCACTGCTTCGTCGCTCCGCCACAGTACTTTCTTTGTAAAGAAGGCCTTCCTCTTCCACATCAGCTTCAAACAACATTTAACTTCCTGTTTGAGACTAAACCTACTTGAGAACCTCAACAGAAACGCGCACTTTTAAATTAAATGCATGCCAAACACACAAAAAGGCGAAACTAAAAGCAGAACTTAAAGGAAAAAATAAACTGGTTTCTACATGATACATTATCGATAAGGTTTCAGGGTGTTAAACCCACTTAAAAGGTCTGCTAACTTGACAAACACATGATTAAACTGCATCCGTTCCATTGTGTTAAGTTATACGCGGCTGAGCGCGTCGCATTCAAGGCTGGTCAGGGTGTCGCTTTGTTGTGGTGATGCGCAGGTGTGAGGTGTTTACCTCGTTTTCACATCACCGGAGCCTCTGGAAACACCCAGGATGAAATTTCTCAAAATAAAGTGTGGGATATGCTTTAACTTTGACTTTATCTGCAATAGCGTCGTTCATTTGTACAATAAAGATGTGTGCAGTTCACTGCTGACAAATGATGCGTCACCCGGCGCTAGAAACGATTCAATGCGCGAGTGAACTGTCCGAGTGAATCTAATTGAATCGCAAACAACTTTAGAACGTTCGGTAGATTCAAAAGTGATTCATTAGCTAATCTGACATCGCCCGATTCTTATTAGCTGATTTAAAACACAACACATGACTGGTGAAATATTGTCAGGTAAAAATATTCTCAGGTCGTTATAGGCTACTGTAAACTACTGACAGACATTAGCCGCTATATAACTAGAAGAATCGATGTGAGAAACTGTTGGAAACGATTCAGTGGGTGAGTGAACAGTCTGAATGAATCAAACTGACTCGCCTACAATTTCAGACTTTTAAAAAAAAAAAAAAAGCCGTTTGACCGATTGGATCTAAAGTGATTCATTTTCTGACCAGGCATCAACCGATTCTTAACAGCTGATTGAAAACACGTCAAGATGTAACTGGTGAAACACGGTCAGGTAAAAACTCTACAGCCGCTATACAACTAGAAGAATCTATGTGAGAAACTGTTGGAAACGATTCAGTGGTTGAGTGAACTGTCTGAATGAATCCAACTGACTCTCCAACAATTTCAGACCTTTTTTTTAAAAAAACCGTTTGACCAATTGGATCTAAAGTGATTCATTTTCTAATCAGGCATCAACCGATTCTTAACAGCTGATTGAAAACACGGTCAGGTAAAAACTCTTCAGCCGCTATACAACTAAAAGAATCGATGTGAAAAACCGCTGGAAACGATTCAGTGGTTGAGTGAACTGTCTGAATGAATCAAACTGACTCTCCAACAATTTCAGACCCATTTTTTTCAAAACCGTTTAATTGATTAGATCTAAAGTGATTCATTTTCTAATCAGAAATCATCCGATTCTTAACAGCTCATTGAAAACACAAGACGTGATTGGTGAAATATTGTCAGGTAAAATATTCTCAGGTCGTTATACTGTAAATTCTGTTGACAGACATTATACACTTGCCGCTATATAACTAGAAGAATCGATGTGAGAAACTGTTGGGAAACGATTCAGTGGGTAAGTGAACAGTCTGAATGAATCAAACTGACTCGCCAACAGTTTTCAGACCTTTCTTCAAACCATTAGATCTAAAGTCATTTCTAATCAAGCATCGACCGATTGTTAACATCTGACTGAAAACACAAGACGTCATTGGTGAAATATTGTAAGGTAAAAAATTATTCTCAGGTTGTTATTGACCTTATTTAGCTCCGCCCCTTTGCGGACCACTGGGTTTGCTGTCTTCTGTCTTCCGTTTGTATTTCCACAGTGATCGGACGAATTTATGAATGAACCGCTCGTTTTAAAAACTTATTGGTCTACTCACATTTGTTAAGACATTGCTTTAAACATTACAATTCTCACGATAATGTAGTCTTTTGTTTACTCTACAATACATAAAACTTTACCAGCTATATTACTCTTAGACAGCAATGCCATAGATATATACAGTGCTACCACACAACCGGAAGTTCAAAGACAGTAACTTATTCTAAAGATGGTGACACGCTTATTTCTCTTAAGAATAAGGTCAGTACTGTTTACGCCACAAAGATTTATCAGTAGTAATATTATCCATCTTATTTTGCAACACAAAAGTAGTCATTTTTTTTAAATGCGCGAGCCTTTCGCCGCTAAGTGCGATAAATGGTAAAGGTATTTGTGTCACAAACCATGATTATGGTATTGTATAAAAATGATATGACAACAAACACCAGTTTGCAACATCAAGCAGCATAACAGACTGGTTTTGTACAGCTAAAATAACTAAAAGCAAGTCACACACTTTCTGCTAGAAGGAAGTTACAAATACACACATTGAAGTTACAAATAGCCATGTGCATTTAGATTAAAAATAAGGTGGATACTGACGCACAGCAGTATTTTACTGAAGCTCAGGCCCTAGTAAAATAAAAGCATCTAGCGAAACCCAGGTTCACAGTTAGCAACTATTCTACAACCTTTTTAAAGTCCAAAACCCTTTATAGATATAGATATGAACTATTTTATTTATTTATTTATTTATTTTTTACAAAAATTAGCACAAAACAAAAAATAATTGGGCAGTATATAACTAAAATGTGCAGTATACAACCAGTGTACACCACACACAACTGCGTCCCACAATGCAATGCACTTGTCTTGACATTATACTTGCAATGAACAGCTAGCGATAAATAAACCATGTTTTATTTATTCCCCCTTGATTATGTGATCGGATCTAAAATGCTTTTATACAAACAAAAATGGAAATGAGTAAGTGTGACATTTTTAAAAACATCTAAAATAACAATTTTCATATAACCATATTTCTGAGATAACTGATATTAAACATTCAATGTAATTAGGTCAAAATATTGTATACTAACATTTATCGTAGCATACAATTCCACATGCTATTTACAGAAAATAGTACGTACTGTAAAGTACGCAGTAAGCATATGTGCGTATGTGCATGTCTCTAAATGTATGACGTTAGGTGAGATCTGTGAGCATTGTGTATGTACATGGGAGTATTTGCAATGAAGGTCAGTGTGTGTGTGTGTGTGTGTGTGTGTGTGTGAGAGAGAGAGAGATGATCCTGTCCCACTGCAGTAGAAGCAGCACTATAAGAAGGCCAAGCAGAGTAAAAGGTGTATGAGTGTGTGTGTTAGGGGAAGAGCCTGTGGTTGGAAAGTTACATGCAGATGCTGTGAACCACAGCGGACAAACAGAGAGGCGGCCGGAGGGGGAAGGAGGCTGAAGGAGGGCTGAGATACTGACGAGTGTGTTTGTGTGAATGTTCGAGTAGCACCTAATTCAGTGGCGTCTTCACACACTCTTTTTAACTTCCATTTCTTTCATGAACACAAAAAGGTGAAAATTATTTTTAAAAACCCACAAAGGACAAAACCCTAAGACAAGCATTGCTACTGATTATACTCACTGTTGTGCATAGCAACAGCAACCAATCCTAGCAACCACCCTGAACAGCCTACCAACCGCACGGTGATTTGCTAAAATCACTCTGAGCACATTAGTTACCAATAGTAACAGCCTAGCAACCACTCAGAGCAGCCTAACAACTGCACAGTGAACAAACGAAACTGCACAGCAATCTGTTAAAATCACTCTGAGCACCATAGCAATCACGCAGCAACAGCCTAGCAACCATCCCAAACACCCTGGCAACTTGCAATCAGCTAAAACACTCAAAAAACTTTAGCAGCCACATATAAACAGCCTAGCAACCACCAAGAACAACCTGGCAATATGCTAAAACTATTCTGAGGACCATATCGACTGCATAGCAACAGCCTAGCAACCATCCCAAACACCCTGGCAACTAGCAACCAGTTAAAACGCTCAAAAAACGTTAGCAGCCGCATAGCAACAGCCTAGCAACCACCCAGAACAAACTGGCAACTACAAGGTAATCTGCTAAAAATCACTCTGAGCACCTTAGCAGCCGCATCGCAACAGCCTTGCAACCACCAAGAACAACCTGGCAACTGGCAATCTCTTAAAAATACTATTTAGCTATTTAGCGACTGAATGGCAACAGCCTAGCAACGACCCACAAAAACGAAACTGCACGGCAATCTGTTAAAAACAATCTGAGCAATTTAGCAACAGCCTAGCAACCACCCTGAACAACCTGGCAACTGGCAATCTGCTAAACACTCACCTTAGCAACTGCATAGCAACAGCCTAGCAACCACCCAGACAACTTGGTAACCACACAGCAATCTGATAAAATGACTCTGAGCACATTACTTAACACATACGTAGCAACCAACCAGAACAACCTAATAACTGCACAACAATCTGTTAAAAACCTTCAGAGCACCTTAGTGACCACATAGCAACAATCCCAAACAACCTGGTAACTAGCAATCTGCTAAAACTAATCTGAATAATTTATTGACCACATAGCAACAGCCTAGCAACTACTCCAAACAACCTGGCAACTGGCAATCAGCTAAAACACTCTGAGCAGCTTAGCAACTGCATAGATACCACCCACAACAACATGGTAACCACACAGCAATCTGCTAAAATCACTCTGAACACCTTAGTTACAACATAGCAACAATCTAGCAACCACCCATAACAACCTAATAACTGCACAGCAATCTGTTAAAAACATTCTGCAAAGCAACAACCTAGCAACTGTTCGCTGATCTGCCAAAAACTAGTGTGACTAAGCACCTTAACGATCACATAGCAACAACATAACAACCACCCAGAACAACCTTGTAACTACATGTCAGTCTGCTAAAAATCACTCTAAGCAGCTTATTGACTGCATAGCAACAGCGACCTACACCGACAACAACCTGGCAACTGGCAATCGGCAATCTGCTAAAACTAATCTTAACAACTCAGTAACCGCATAGCAACGGCCTAGCAACCACCAAGAACAATCTGGTAACTGGCAATCAGTAAAACACTCTAAACAGCTTAGCAGCTGCATAGTAACAGCCTAACAACCACCCAGAACAACCTGGCAATTACACGGCAATCTACTAAAAATCACTCTGAGCACCTAGCAACAGCTTAGCAACCACTCCAAACAACCTGGCAACTGACAATCTGCTAAAACTAATCTGAGCAATTTAGTGACTGCATAGCAACAGCCTAGCAACCACCCACAACAAACAAACCTTCACAGCAATCTGTTAAAATCACTCTGAGCAACATAGCAACAGCCTAGCAACCACCCAGAACAACCTGGCAACTACACAGCAATCTGCTAAAAATCACTCTGAGTGACTTAGCAACCACATAGCAACAGCCTAGCAACCACCCACAACAAACAAAACTACACATATGCCAATCTGTTAAATCACTCTAAGCAACTTAGCAACCACACAGCAATAGCCTAGCAACCACCCTGAACAACCTAGCAACTGGCAATGAGCTAAAACACTTTGAGAACTTTAGTGACTGCATAGCAACAGCCTAGCAACCACCCACAACAAACAAACCTGCACAGCAATCTGTTAAAATCACTCTGAGCAACATAGCAACAGCCTAGCAACCACCCAGAACAACCTGGCAACTGGCAATCAGTAAAACACTCTGAAGATCTTAGCAGCTGCATAGTAACAGCCTAACAACCACCCAGAACAACCTGGGAATTACACAGCAATCTGCTAAAAATCACTCTGGTCACCTTGGTGACCACCTAGCAACAGCTTAGCAACCATTTCGACCAACCTGGTAACTGGCAATTGGCTAAAACTAATCTGAGCAATTTAGTGACTGCATAGCAACAGCCTAGCAACCACCAAGAACAACCTGGCAACTGCACCGTGATCTGCTAAAACAACAGTCTGACTGAACAACCTTAGCGACTGCATAGCGAATGCCTAGCAACCACCCAGAACAACCCAGCAAACTACTCTGAGCACCTTAGCGACCACATAGCAACAGCCTAGCAACCACCTAAAAACATGATAAAAATAAGCATATGACAGTCAATATTCATGTACTTCACAACCTGTTGAAGGTAAACTCAAACTGCATGTTTGTTTTTTAGGCACCTGTTGTGAACCAATCACTGTTCAAACCACTAACGAAGAAATGAACATTTTTTTAACGCACTAAAGGCAGAAGATACAGAAAGTTTGATGAATCTGTGGGTCGAGCTGATGTTCCTCTTTAAAACTGAAAGGCAATGAAAATGTGCTTTTGTTGTTGTAGAGAGACGATAGTCCAGTTGGCTGTGTGACGCAATGGTTTGTATGGATTGTCTGTGTGCGCTTGACCTTTTGACTGTGGAAAGCAGCCTTCACTGCAGTCATTGTCAGTAAAGCTGTTATCAGAGTGGGTGTTTAACTGACAAGGCCTTAATGTGTGAAGATGTACAGGAATGGTTGACCAAATATGTGAATTCTGTCATCACCAGATTTGAGATATTTGTGTGATGTGTCTTCACGCACCATATTTGAACATGTATGATTTGTACAATTGTTCAACGCTCAATATTGTATCATAACGGATTACATTACAGATTACAAAATGGCTCATAATCAGATTACAGTTACTCTTTATTAATTGCATTATTACATTACATATGCAGGGATTCCCTCAAATGTTTTTGTCAGCCAAATCCTTTTGACATAAAATATTTACTTGAAAGTTAATATTTAAATAATTTAACAACGTATTTGCATGTTTACAGTTCTCTGATGTTAGTCAGTGGTCACACTGACGTGCAGGTAAACAAATAAAAATATTTATAATTTCAGTGTTCAACTATTTAAATTATTTTTAGTTTACAATTTTATGATTTAACTATTAGTTGATTCACATGCATACCCAGAAGTAATTTAAAACAGTCAGAAATCATTACCTAAAATGAGTAACCTTTCATTACTAACTACAATTTTCGTCATGTAATCTGTAATTGGTAATGGATTACATTTGTAAGTAATCTACCCAGCGCTGCTTAAAAACATCAAGTTCTGCCGTACCTTTCTCTCAATGATTTCGGCTGCGAGATGCTTCGCCTGGTGTAAACTGAGGCGTCCCTCAGGGATCCGTACGTCCTCTTTGAGGAGCCCGATCTGAAAGTGGACACGCATGGGCCCCTGTGCTGAGGATTCGGGCCGCATGGACAGCTGAGAGAAAGAACCTGAGAGAAAGAGAAGAGTTAATGCAGATCAAACGCTGTTCCTTCAGATGTTCACAGGTTCTCCACGACTTACCTCTCGAAGCGTCTTGCAATGGTATAAGTATTTTATAGCATTACTGTAATAATTTTTTCACTTTATGTACATATCATCATCAGAAAGTTTTTAAAAGCTTTGGTGTTTACAGAAAAGGACCTTCCAAAGGCTCCTTCAAGTGCAAGGCAACAACTGAAACTAGCATTAACCTGCCTAGATTAACATTAAGATTAAAGCTCAATATAGTCAAGTTCCGAAAGAGGAACTTACCAGAGACATAACAGCTGATATCAACACTTTTTGGGCGGTGGTTTGAGTTGGCAGCCATTTTCTTCACGTTGGTGAGTTCGAACTAGCACATCTCGCAGCCCCGTTTCAGACGTTTCTGCCGCTGCTCTGGCTTCCTTGTGTGAGAGCTTCAGCCGACAAACGACAGGCAGCTGAGACAGGAAGTTGACACTCAAACTTCAGCGCTTCTGTGTGTGACATGAGTGGGTCTGACGAGCTGCCCACCAAACACATCTAATGTTATCTGATGAACTTTAAAAGTGTGGGAAACTCAAGGCAAATATGGCAGCGCTGGGCTGCCGCAATAATCCCTTTAGTCTACAAAAAAACTAATTTCAGTTTTATGTCGGGCAAATATGTATTGAATCATCCCCAACTTTGATATTGACAAAAAATAAAAATAAAAAAATTACACAACATTGCCCAAGTTGTTGACACTCAAGGTTAACACCCAAGTTGGTGATTTAACACTCTGAGCAGCGGTTAGATAGATAGATAGATAGATAGATAGAACAATAAAACGACAGAAAGAAGTATAGAACGATAGATCAATCAATACATAGATGAATAGATAGATAGATAGACCAACAGGTAGACAGCCAAAACGATAGATAGAACAATAGATAGATAGATAATCAAATAGACAGAATGATAGATAGAACAATTGAACGATAGATAGAATGATAGATTAATCAATACAGATGGATAGATAAATGGACCGACAGGTAGACAGACAAAACGATAGATAGATAGATAAACAAATAGACAGAATGATAGATAGAACAATTGAACGATGGATAGGTAGAACAATAAAACGACAGATAGAATGATAGATTAATCAATACAGATGGATAGATAGGTGGACCGACAGGTAGACAGACAAAACGATAGATAGAACAATAGACAGATAGATAGATAGATAGATAAACAAATAGACAGAATGATAGGACAATTGAACGATAGATAGATAGAACAATAAAACGACAGATAGAATGATAGATTAATCAATACAGATGGATAGATAGATGGACCGACAGGTAGACAGACAAAACGATAGATAGAACAATGGATAGATAGATAAACAAATAGACAGAATGATAGACTGAACAATTGAACGATGCATAGATAGATAAACAGACCGATAGATAGAACAATAAATAGACAGAACCACAGATAGAACAATTGAACGAAAGATAGAACAATAGAAAGAGATAGAATGACAGAACAATAGATCAATCAATACATAGATGGATAGATAGAATGACAGGTAGACAGGCAAAATGATAGGCAGACAGCGAAAGATAGATAGAACAACAAATAGACAGAATGACAGATAGAACAATTGAACGTTAGAAGGATAGATAAATAGAACTATCAGTAGACAGAAGGATAGATATAGAACCATCAATAGATGAACAGAAGGATAGACCAACAGAATGATAGATAGATAGATACTTTGGCTGTTAAGTCGACATAATAAATACACAAACTAACAATAATTTGGTTTGAAAAGCAGAGTTTATTCTGAACCGTTTATTAAATCATACATGAGATTGGCCCCTTCACAAGTGAAATGCATCTCTGAGGAAGGACGCGCGCGGCTACATTCTACAGAGCTGCTAGACGTTTCCCTTCACAGCTGATCTAAGGACGACGGGCTTCTTCTAACAACGCTACTATTTCTGAGTAGGACAGAGGGCGCTGTTCCGAGATCAGTGCAGAAGGGCAGCCTGTGTACCTGCAGCACAATCTAACCGGTGAGACGTACATTAGTAACGGTCATGTGGCGAGAGGAAAGGCATCACAAATCAACGGAAATCATGACAAACAGGACAGCCAAAGGTGGGTCACATTCAGAAGTGGTGTAAACACGGCATTATTAGAAACTACACACCTGTCTGTGCTAGAAGCATGAGGAGGATACACAAGTGTGTGTTTTTGTGGAGTCACAAATCAGTGTTTTACAATCAACAGTGACATTCGTTACTATCGCTTTGATTCCTTGTTCAAACATCATTTTTTAAACTATTTTCTCTCATTACTCGAGCACTTTCTAGAACCCTTGTTTTTGTTCAGCTTAACGAAAAATCATTAGCATGAACGCATTGGTAACTTTTTTGCAATACATTCTGTTCGAGTAAATCTCACAAAACGCGTCATATTTCACTGCAAAACCACAAGAAAACTGATAAAACTTGAGAATTATATTAAATTCATGTTTTTAAAGAAAATTAAGCATATTAAAGGACCAATAGGACATTAGCATTGTGACATTAGCGACATTTACGCACATTTAAACCCCTGAATTCTCATTACTGTTCACAATTACTGCACAATGTCAAACTAATTATATTTGAATGATGAATTGAGTAATGATGAATGAATTTTTATAATAAGAAATTGGATAAAAAATGTGCTTAACTTATTAAAGTAATGTTACAATGCTAAGAAATCGACAATGGTCCTATTTTCTTTATTGGAAATGTAACTGCATATGACTTGAGATGAAATATGACTTGTTTATTTATGAGATTCGCCCATTTGTATGGCTGGTTCCCAAAGCTAGCATCATCAGTGCATTCAGAGATCACTCGCCTCTGATGAACACAAGAAAAATCATTCAAATAAACCCCAAATCAAACACACACATCCTTAATCAATGTAAAAGGGGTAAGAGAGTCACATAAAGGTGCAAATGTTTACATATAAGTACACTAAGACATTGGTTGTTCATGTTAGGATATGCAATTCATAAACATGAAAAAGATAAAACAAAAACAAAAGGATTTGTCCATTTCAGCCACATCTTCTTGATATCCTAGCCACTAGAAAATCATATAAAATGAAAAACATGTCACATTTTAAATTGATGTAAATTTCCAGTTATACACGTTTGGCCTTTGCCACCGACTCATCAGATTTTAGACGGACAGAGCTGGAGTTTGACTTGCAATCAGACAGATTGACTGAGTGTTTGAATTATGAATCTAGATTCGCTAATAAATAAGAGCTTTAGATCGTAAAGCAGAATCCTTCGTTGTACCGTTCAATACGATTTCCAGTCGCTCCAGGACAGACATCAGCTACAGTGTAAACGAAATCCCTGTGCGCTAATTTTCCGAAACAAAAGACCTTAAATAATTTAAATCATTATATACATCACACTCAGAAGGCAAAAGTGAGGTCGTACCAGTCAGTGCTCTCGAATTTCAACTCATCCTTTACGCTCATATTTTTTTCGTAAGTGCATTTGCAGTAGTTTTTCGCACCGTTTCAACTTGGTGAGGTCGTTTGTGGAAGTCGTTAGCATTCACAGCGTCTGTGCATCTATTATATATGAACTTTGTTTTCTAAATGAAAGCAAATGTATGCTGTGATAACTTGATAAAGTCGTATGCTAAACTACGCGATTTTGACGCCATGCTATGATGTCATTTCACCACTGGATGTCGCTAGAGTCTGTGGTCTAGTAGTAGGTGATAGCGTGCTACATTGCGTTTGATCTCGCTAATGACAGAGAGACGAAGCCCAGGTTTTGCAAGCGATGTGAAACTAAAAGACATGTTTTTGCTTTTAAGATCTTTTTCTTAGGAAAACGTTAGGATCATTTCATGATATTTTCGATTCAAGTAGGTAGCAAACAGCTTCTCCGTTCGGCTCCTTTTTCACGTCCAGACATCGTTTCTAACTGATCAGAGAGCTGCGTCTGGTCAGGTCCACATTACTAGCGCTCAGTCCTCTGGATTCTGACAGGCCGCTGTTAGATTCCTGAAGACACACACGGAAACAGACAAAAAAAAATTAAATATAATTACAATTAAAAACAACCGTTTTCTATTTGAATATATTTTAAAATATAATTTATTTCTGTGATTCAAAGCTGAATTTTTAGCATCATTACTCCAGTCTTCAGCGTCACATGATCCTTTAGAAATCATTCTAATATGCTGATTTGCAGCTCAAGAAATACTATATTATTATACTCACCTGTGAGGTTTCTTCTGCGCTCTTATTAAGGAAATTTAAGGAGCTTGCTCTCTTCATCCTTTTGAAACAAACAAAAGCAACAGTTAAAGAATCATATCTACTCAGTGAGTTTGTTCTATGGAGAAGACTGCAGGCGATGTGTTGTCGTCGAGTCTCACCCGGGGTTGCGAGGCTCCTGTGGGCAGCTGCCCTGCAGCTTCTTCACCAGCATCTCACTGCTGCGACGCAGCGCTTCACGAATCTTCCCGAATGAGCCACTTCTGCGCAGGGCGCCGTTACCATCCTGTGCCCAGGAAAATATGATCAATTCAAGTGGGGCTGGACAATAAATCAATATCAATATATATTGTGATATTATTTTTTTCAATAACGGTGATATGATTTTTAAACACATTTCCGATTTTTCGACAATACATTACCAGTGTTTCCCATACATTGATTAATTTGTGCGGACTGACACCTTTTATATGAATGTGTCTTTGAAGGGATCTGACTATTTTGTGAAAAGTTTTGATGCCATTTTTATTTTATCTGATAAAACAGCATTCATGAGCGCAGCTCTGCTTTGTGTACAGCTGTTACCGGTGAAACCACTGTTTTTACTGCTCCAAAAGCGCCTCCTGCTGCCAGAGAATGTATTTGCATTTTCAATAGGCCCATCTCCAGCAGCATGTTTTTGTTGTTGCTTACTCTTTTTTTCTGTTTTCTGCAGCTATATGCAGATATATATATATATATATATATATATTTAAATTTAAGAAATATAAAGAAATATATTGTGATATAAATTTTGGCCATATCCTCCAGCCCTGACTTCAAGATATATATTTATATATTTAAACAGTCAAAAGTAATGTAATAAATTTAGTAAATTAATTTTTTATATTATGTCTTTGAAAGAAGGTTCTTGTGTTCACCAAGGCTGTATTTATTTGATTATTTGAACACAGTAAAAACAGAAAAATTGAAATAGTTTTACAATTTAAAATATATATATATATATATATATATATATATATATATATTTTTTTTTTTTTTTTTTTTTTTTAATGTAATTTATTTCTGTGATCAAGGTTGAATTTCTAGTATCATTACTCCAGTCTTCAGTGTCACATGATTCTTCAGAAATCATTCTAATATGCTGATTTGCTTCAGTAAATATTTCTGATTACTAGCAATGTTGAAAAGTTTATTTTGGTGAAAACTTTGATACACTACCATTAGTTTGGGGTAAGTTCAAAAAAAAAACAACAACATTTTTTTCATCAATAATGCATAATGAAATTAATCATAATGTGACAGTGGAGACATTTATAATGTTACAAAATAATTCTATTTCAAATAAATGCTATTTATTCATTAAAGAACCCTAAAAAAATTTTTTTTGAAGGATCATGTGACACTGAAGACTGGAGTAATGATGCTGAAAATTCAGCTTTGATCACAGAAATAAATTACATTTTACAATATATTCAAATAGAAACAGTTATTTTAAATTCCAATAACATTTCATAATATTATAGTTTTTACTGTATTTTTAATCAAATAAATAGGGCAGCGGCTATTTGTACTAAGTGCAAATAGCTATAGATACTATTTACATTCCAAATATTGGCAATTATCTGCACCTCAGAATTGTAGTACTTTATAAAACAGTATGCAGTAATAACTTTGAGTGTAAATTATAATTTTAATTCAAATTATTAAATGGATGCCACCTTATTGGGACAATAAGGTCCTCTCTACACCTACCCTAACCCTACCTAATACTTTATTTTCAACTTTTTGAAATGTCCTTCATTTTAAAATAAATGCCTTTCTGATGTAATATGAGTTTTGAAAAGGGAGAAAAAAAGTTTTGTAAAAGGCATATTCGAACCCAGGTCGATTGTGTCAAAAAGACTACGACATGTGCTTTACCATTTACACCACTGGAGCCATTGTCTGACAATCGTCTTTAGTAGTGTTGACTAGTGATATCACACGTTGGTGGGCGGAGTTAGTATAAATAGCCTCTGACAACAAGGCAGGCTATTTACACTTAGTGTAAATCGAAACCCTGAATAAACAGAGCCCTGGTGATCAGACTTCTTTCAAAATCACTACTATATTTTAACTCTTTCAAACTTGTATATAAATATGAACTTTTTCTAAATAAAACAAAGGCTCTGCGGGCTCCACTGACCCCGCTCCACTCGGCTTCGTCTCCGTCACAGTCTCCTCGAGGGCCTCCGGGGCCATTTACTCCATCCCGAGTCTGACGTCTGTCTCCTCCAGCACAACCGCCATCCTTCAGCAACTCCACCACTTTACTCTGATTAATGGCATCGATGCCCTAACAAACAGAGTCAATTTCATGAGCTTTTACACTGTTTTGGTTTTATTTCTAAAGCTATCAGTCAGTTAAAATAATGAATGAATTTTAGTTTTAAGAAAGGAAGGTAAAATAAACAACAGAGTGAGTCAGTGAGGTGATCTCAATAGTGTTCTCTTCCTGTATGAGTCATCTGCACAGGAAGTCAGTTTTATAGGTCAAGCATCAGGTGTACCTGTTTGCGGTTTTTCGTCGCACACTCCTCCAGCGTCTCAGCGGCCTCCAGTTTGCCTTGCCGGCGGTACAGTGCGCCCAGACTCTTCAGCGTGGTGTTAACAGTGGGGCTACATGAGAGACACATCAAGAGAATCACTCCAAAACACTTATTTCTCCACACTTTGATACCCATAATCCACACCTGTACACTCACCTGTCCACTTTGCAGGCTTTGTACCAGCTGCCGTACTCGCTGTACGGACCAGAGTCCTTCCTCTTACCCTGGAAATGAGCATTAGACAAACTGAATTCACACTACATTAAATAAAGTCTAAAATATAATGTAATGAGAGCATTAAAAATATGAAACCTGGTAAAAAAATAAATAAATAAAATAAAATAATAAATAAATACTACTAATAATGATTAAATATAGGATGACTGCACTAAATTGTTGTATAGAAGAAAAAAAATCTGATATATTCATATATAAAAGCAATGTTTATTAACTTGGGTAAGTAGATATAGATATAAATTATATGTAATATACATAAAATATACGCATTATTGTTTAAAAGTTTGGGATCTGTAAGTTTTTTTTTTAATGTGCTTGAAAATAGTCTCTTCTGCTCACCAAGGCTATATTTATATGGTCAAAAATACAAAATATTATTACAATTTAAAATACCTGTTTTCTATTTTAATATATTTTAAAATATAATTTATTTCTGTGATCAAAGCTGAATTTTCAGCATCATTACTCTAGTCTTCAGTGTGACATGATCCTTCAGAAATCACTCTAATGTGTGCAACACTTATTATCAATGTTGAAACAGTTGTGCTGCTTCATATTTTTCTGGAATCTGATACATTTTATTTATCAGGATTCTTTGATAAATAGAAAGTTCAAAAGACTAGTATTTATTTGAAATAGAAATCTTTTCTAACGTTATATTTTTAAAAATCAATTTAATGCATCCTTTCTAAATAAAAGTATGGATTTCTTAAATAAAATAAAATAAAACAAATTTCAATGACTTGAACTTTTGAACTGTAAAGTTTACATTTAAATAAATACATTAATACAATTAAATAAATGTATACAAATATACAATCTAAAGCCTATAATACCTTGCTTTCTTCTCTTTCCTCTGCATGCATCCAGATTGGTTTGTTATCATCTGAGGAAGAAGAAAAAAATCATTCTTATTAAAAAATAAATAAATAAAAAAATTGAACTGAATTTTTGTAAGGAATGGAACATGGTATGTTTTTTAGCAACTTTCCCTGAGTAGTATCAGATATTGAGTAGCTACTAGTTTTTTACTATAATTAGCTTGTTGAATCTTTAGGAAGAGGAAGTGGATGTTTGATTGTAATCCTGTAAGCATCTGATTGGTTTAAAGGGCTGTGATGGATTAGACGAAACCTCTAACAAATCAAACATCTCACCACGTCATCCTGACAAAAACCGGTCATGAAGATGCAAATAAAAATGTCCATTCTTAGCAAAACACATGATTTACATAAAAAGGTTTATGCAATTCACATAAAACGAACATGCATATATGCATAATGATAAATACATACTGTTGACGGATCCGAACTCTTTCTCATGTGCGCGGGTCAGAATCTCCTTGTAAAGCGTCTCTGCGTCTTTGAATTTGCCCTGTTTCAGGTAACACGTCGCCTGTGGAGGAAACACAATCACGATCAACGAGCTTCAGACAGAACAGTGCTCTCGGGTTTTCAGATCAGCCAAACGTTCATGTTTCATATCAAAATTCACCCAGAGGACTTGATCTCTGTCACTGCGTCTGCAGTTTCTCCAGATCTTGATCTTTATTGACCTTGAATATTGACTTTTTTTACAGATAAACATGATTCAGGATTCATATATTAGATGGAAAACTGATTTAACAAACAAAGTTTTATTCTGTTTGTTTGCTCTTAAAAAGCTCACAGATTCTCCCATTTACATTCTGTTTGCACTGTGTTAGTTTTGATAAAAGCATTTATGAGAATGCAAAAAAAAAAAAAAAAAAAAAAAAAAATCACACTGCAATGAAGATCACATGACAATCAGATCAGATCACATAAAATACTCAGTGCGGCAACCTTTGATGCACTTGTGATTAGATCTGAAAACAATGCTATAATCAACACTTTTCCTGATTAGTCCATCATGCCAGTTTCACATATAATACTCATTTCATATGCAAAGTAGTTAGCCAATCGTAGCAGCGGGTGTTTACAAGTCTTTATAGAGACACACCCCTTTAGGCTATGACTATTTAAATCAGAGGACTAAAATCAGGGTGGAAAATGGTCACGTTATTAAAAATAAAAATGAAATAAGTAAAAAGACAATTAGTCAAAAAAATATATTTAAGGACTTCACATAAAAAAAATATTAACATCTACAGGTGTAGGAGGAACAAATTATATAAAATAAAAGTAGAATTAAATACATTTCATTTACTGCCCGTTTACTGAACTGTTGTTGTTGTTTAAATATTTATTATAAATACATAAGTGTAAATATTTATATAAATCATATTTAATGTAAGTAAAGTACATAAATTAAAGTCAGGGTAGGAAATTGCTTTTATTTTTAAATTATGACCATTTTTTATGTAAATATCTTATAACATTATAAGTGGGATAAAATAAATTTCATTATAAAATAAATAAAAATAATAAAAAATTATATATATATCCAAAAATTTATATTTATATTTATTTATATTTATATTTATATATAAAATTTTGACTTTTTTTTTTTTTAGGATGCCCCCCTTTTTTTTTGCTGTATCAGCTGTAGTTAAGTTGATCTGGTCTTACCAGGTTGTTTTTGGTCTTGGCCACATTGGGGTCGTCGGCACCCAGTTTGTTCTCGT
The DNA here is from genome assembly GCF_022985175.1 of Labeo rohita. Taxonomy (NCBI): domain Eukaryota; kingdom Metazoa; phylum Chordata; class Actinopteri; order Cypriniformes; family Cyprinidae; genus Labeo; species Labeo rohita. The sequence goes on from NC_066875.1 coordinate 46,281,287, forward strand.
AGATCTCGAGCGCCCTGCGGTAATAATACTCCACTTCCTCATACTTGCCCTGATTCTGACACAACAGGGCCAGATTATTCAACTGCTTCGCCACATCGGGATGGAATTTACCCAGAACCTGCAAACACACACACGTGTGCACATATTAATAAGACAACACTGGCAACACTACAGCATCATAATTCATTTCAAAAATGATCTTTTTGACACACGCAGGTTCAGCACCTTCTCCCGGATCTCCAGCGCTCTCTTGCAGAGCGGCTCTGCCTCCTTGTGTTTCCCGCGTTTGCCGTACAGCACGGCGAGGTTGTTGAGGGTCGCGGCCACGGCAGGGTGATCTTTACCCAGAGTCTTCTCTCTGATGGCCAGAGCGTCGTTCAGCAGGTGAGCTGCCTCTTTATACTTATTCTGATCCCTGAAACAACACACAGGAATCGGGTTGGAGCAGCAACACGTTTTTTAGTGATGCACCACAATTTTAACAGCCAAAACCGTTTTGGGGGGCAGAAATCATTAACTGAAACAGTGATGTTTGAGTAGCTCTTCTTCGAAGGTTTTAATTGTGTTAGTGTCTGTTTCATGCAAACTACAACAGGTAAAGATGTCAGCTGTTCAGACACTAGGCTAGGATCGATTTGTTTTTAATTGATTTTCCATTTTGATAAACTTTCAGGCTATGCTGTTTTCAGCAGATGCATAAACAAAACTTCACATTATATGTAGCTCAAATGCCAAAAATAAATAAATAAATAAAAATAATAATAATTTAAAAATAAGCTTAAAGCTTTGATACTTTTGATATGAAACAGTCTCAGTTTTCAAATAGTCAATTTTTACAACAAATGGTCAGTTTAGAAATAAAGGGCCATTTAAAAAAAAATGATATTTCTGTATTTTTATGAACATAAATGTACTCAATTTTTTTGTTGATATGAAAAATGCCTTATGTGCAACTAGATTTTTTGTGTGTATATATATATATATATATATATATATATATATATATATATAAATAAAATTTCTCTATTTATTTTATTTATTTTTCAAATCATGTTGAATGATGAGTAACAAATGTGATCAATCATTTAATTGTTTATATTTCACCATATTTATATTTAATTAAAAATCTGAATAAAAATATATATTTAAAAAAAATTTCTAATGTTGGTAGGATTTTAGTAGGATTACATAATTTATAAATAAAAGGTAACTTTCTAGCATGATTCTAGATTTACTGTATGTATATAAATCTAAATATACACAACTTTTTAATGAAGTTTGTACAACTTTTAAAATTGAATATATAATTTTAGAAAAGTTGATATAAAATCAATTAATGTAAACTATATGCATAAAAAAGTAAATAAAAAAAATGACTAAAAAAAATATTTCAAATTTATTTTTTTATTTATTTAAATTCATGTCAAAAATGATTAATTATTTACACTTCAACAATGTATTTAAATTTGATTAAAAAGTTGAATAAAAACAAAACTTAGTTCCCTGAGGTTTTTTTTTTTTTACATAAAAATTGTCATAATTTAGAATAAAAAACTATTTTCAAAACATGATTTTAGATTTTATTTCTGTATTATTTAATGAAGTTTATCAACTTTTTAAACAAATATATAATTAAAACGTTTATATAAAATACTGCTTTATGTGCAATTAAAATTGTTTAAATTATACATAAAAATTACATATATATTCACATTTCAAGGTATGTTAAAACATGAGTATCAAATATGATCCATTGTTTAATTATTTATACTCCAACAAATTAATGTCATTAAGTTTAATTAAACAAAAAATCTAAATATTATTATGTTAATAGGATTTTTATATAATTTAAATAAAAAATAAAAAAAATATCTTGCATCAAATCTAAAAAGTTGATGCTATAATTGCAAATAAAATTTTCATAATAAATATTTTTTATCTAAGTGCTGATTATTAAATCAATTTGATTACATCATTGATTATTAAATAAACAACAAAAAGGTCATTTTGGTGCATCACTAAAAACAGAAAAGCAGACTGGGGTGATCTCCGACCTGTAGACCAGGGCGAGGATGTTGAGCATGGTGGCCACATCTGGATGGTCGTGTCCAGACGTTTTCTCCAGGTCCTCCAGAGCCTGTTTGCAAAGCGGCACGGCCACCTCGTACCGGCCCTGAGACGCGTACTGAATCACCAGGTTATGGAGGGTTCGCAGACGGGCCGGGATCTCGTAGCCTCCCTGCTGCGCCGCCACTTCACCGCTGGGCTGAGCTGGAGCGATGGGTTACAAATGACACCTTAACCTAATACAGCCTACTGAACCACATGTGATTAATGAATCTCAAAAGCCTCGAAATGATCAAAACTTCACTGAAAAATCTGTTAAACAATCTACTACATGCCTTCAGTGGATTTACATTACAACCTATCAAACTTCCATACTTTTTGTCCATATGATTATCAGCATCTACACCAAACAGCATATGTGTGCTTAGTTTGGACCTCTGAATAAAACCGAGCTGTTTTTTTCTTATATATTCTCACTATATCAGACTATATGAGCCATTAAAGCCTAATGCATGATATTCAACAAAATACGTCAGGCGTGCTTCTCTCTCACCTGGTCCCTGGTCGTCGTCGTTTGGAAACAGATCGTCCAGATTGTCTTTCTCCTTCTCACCGGCCTTCTCCTCGGAGGGCGACGTGTCATCGTCCAGCTTCCGGATCTGGTTCATGAACTCAAGGTGTTTCTTCTCCTCCTCCAGCTGGGCGACGCTTTGCTCGCTCTTCTGCAGCTTGTGTTGAGTGCTGGCCAACTCGTCCCGCAGCCACTGGTTCTCCTGACAGAGCCGACGCACCTGCGCGCGCAACTTCTGCTTCTCGGACTCCACCGCGCTCAGGTGACCCGACAGAGCGATGATCACCTGGGAGGAGACGTGACATGAGCTCAACTTGCACAGCTGACTAAGACTGTTATGTAAGAAAGCATCAGTAAGACATTAATCTTTTTATTCAGCAAGGATGCATTAAATCAGGGTTCGTACAAGGGTGCTTAAAGTGCTTGAATTTGCAAAAATCACGCAATTCAAAAAACATCATACATTTTTTTATTTCAGTTACTTCAGTTTTTAATGTCAGAAAACAATCGAGTTAAGTAAGTAGTAGTACTGACAATGTTGGGTAAACATGGCCGAAGACTCAAAAAGAGGAACAGATGAACCAAATCAATTGAGTCACTTATGCTGGAACTGCTCCAATTGATTCACACTTGTGACTTCAATCACTGAAGTAATTCATTAGCAAAGACCAGATCAAATTAAAAAGAGCCATTCATTTTCCAATTTGAACATTGCTTGTAATGATTTCAAAAAGCACGTAGCACTCCAGAATCAGTTAAACCATTGTGTTGCAAAATGATTCACTGTTTCGAAGCGTTCCAATCAGGTTGCATATCGCGATTCATTTGATTTAGATTGGGACATCAAATTGGATATTGCAATTCATTTGATTTAGAGCAGAACTTTGCGTATCATGAATCATTTGACTTTGGAGCGCGTATCGCAATTCATTTGATTTGATTTGAATTAAATTGCAAAGATGTTGTCATTTTAAATAATTGTATAACTTATTATTGGACATTTAACTTATTAATTTTCTTTGTTTAAAAAAAAAAAAAAAATACAAAAACTTTAAATGTAAAAAGATTAGAGATGGGACGATAAATCATTGCAACGCAAATCGAGAAATGATTCAGCATCGATTTGAGATTTTCCGAACACTTTGCGATTCTTTCTCAAATCGATTCTGAGCTTAGTATTGAACAGCATATGGCACTGCTTGCTTTAGAAGCAACCGTGCTCTGCTTGTTTCCAAATCATTACACGCACTTGATCCTAAAATAATCATTTATACAATTTGAAAAGGTTGAAGCAAATTACAAGGGTGTTCACAGTGGGCTGTGTTTACAATAATCTCGCGTCATAAAAGCATTCTGAGCCGAGGTGAAATTACATGACTCAGCCGAACGCACAAGTTCTCTTCAGCACTCTTCTTCATGAGCATTTGAGTATAAAAACCAGATTAGAGCACCACCTGCTGTTAAAATCTAAGTTCAGAATCGATTCCAAAGACAATGGCGATGCATTCGGAAGATCTTAGAATCGATCCACGAATCGATTTATTGTCCCATCCCTAAAAAAAATGCATTAATATGTTTGAAAAATGTATAATAAATATATACTTTTTTAAATAACTTGAAATGCATATTAAATTCTACATTTAAAACAAACAAACAAAAAAAATCTAATTTTAAATGTAAATAAAATTATCATTTATAAAATTAAAATTATATATTTAATTTTCTAAAATAATAATTTAATAGATTTATTTATTTATTTGTGGTAGGCCAGTGAAAATGTTGGCAGCACAGGCAGAAAAACTACTGGCCTGACTAGGCAGGCATTTAAAATAAATAAATAAAATAAAATATAAAAAAATTAAAATTGAAATGAGTCTTAAATGTGATTTCTGTAATTAACTTCCAGGCCCTTTTCTCGAGCTCTTTCATTCCTTTCTGGAAGATTCCAAATCACAAACTACATTTTCTGCATTAAAAGCTATGGGTGTTCCCACAAAAATGCATAATCAAGTCTGATGAAGTAATAGCTCAACTGACCTTGTTCAAATGATTGCAACCTAGTCAAACAGGCTGAGATATTTCAGTCTTTCTGAGTTCAAACTGAGTTCACTGACTTTCTGTAAAAACACTTTTATGTGATTCAGGTACCTGCGCCTCTCCCAGTCCCAGCTCGATGTCCTCCAGGCTCTTGCGGAGCAGGCTTGATTTCTCCTGCGCGACGGGCGGCTGAGCGCAGTCCAGGATGGAGTTGAGGAGCTGGGCGTGTTCCCCTCGCAGCGTCTCCAAACCCTGCATCACCGCTTTAGTATTTAGCACGATCTCGTCCTGCGACAGCCGCTCCAGCGCCTCTTCTCGTGGGTACACCATGGCGGACATCACCCGCGGGACGCGCCGCTCGCTGAGAACAGACCGTATGTTACCATTACAAACTTATGCGTTATAAATCATCTCATACAGCTGAATCATCATTTTACATGGCTCCAGTTAACTAAAATTAAAACCATTAAAATACGACTGTGTACAAAATGTAATAAAATATAGACCCATTTAAAATAAATAAGTAATAAAAACGACAAAAACAAATTAAAAACAAATAAAGAGAATAAAAACTGAAATTTATATATATTATTTTTTTTCTAGTTAATTGACAAAGCAACATTTCTCATTTTCATTGTTTAAATTGAATTTATTAAAACTATACGGACAAAAACTAATAAAAATGGCAAAAACAGAACAAAAATAAATGAAAATTAAATTAAATATAAAATTAAATATTTAAAATGTTTTTACAAACTAGTAAAATAACCAAAAAATTGAAATAATTTATAAAAACTATTGAGATTTTAAAATCAGTAACTAATAAAATGACAAAAAACGAATAATTAACTAAACTAAAAATGAATAAAAATATTTACAACTATTCGAAAAAAAGTGAAAATGACAAAAAAAAAAAACATTAAAAAAACAGTAAAATCTTAACTAGAATTAAATTGCTAACTGAAATAAAATAAAAGTAAATCAAAATGTTAAGAGAACATAAGTACTTCTAAATAAATATAAAATAACACTAAAATAGTGCAAAAATCACTGATGACTTTAGTCCCAGTGGACTCCATTAGACCCTATAGTCCATCATGATCCATTACTGAACCTCGCAAACAAAAACAACCAATAGAATAAAATTAGAATGATATATAAAATGTAATAGAAGTTGTCAATATAGTCAAAGCAACATTTCATTTTCATTTAGTTTATCTGGATTTATTAAAAAGAACTAGAACTAAAATAAATAATATAAAACTATACAGACCCATTAAAAAAAGATAACTAATAAAAATGACAAAACCAAAAAAACTTTAATTATAATTAAAATCATAAAACAAAAAATACAAAAACATATATAAAAATGAATTTTATTTTATTTCAATTAATTGCCAAAGCAACGTTTTACTATACATACGTAAAAACAAAACTAATACAAATGGCAAAACAGAACAAAAATAACTAAAATTAAAACAATACACATTTTAAAAATATTAAATATTAAATATACAATTAAATGTTTAAAATATAACAAAACAAGTAGTAAAAAAGACGCTGAAATAATTTATAAAAACTAAATTTTAAGAACAAAAACGAATAAAATAAAACAATTAACTAAACTAAAAATTAATGAAACTATTTAGAAATACTTGAAGAGTCAAAATGAACAACAAAAAACAAAAACGTGAACTAGATTTAAATTGCTAACTGAAATAAAGTAAAACAAATTTAAATTGTAAAAAATATATAACAGTATCTAAATAATAATAAAAACCTGATGACTACCTGATGACCTAATGACCTAATGGACTTCATTAGACCCTCAAGTCATCATGATCCATTACTGCACCTCACACCCAAAAACAGCCAATCTGGCAACACAGACTACAAGTGCTGACAAAGACCTGCTGCCTAAAAACATCTGAAGTGATGAACATCAGCAGCACTGCCAGAAAATCCAGACAGCCGTGTGAATCAGCCACAATCAACAGGAATCTGAGCACATCAGTGATTACATATGATTTTACATATATAAAAATAACTATTCCATGTATAAAGTTTGCATACTGGAGTAGCAGGAGGTGAAGTATGTTTGAAATGTCATAATATCAACCTCCATCATCTGGGCCAATTTCATCTGCATTTCCACCTGCGTCCAGCAGAGGCGCCATTCGTCATCATCACGCCTATTGACTGCAATGCAGTAACAGCGGAGAGAGAATCCCGCATCAAACCATGAGATGTTTAGCTTATAAACACACCTGAACAGACCACAGACCGTCTTCGGATGCTCAGAACCACTCATATGATTCGTCCAGCTTTCACAATGACTGACAGCTGCCTGAAAAAAAACAGGCGAAACATGGAAAAATCCATCAAGGTGACCCGCAGGATAACACAACGTGCGTTTACTCCTCCAGACAATCACAACATCCTCATATCTGAGCGAAAACAGGCCCTGCTTAATATGCAACAAACAAAGCTTATGCATCCAACTTAAAATACCAGCAAACACTTATTTTTATAATGCAACTGCCTCACATCCACCATTTTGTGTTCTCATATAACAATATTTGAGAATGAATCATGATGCATAACCCCAGAAATATGCATTGCAGTTTCGGTGCAATGAATGATGAGGACAAAAATCATCAAATGCATCATCAATCTATCATGCATCACCTGGTTTGCCCTTTCAAACACTGTCAAAGCAAATTACGAAACCATAATAATTTTAACAATCATATCACAATCTTTTGCAATATTTAGATATTAAATATGAGCTACTGTTTTTAGCAAATCAGGCTAAACTTTCCTCATTCAATCAGCCAGTAGTCTAGCATCCTTTTGTATGATGAATGTGTATCAAAAACTAACGCACAGACCATTTTTGTATTGCGTGCAAGGAAATACCTTTTATAATCCGCTTGTTTTGGGCTCCCGTTGAATTCAAGCGTGAAAACAATGTGATGTTATGGATTCAGACGCGTCCAAAATCCCAGACTCGCTCAATAAAACGGTATCAGGCGTGAATCAGACGAATCCCCGGCGACGCATCGGCTGTAAAGATGCGCGTCCGTCCGATGCGCTTTTGTCGTTGACGCGTTCAGCAAAACAAACGCCCGTGCGTGCGATGACCCGCTTTCGTTTCGTCCATCCTTTCTCGTCCCTTTCAACTCGATATTTGGCGGACCTTTGTGCTGGACTGAGAGAGGATGACCACAGCAAACTGAAAATGGCTGATGTGTGTGTTTGTGCTCCCAGAATCCAAAGCCCTGCGCGCTGACATCACTACACCCGCCTCCCCCCTCAACCGGGCGTGGACACACAGCGTTTCTGAATATCAGTATTTTTTTTGTTGTTGTTGTCCTGCATAATATTTTAACAAATAACGTGTTTTCTTTCATACCAATGGAAGAAAATCCAAAATAAACATCGAGGTGTTTCATTTTATTACACTTTATCTGTTTGCGTCTGTTGATTTAGATTGCAACACATACTGCTTTCTCAAAATGAGTTTTATCTCTACTTCAGCACAACGTACATACAACAAATTTTACAGTTTTAATTCTAACTATATTCTGAAGGTTTTTAGCGAAGGGTTTGTTTGTATAACATTTTGTTCCTAAATATGGTGAAAATGTACTGTTTTCTGATTTATGGAGTGATAAAAACAAATATCCAAAATCCCCTCTGTAAAAATCTTTAACTCTAATATGCCAACAAAATGAAGCAAAAATTTTAAACCTGGCCTTTTCTAATATCTTCAAATATATGCAAATATGTTCATGTTAAATTAGAAAATGCCTTAGTAACTTTTAAAATACTTGTAATACAAAACAGTTGTTTCTATCATCACTTCAGCAGAACTTACATTAAGCAAAATTTAGTTATACTCCTACCTATATTCTGAAGGTTTTTACTTACGGGTTTGTTTCTATAACATTCACTTGATTTTGTATAACATTTTATTCCTAAATTGGTGAAAACGTACAATGTTCTGATTTATGGAGAGATAAAAATAGATATCCAAAATCCCTTCTGTAAAAACCTTTAACTCTAATATGTTAACAAAATGAAGCAAGAATTTTGAACCTGGCTTTTCCCAATATCTTCAAATATGTTCATTTCTAATTACAATGTTCTGATTTATGGAGAGATGAAAACAGATATCGAAAATCCCTTAGTATGTCAACAAAATATCTTCAAATATGTTCATTTCTGTATTTTTATTACCTTAGAACTGTTACTTGATTTGTTTTATGGAGAAACTAGTGAAAACAGATATCGAAAATCCCTTAGTATGTCAACAAAATGAAGCAAGAATTTTTAACCCGGCTTTTCAATATCTTGAATTGCATGCAAATTAGTGTATTTTTACTTAGAAAATGCCTTAGAACTTGTAAAATACTTGTAATACAAAACAATTGTTTTAGTATATGGTGATTAATTTGTCTTCTTTCAAACTAGTGGAAAAAAATTTTAAAATACACATCTGGGACTTTTATTTTATTACACTTCACCTATTTGCACCTGTATTTCGATTACAAAACATATTTCTTTATCAAAATGAGTTTCTATCTCCACTTTAGCACAACTTCCATACAACAAATTTTACAGTTTTACTTCTAACTATATTTTTAAGGTTTTTACTGAGGGGTTTGTTTATAGAATATTTACTTGATTTTATATAACATTTTATTCCTTAAATGGTGAAAATTAAAAAAAAAAATAGTGTTTATGGAGTGATAAAAACAGATATCCAAAATCCCTTCTGTAAAAACTTTGAGTTCTAGTATGTCAACAAAATAAAGTAATAATTTTAAACCTGGCTTTATCCAATACCTAGAAAAGTACGCAAATTAGTGCATTTTAAAATAATTTAAAATTCTACAAAACAAAATTCTACATCATTTTAATGTATGGTGTTTAATCAACTGGGAAAGTATGGAATTATATATTAGTTCAACATTTTACCTTATTCACCCTAGTGATTGTCTTAATTATGGGCCGTTTTCACAAGAATAGATGTGCAACTCTGTGTTAAACTGACCAAAGTTGTTAATCTATTAGAAGACATTTGATTATTAACATATCTATGGCAGAGCAATGCCAGTGACAAATTTACTTCTGTTGTACCAAAACTCTACAAACTACACAAGACAATTTACAAATCAGGTGTGTTTATTAAATAAAAAAGAATACAAGTAACACTTCCACTGTCCATACCACATCTATTGATTGACAACTCAATTATGAAAAAGCAGTACTACAAAAACATGTCAAATAAAAAAATAACACAATAAAGGAACATGAGTTCATATTACAAGCACTTTGGATATGTACAAGCGTTTTTGTCTAAAGGCAAAAAGGCAAAGAGCTGAAGACTGCTAAAAGATAATAAATGCATGTGCAAAAATACTTATCCACAAGCTCGGCTTCTCGAACGTTCACGTCTAAATATTACGCAATGATTTACTTTACACAGCAGGCTAACTTTGGCCGATTCTGCAGTTTGAATCCGAAGCTTGTGGAAATCAGGCATTTTATCTCTCCGACAGGTTACATCGACAAAAAGTATTTGAAGCTAACAAACGCCATTCTGATTGGCCATTGGGATAATTAGTTGACCAGTCAGAATGCTGGAATCCGCTTCATGTTGCTGAACTTTCACATGACAAATCAACACAGGTACATACAGAGGTACGAGGACAGGCAAAGACCAGACTCCACACAGCACACGCATAAAGAGACAGTCCATGTTCGAGTGACGGAACAGAAATTAGTAGTTGCTGAAAACTCTTTTCATATTGAAATGAATCATTTGGAAAATTCAGTACTTCCCATTCCCATTCCAGACTGCTCCATAAATACTGAAAATCATTTTCCATACATACAAAAACACAAACAAAACAAAATGTAACAGCTGACACTCTTTGGCAGTGACACTTTTTTTTTTGCCCCTCCTTTTTTCCATTCAATACATATCCATACAAAATTTGAACCTGGACTCCGAGATAGTTGCCATTTATTGTGTTTTTTAACTCAAAACACTTGTATGAAGTTTGCCGAAAGTTTCTGTGCATTTGCTCATCATGCAAGCTTAAAACACGGACAGCAAGTGTAACAACAGTACAGACATTTCAATTCGTTTGAAAAAAAATTCAGCATGGGTTTTTCTCTTTACGCACTCAACATCTATAAAGGGGCGTTTCTAGAAGGTCTCTAAGCTTTGGTGGACATGCAGACCCTCTGAATCATTTATGATTTCAGATCCAATAAAAAATAATCAAGACTCAACAGGACTGTGCAAAACCCTCTAGACACAATCACTGACTGAAATATTAAAAGGCTTTTTGACATTACTTGTAGCTTTTATGACAGCCACAGTATGCGTATTCCTACGAGCCTTAGGATTTAGATATTCATAAAAAAAAAAAAAAAAAAAAAAAAAAATGCAATTTAAACAGCTATATAAAAACATATTAAGAACTTATGTGCTATAGATAATTTATTAATGTGTGGATATTTTTTCAACAGAGCGGTACTGATAACCAACATGAACTCAAATCGTTTTTAAGAATACGGGCATACAAAGGAGAGATGCATTTAATGTACACAAAAAAATACACTCACACTTCAAAACTATTGCTAAACATCTCTGTAAGAAGCAGGAACAAATAAAAATCTAACTGACCCATCGTGACTTTAATACTTTGTTTTTTCTTAATACTTTTAACCACAGAAAAAAAAATGAGGCTTTCATTCCAGAAAACGTTACTTAAATTAGAAGGATTTGGGGTGAATCTCATATCCAGGTCATACATCACCTCAAAATTCGAAAGAAACAATTTTATTAAAATTATATAATTAAAATTGACTGTAATGCAAATGTTCGTTTTAGAAATCGGCACAAATGAACAGAATTGCTACCACGATGTATGCAACCAAAACTTACATTTTTTTTCCACTTTACTGTGAAGAAAATTAGACCAATCATGTTGCACAGCAAAATCCAAAATGTTCCAAAATTTTTGTCATTTTTTAAAAATATTTCTTTATTCTGATTTTGTGGTGAAATATGACATGAAAGTTGAAGTTCACTTCATATTAGGAGTTCAACAGATTAATAATGTAACAATCATTGTATATTGAAAATTCATCAGCATTTCAAGCATTTCAAGCTGCAATGGTTAGAAGTCGGCCGGGTGGAAAGACGCCGAATCTTGTGCCGTGAAGGACGTATAATTAACACCACAGACTAATTAAACCAGTGAGCACTACTGTCCACAAACACGCACTCGCACAAACCGACACGCACTACACACTGGCTTCACTCTCACTGTGGCACAACATCATTTCATAGATAGTTATTTTTTTTGTTGTTTGTTTTGTTATTATTTTAAAACCACATTTTAGTGACGTTTTGTTAGTTGCATTACCTACCACTCACAAGAATATCTCACAAAAGTTCTAGACAAAATAAAAACCACGTTACTTTTGTGAAAGCTGCCATTAGCAGTAATGTAACAAGCTCCAGCTAGAAAATAAAGGGATGTTGTAGCTCAACGTTTACTGATCTCAGATCAGTTCTGACATTTTGTTCACAGCTGCACTGCAAAAAAGGATTCTCAAGTATTTTTGTCCTATTTTGCACTATTTTCTAGTATTTTTAAATAGCTAAACACTCTTAAATTAAGATAAAGCAAAACGACTTAAGATAGGAAGTCTGTTTTCTGAGTCTATCCTTCAAACAAGTTTATAATTTTTACGGTTTTTAATTAGAAAACAAGACTTTATATCTAAAGTCATTTTGCTTCTTAAGTAAATGCGTCTTGATTTAAGATTGTTTATATATTTGTACCGGAAAAGACAAAACTAAATCTGAAATAAGACAAAAATGATAAGAAAATCATGTTTTTGCAGTTGTGTAAAGGTAGTGTTTGGGAATTATGGTTTAATTGGGCATTCCATATGAGGAGCTGGTCGTTTCTTGTGCTTTGGATGAAGATATGAAGAAATGAAGGCGAGTTTAAGTGCATAGCATTAAGGGTTTCATGATGAAAATGAAACCCTTAAAGTTCTCCCCAGACTGGTCTAAAGATGCACACGAGAACCAAAAATACACTAAAACTACATCTTCCCCAAATCTGCTGGCTTAATCGGTGATATTTTCACCTCCAACCTCGTCCAGCCTTTACATCAGGCCTTGTGCTGATTGATATGACGTAGTTCTCTCATAAATCGAGTTTGTCTTTGAGTTTGTTTTAAAGATGACTGATTTGTTCTGTCCCGTAATGTTTACATTCTGATTGGCCAGAGATCTTTGGAGATGGTTTATGAAAAGAAATCAAACCTTTAGATGAGCTACATATCTAAGCTAAAAGGTCACTTTTAAAAATAAACGCTAAACTGACACAAAAAAGCGTGTAAAATCATATATAAAACTAAACTGAAATTGTTTATTCTAGGTAACAGACATGTGAACTAGTAACCTTCTGTACGTCGAGGGGAACGAAAGACGCCGCTGCATCAGGCGAAGCAATTCGTGCACTGAATTGAGCTAAAAATGTTAGCTTTGCTAGTGCATTATGGGTGATGTAGTTTAAGACATGCAGGTTAGGGGTCAACAACGCATTTCAAGATTTCATCGACTGGAAGGATAAAACAAAAACTATGCGAAAAATGACTTTAGGAAATCTAAAAACTCATCAATTGGCGGACGGACATATTGTAGCCCCGCCTCCAATGTCAAATTGGAGTTTAACTCCGCCCTCATAATAAAGGCTAACTTTGCTAATTTTGGAATATTCACTGGTGCTTTTTTTCAAAGTTCGAATCTTTGTTTACAAAAAACTACCATGGTAACCACAGTTTTTGCCAAAATTCCATAGTTGCTAAGCAACAAAGATTCCAAAAGCTGATTTTACTTAACTAACTGTAAGTTTATCTCCAAACACAGTTACCATGGTAGATTTTAGCAAGAGTTAAACTGCATTTATCCATTATGCTGGTTATGGACGCCGATGATGAAAGAGATCTGTTACATCAAGGTTCATATTTAGGGTTGTTGAGTGTGATTTAAGCGGTGTCATCCTGTTAAATAGTCATCGACAGGTGGTGTATCCAAATTTTGTGCTTGGCCCCAGTTTGTGGCTCTGGGGCCTTTGATAAATAAAAGTGACTAGCGCTGATAAAAGTCTATCGAAGCCGCCGAATCGAACGTCTTCAACTCCACCTACCCACCCACCAGAGACAGTCACATGAGAGCCTCATCTCATCTGTGATTGGCCAGCGTTCTGAGAGTGGCGGCAGCGGTGGTGTGCAATGGGGTGAAGGTTGCAGGTTGAGGGGGCGGGGTTGAGAAAGTGGGCCGTCCTAGGAGGGCGGTTTGCTGTAGCCGAACAATCCCACCGGGAAATACTTGACGTGAGTCGGCCACTGAGCGGCGAGCTGGAAGAACTTCACGTCGTTCCACTCGCATCCGTCGATGGTGACTGAGAATGGAGAAAGAGAAATGTTATTTCAGCTTTAGCTGACAAGAAAGCGGGTTTCTGGCTGTCGTGAAGATCTGGTACCTTTCAGGATGGTCTGCTGCTGTTTGGCTGAGCAGATGAGCCGGCTGATGCCCTCGATCACCTGACTCTTATAGTCCGCCTCCCGCTCTTTAGGTTTCTTCCCCAGGAAAATAGTGGGAACTGTAAAAGAAAGAGAGAGAGAAATTATTTAGATCATAATATTATACTTGTATATGGAGTGGTACTGATTTTTCTTTTAATATATTATTTAATTTACACTAATGTTTACACTTTTATTGAGCAAAGATGCATTAAACTCATCTAATTAAACTCATTTATTCATCCGTGAATCCTAAAAAATACGATGTATCACAGTTTCCACAAAAATATTTGGCAACACAACTGTTTGCTGAAAATTCAGCTTTGATCACAGGAATAAATTTTATTTTAATATGTATTCAAATAGAAAGCAGCTAATTCAAATTCTAATAATATTTCACAATTTTAGTGTTTTTACTGTTTTTCTGATTTAAAAATACGGAGCGTAAGAGCATTAATATTTAAAAAATATTGAACTTTTGAATGTTAGTGCTCTTATGCTTTACATTTTATTTTTAAACTTTAAGCTTCTCTTTTTTTTGGATATATATCATATATATTATGATGTTTTACATTATTTTATATTATTACTATATATTTTATAATGAAATATATATTTAAATATATATACACATAATTTTATATATATATATATAAATATATTTATATATATATATATATATAAAATGTGCACTAATCATTTTTACTAATCAGTTTACAGTTACATATTTCATTTAAACAGATTCAGCTCTAAGCAAACAAGGATCTTCTGAATGCTATGACTATCTATTGTACCATTTTGCATGATTCCTGACTACATGAGGGTCTGCTCACCTTTCTTGTTCTTCTCTTTGGTGACCACGGTCATGGCCATAGTGTTGACGGGCGCCTGCGGTTCGCTGGCTCCTCCTCCTGGCAGCCGGCTGACCTGCAGCGACCAGAAGGTGCTCTTCAGAGTGTTCTTACAGCCGGTGTCTCTCCTCTCGCCCTCACGGCGCTTTTCCGCCAGAGACGCCAGCCAGTAATCCACCTGCAGGCCGATGGCGTCCGCACCGTGAGACATGCTGGGACTCCTGAGACAGACACATACAATGGAAATCACACACCAGTCTGATTGTTAAACTGTCTACTAAACTTCTTGAATATGCAGATTTGAACCATTTTATTCTTCCATCAATAAAAGCTGGAGTATTAACATTACTAAACCTGAAACTGAAATAAATGTACATATGGCTGAGCAGGTGGACCACCCTGCATCAAAACCAGCTGAAACCAGCCTGAGCCCCTTTGTTCCACCTGACCCGGTTTCTCCAGCAGGATTAGCAAGTCACTCGTGAAACCTTGTGACGGTAGAAATGCAGAGCGCGATCGATCACTCACCCCTGCACAGCCAAACCGCCGCCCATGGAGGGAGACGAGGGGGGCGTGGCCGTCTCCTTCAGACTGGCAGGTGATCCGTGAGAGGGCGGAGACGTGGAGGGGACGGCTAAACTCACAGCCACGCCCTCTTCGGCGTCGCCTGGGAAACAGAGACGGACACACGGTGAGCTTCTGTGGCATTATATCAATGTGCTGATGTCACGCACAGAGTTATAAAAAGCAATCAGCACTTCAGTCTCCATGGAAACACACACCTGCTGATGATTGGCCAGGCTCAATCAGACCCACTTTCACCACCTGTGAGACGCAAACAGATCATAACAAATAAATAGAGAGGAAAGTATATAAAATAAAATATAATAATATCATATTAATCAAAAAAGTTAATTTCACTTGATTGATTATAATACATCATAAAATATATGATGCTTTGAGCGACACTTGAGCTGTCTGCAATAAATATATAAGGCAAAAAATATAGAGACAGACAATGAAAAAAAATTATATATACATGTATATATATAAATTCTATTACATACAGTATAACCCTTGAAAAACTAATACAGAGGAATAAAACTAAAATAAAAGAAAATAATAAATATAAAAAATAAATATTAAAATGGAAATAAAAAATAAAACTACAAAAGGTAAACAAACACACAAACAAATACATTTATTTCAGGGGCAAATATTACCCCTCAAAAAAGTAATTTTTGATCAAATTCATTAGATTTATTACAATACATGATGCAATATAATGTATGATGCTTTGAGTTACTTGCAAAAATATTAAAGGCAAAAACATTGAATAATTTCATTGTTATGACAAATATTATTTTAATTAATTTTAATTAATTTATTTGTATATTTTAATTAAATCAATGCAACAAGCAATATTATAGCTAGTAAGAAATATGTATAAGTGAATAAAAAAGCTTAATAAAACAAAAAAGATAAAAGGTAATATAAGGTAATATATGATGCTTTGAGTGACATTTTTCATTTTTGCAACAAATATATCAGGCAAAAATATATATAAATGCATTTTAAATAATGCAAAATGCAATATTATGTCTAGTAAGAAATGCATATGGCTGCAAATTTTCCACTCACCCCAATGAAGGGAATGAATTTCTGGTATGAATCCTCATCTCTCCTGTAAGAGAAAGTGATAAGTGAGTTGAAACACATGGCCAAGGCTGTCATGTCATACAATAGTGAACGATGTGCAGTTGTAATGAGAGAGACAGAGCCGTACGTTCTGTGTTTGCAGGTCAGCATGGCCTCAGCGATGGGCAGCTGGTGTGTGAGAGCCGCTCCGCTGATGTACTGAGCCACGCGCGCCGCCACGTCCACTGAATCTACACACAAACACACACGTCAGCTACAACAATACATGAGCATATGTGTGCTGCTGTGTTAAACATGCTTCTTTTTATAAAGGCTCATACATTTGCATTCAGAAAAGCAGTTTGAATGCTATAACAACATCCTACTCAGGCTACTTCTGCAGTGTGCAATTTAAGAATGCGCATCCCAGCCTGTGCTACATGAGCTTTTGTGCTTAAAAAGTATACAAATTTTTATTTTTTGAAAAAAAACAACAGATCGTTTCGCTAGATAAGACCCTTCGGCTGGGATCGTTTAGAGCCTTTGAAGCTGCATTTAAACTACATTTTGGAAGTTCAAATTCAGGGCACCAATGAAGTCCATTATATGAAGAAAAATCATGAAAATAATCCTGTTTTCCTCAAAAACCATAATTTCTCTATGACTGAAGACAGAAAGACATAAACATCTTGGATGACAAGGGGGTGAGTAAATTATTTGTAAATTGTTGTTTTGGAAGTGGACTTCTTTTTTAAGACTCAATTCAATGAAGTCTTAAAAAAAGATCATACTGCAATGGGCAGGTCTTTCTGTGTGTGTGTGCGCGTGTGTTTAAGTATATGTGTGTGTGTTTACCTATCTGTGGCGGTTCTGATCGGTTAAATGTATCTCTCCAAGCTAAGTCCAGGAAGGCTGCGCTGTAACGGTTGTCAAGGGCACCCAGGTGCTTAGCAACAGGATTAGAACCTGAACCAGTTTAGAAGAAAGAAAAAACAAACAGAAACACTGCAATTAACATCCAAAAATATCTACATCAAAAACCAAAGATGTAATTTCTCTCTTTCTCTTTTATCTAATCCATTATCCATCCATCCATCCATCCATCCATCCATCCTTCTGTATCTATATAACAGTAATTTTTCTGAGTGATGCTGTTATGAGTTGTGTTGTCTTACCCAGAGGCACGACCAGGAAGCGGATGTGATTGAGCCAATCAGACGTCTTGTTGGCAAGCTGAGTGACGAAGAACTGCAGCACTGATCCCAGATAACTCTGACCGCCGACCACCGCCACCTTCACCGGCCGCGGCATTGACGAGTTACAGTTACAGCTGCGCAAACCGAGAACCGTTGTCAGATTTACTGTACATTATGCTTCAAAGCTCAGTGTTTTCCTTACAAAAGACATGTTTAAACGAGAAGTTCACTTCCAGAACAAAAATTTACAGACAATGTACTCACCCCCTTGTCATCCAAGATGTTTATGTCTTTCTTTCTTCAGTCGATAAGAAATGATGCTTCTTGAGGAAAAGATTTCAGGATTTCTCTCCATATAGTGGACTTCAGAGGTGCCCCCAAGTTTGAACTTCCAAAATGCAGTTTAAATGCAGCTTCAAATGGCTCTAAACAAGAAGAGTCTTATCTAGCGAAAAGATCAATTATTTTCTAAAAAGGTTACAATTTATCTGCTTTTTAACCTCAAATGCTCGTCTTGTCTAGGTCTGCGTTAACTCTGTGTATTCCGGTTCAATACAGTTAGGGTATGCTGAAATCTACCATCACGTTTTCTCCTCCGACTTCAAAATCATTCTACATCACTGCAGAAGTACCGATCCAGTGTTTACAAAGTGAACATGCAAAGAAGATCAAACGCCCTTTACAAAAAAGCTAAAACAGCGATGTAGGAGGATTCTGAAGATGAAGAAGAAAACGAGACAGGAGTTTTTCAACATATCCTAACTGTATTAACCCGGATTACACAGACTACGCATGTGCATCACAAAGACGAAACAAGACAAGCATTTGAGGTTAGAAAGGATATAAACTATCAATTTGTTTTGAAAATGGCCGATCGTTTTGCTAGATAAGACCCTTTTTCCTCGGTTGGGATTGTTTAGAGCCATTTCAAGCTGCATTTAAACTGCACCTTGGAAGTTCAAACTTGGGGGCACCAATGAAGTCCATTATTTGGAGAAAAATCCTGAAATGTTTTCCTCAAGAGGCATAATTTCTTATTGACTGAAGACAGAAAGACATGAACATCTTGGATCACAAAGGGGTGAGTAAATTATCTGTAAATTTTTGTTCTGGAAGTGAACATGACTTACATGACTTCGTTTGTATGACTTACAATTTCTGTATCCGTGTGAGAAGAGCCGAGAGAACGGCCTGAATCTCTGCACCAGAGCACGTACAAACCACAGGATGCTTCTGAACCTGAAGCTGCTCCGCAACATACTGTAAACACACACAATCACAATGCAGTGAAGTCATAGCAAAGACAGTTCTGATGTTACAGAAAAAAGCCCTTCATCCAGGGCTCTAGGCTTACTTTTCTTTTTAAGAGCACAAAAAAAAATTAGGAGCTCAGTCAAAATTTCAATTATTTTAAAAATCTGATCAAAAATTAGCCTTTCCATTACAAGGAGATATTTGACTCCTTAAAGTGATTTACAGGGAAATTTAGTTTTTACCTTCATAATGGCATTTTTCTATGTCATCTTTTACGTCAAATGTTTAAATAATTGCATTTAATTTTTAAAATTTTCTGATTAAAACAACAGAATAAGAACAAGTAGAATAAGAATAAGTTACCAATCAAATGAAATCAGTATTAACAAAATTAATTTGTACTACAGAGGTGGCACAGAAGAACACAAAAGTGGCTTGTGGGTGTATTTTCATGTGTTTAATGAGGCTCAGAGGAGGCACGAGTGCAATCAAATTCAAAAATTCATGTTGAGATTCATGTTTTTAATAAAAAAATGTTGAATACAGAAATATTAAATGATTTAAATACCTAAAAAGTTACTTTAAAAATGAAACTAAAACTGCCAGTAGGTGGTGGGAAGTCACTGATTTAATTGCTGAATCATTCATTCATTTGATTCGTTTGAACTGATTTATTCAAGAATAAAGCAAGTGACTGTATGAATGGGAAAAACTGAATCACTGACTCGCTAGATTCGTTTAAAAACGCATGTTCATTCATAAACAAAACACCGCTGTGTTTGAATGGAGATGTGCAGCGGCTCAGTTGTGACTTGTTTCAAACTATTTTCAGTGACGAAATAGAGAAAAATCAGGCAATAGTGTTATAGTCAGAAAATTTAAGTTACTTAATATTAACTTCTTGTTTACTTAACTGTTGTATTAAATCAATATCTCAGTTACAAACTCCCTTAAAAATCATTAAAAGCTGTCACTGATCTTAGTTCATCGCGATCTCACAAAGTTCCATTATAACCAACAAAGCTATCTCTTATTTACACTCTCTCTACACTTTATGCAAGGATTTGTCAGATATGTCTGTGATACATTACTCAACGTTGCAAAAACACGCAGAAACCTTTGAAGCTCCCCTCAGCTCAAACACAAATATGCTGATCGCACTTAGTCGAAGGTTGTCAGCAAAACAGCTGATACAATGAATTAAATATTAATACTTCGCAACTGGAAATCGTCCACAGTTGCACTAATAAACTATATTACTTAGCATAAGAATTGTTTACTGCGTTGATTATTACTAATAAATGCATTTTAGATTGAACACTGGTGTCTTTTATATCAATGCTGTGGCTATTTTAAAGAATTATAAACAATTACAGGTTGTGCATTATGGTCAATTTCCCACATTGCACTACTGCTAAGAACAGCACTTAACTGTGGTAAAAATACACAATGAAGCCATTAGGACAGACTGTTTTGGACACACACACACATGTCTGGTTTATTATCTTTGTGGGGACTCTCCATAGGCGCAATGGTTTGTATACTGTCCACACTGTATTTTCTACCCCCTTACCCTAACCCTACCCCTAAACCTAACCCTTACAGAAAACTTTCTGCATTTTTACTTTCTCAAAAAAAAAATCTCATTCAGTATGATTTATAAGCTTTTGTACCCATGGGGACCACAAGCCGGTCCCCACAATGTCAAAAATTTCAGGTTTTACTATCCTTGTGGGGACATTTGGTCCCCACAATGTAGCAAAAACAAGTACACACACACACACACTCGTGTACCTGTCCTTGCCAGTCTGTGCCATTGATCAGGATGAGACTCTCAGGAAGAGCAGCATCAGATAACAGAATCTGATTCAACTGATCATAGACGGCCTTCCTGAGGACCTGCAAACACACACACACACACACACAAACAAGGATGAGTCAGCCAAACATGAATAATTCACAGTGACTCTGCAGAACAAGACGAAACACTGCATTAACATTCCTTATTTAAAGCCACGGCAGAGACTGAAGAAATGTGAGGGAATCCGACGAAAACCATGTTTTGAGAAAGAGAGAAAACCCTAGACGAGTTTCTTTGTTCATCAGATTTGGAGAAAAATGTAGCATCACATCACTCACCAATGAATCCTCTGCAGTGAATGGGTGCCGTCATAATGAAAGTCCAAACAGCTGATAAAAATAATCCACAAGTAATCTACACCACTCCAGTCCATCAATTAACATCTTGTGAAGTGAAAAGTTGTGTGTTTGTAAAAAACAAATCCAACATTAAGATGCTTTTAACTTCATATTGTTGGCCAAAATATGAGCGAAATATAACCCATAATAACGCTTCCTCCAGTGAAAAAGTCCATTTCCTGTTGTCCTGTCACATTAAACACGTTATAACTGTTATAGACTGTTTTTGTTTGTAAATGGTGCTTGATCTGTGCATATTTCTCTCCTGATTCAGACCAGACAAATTAAAACTGCATTTTAGCCAAAGAAACAGTTTAAAGCTAAAACATCTTAATGATAGATTGGTTTTTTACAAACACGCAGCTTTTGGCTTCACAAGGTGTTCACTGATGGACTGGAGTGGTGTGGATTACTTGTGGATTATTGTGATGTTTTTATCAGCTGTTTGGACTCTCATTCTGACGGCACCCATTCACTGCAGAGTTTAAATCGAAATGCGCAGCAGCTCAGTTGTGACTTGTTTCGACTACGAAATAGAGCAAAATCAGGCAATAGTGTTATGGTCAGAAAATGTAAGTCATTTAATATTAACTTCTTGTTTATTTAACTGTTGTTTTAAATCAGTATCTCACTTACAAACTTCCTTTAAAAAAAACATTAAAAGCTGTCACTGATCTTAGTTCATCGCAATCTCACAGCTGATAAAAACATCACAATAATTCACAAGTAATCCACACCACTCCAGTCCATCAATTAACATCTTGTGAAGTGAAAAGTTGTGTGTTTGTAAGAAACAAATCCAACATTAAGATGCTTTTCACTTCATATTGTTGTTCAGGCCAAAATATGAGCAAAATATAATCTATAATAACGCTTCCTCCAGTGAAAAAGTCTATTTCCTGTTGTCCTCTCACATTAAAATGCACCTACATATTTGTTTATATCGGTTTTAGACTGTTTTTGTTTGTAAATTGTGCTTGATCTGTGCATATTTCTCTCCTGATTCAGACCAGACAAATTAAAACTGCATTTTAGCCGAAGCGACAGTTTAAAGCTAAAACATTTAATGATAGATTTTGGCTTCACAAGATGTTAATTAATGGACTGGAGTGGTGTGGATTACTTGTGGATTATTGTGATGTTTTTAGCAGCTGTTTGGACTCATTCTGACGGCACCCATTCACTGCAGAGCATCCACTGGTGAGCATGTAATGACACATTTCTCCAAATCTGATAAACAAACTCATCTACATCTTATATGGCCTGAGGGTGAGTTCATTTTCATTTCTAGGTGAACTATGCTGTGCTAAATACAGTCTGAGTCCTGTTACCTGTGTGCTGTGTCCGAGCTCAGGTGATCTCTCGCTGTCAGAGCTGTTTGTTCGTTCGCTCAGCGGTTTAGAGAGCTGTCGGTCTTTCACCGGAGTGCTGCGCTTACGGGGTGTGTGTCCTCCATCCAGCCTACAACACACAGAGACACCATCAAACTTGGGCTATGTTTATTCTGTATTATTTGACTGTGTTTCTAATACAGTGCGTGATCCTGGACCACAAAACCATTCATAAGGATCACTTTTTTTGAAATTGAGATTAATACATCATCTGAAAGCTGCATATATAAGCTTTCCATTGATGTATGGTTTGGCCAATATTTGGCTGAGATACATCTATTTAAAATCTGGAATCTGAGGGTACAAAAAAAAAAAAAATCAAAATTTTGAGAAAATCACCTTTAAAGTTGTCCAAATGAAATTCTTAGCAATGCATATTACTAATCAAAAATTACGTTTTGATATATTTACGGTAGGAAATTTACAAAATATCTTCATGGAACATGATTTTTACTTATATATCCTAATGATTTTTGGCATAAAAGAAAAATCAATCATTTTGACCCATATAATGTAATTTTGACTATTGCTACAAATATACCCGTGCTACTTATGACTGGTTTTGTGGTCCAGGGTGGCATTTAATACTTCCTTGTTGAATAATAGTAATCATTTCTTCAAGCTGATTATTTTATATTATATTACCTGGGTGATGGCATGGACTGAAGCTCGTTCTTGCTGGTTTTTAAGGGTGTTCGTGGTTTTTCAGGCACAGACACTGTTATAGAGGGTCCAACTTCACTGAACAACTCCTGATCATTTAGTTCCTACAAAACATACACATATTCAACACAAAAAAGCATTAAAACATCATAATAACACAAAGAATTCAAGTCATGCATAATCTCAAAAGGAAGTGAGTATAATATATAAGACCAGCAGCATTTGGACTGCATGCAAATGTAATGATTTTTGTCAGTAACTTTCAATCAACTGGTGCTTTTATTTAATAAACACCTTTTCGTCAGACATTTTGCTTGTACAATCTTTCTTTAAAATATGGCATTTGGTTATTCTTATATGTGACCCTGGACCACAAAACAAGTCTTAAGTAGCACGGGTATGTTTGTAGCAACTGCTAACAATATATTGTATGGGTCAAAATGATAGATTTTTCTTTTATGCCAAAAATCATTAGGATATTAATTAAAGATCATGTTCCATGATGACATTTTGTAAATTTAAAATTGAATACATCAAAACGTAATTTTTGATTAGTAATATGCATTGCTAGGAACTTCATTTGGAAAATTTTACAGATTATTTTCTCAATATTTAGATTTTTTTTTAATTCCTGATTTCAAATAGTTGTATCTTGGCCAAATATTGACCCTTATGACTGGTTTTGTGGTCCAGGGTCACACATAATGTGTGCATGCATTTCAAAGCAGAGTTATTATAGCTGACTAAAACTAAAAGCATAAAAAAAACATTTGTTACTTCAAATAAAATAAACATTAACCAAAATAAAATAAAATACTAAAAATCTCCCTTAAACGTATTTTATTACAGCTAGTTACCAAGGCAACATTTTTATTTAAGTATAACTTGAAGTATTAAAACAACAAAAACTAAATAAAAACAAACAAATACAAATGAATGAAAATTATATACTATATATATATACTGTATATATACACACACACACACACACACACACACACATATATATATATATATATATATATATATATATATATGCATATATATATATATGTATATATATATATACACACACACACACACACACATATATATATACATACACACACACACACACACATATATATATACACACACACATACATACATATATATATATATATATACACATACATACACACACACACATATATATATATACACACACACACACACACACACACATATATATATATACACATACATACATATATATATATACATATATACATATACATACACACACACACACATACATATATATATATATATATATATAAATATATAAAAATATATAGAAAATATAAGAAAATATAAAAATAAAATCGAATTAAAAATACTAATACAAAAATAGTAATTAAAAACATTTTGGTGCCACTGTATATTTGTGTATAAATGAGGGTGAAATACATAAAAAAAAGCACAAATACAAATGAATAAAAACTATATATATATTAAAAAAAATGCATGACAAAATTTCTAAAATGAACTAAAATTTAAGTCAAAACAGAAAATATATTAATAAAATCTAATTAAAAATATTAAAACCAAAATATAAATTAAAAATATTTTTGGGTGCCACTGTGCATTTATGTATAAATGAGGGTGAAATCCATCATTCTCACCAGTGTGTCGGTCTCAGAAAGTGGCTCGTCCAGGTTGCGGCTGCGTGAATGTTTGAGTTTATCTGACGGCGGCTGCTCACCCTGCTGGAAATACACAGGAACTACAATCACTAACATCCACTAAACACTCACACACACATCTGAGCCGTATGTCTCTGGAGCAGGTTGAATGATCTGGATTGCGGCCTGTAAACAATCGACCCCTGGCAGAGTCCAGGCTGAACCGCAGCACCTCAGAGCTGGATGTTAATGAACGACACACAGTGAGCCGCCCATCCTTTAACACCACAGCTGCAGTTTTCATACGTTTACATGTACTGTATAAATTACTCACTGAATTTATGCTACATTTTTAGTGGCCAATTTTAGTCTTTCATTTTAGTTTTGGACTTGATATACAATAGTGAAAAAAATTATGTCATAAATATAGACAGAGATGAACACAAAATGGTGAAGAGAACAAAAAAATGTTGAACCCTTTCCTACAATCCTAGTGGTCTATAGCCATTTAAATATAAAATAAAATATACATAAAATATTTCTAAAATAAAAATGTAACATAAAAATAGAAATATAAAAACAAAAATATATTCTAAAAATTATTCACCTTTTCCTATTTTTGTTTGGTTTTAAAGTACTAAAATAATTAAAACTAAATAAACTATATATATATATATATATATATATATATATATATATATCATAAAGTGATACATAAAAAAACAGTATTTTTACATGATTTTTATATTTTACAAAATTGAAATAATAGTTTTAAGTGTTCCTTTAATCGCTGAAAGAAATTTCTTGCTTTCAAAACACTGTTTGGTCTGAAATGTCAGTTTCTGTTTGGGTGATGAGTGTCGAGGAGATCTGGTCTTGTGATTATATTCAGTATTTGTACTCACAGGGCTGAAGGGGTCTCTGCTCAGACTGCCTTTACTGTTCAAGCTGCCGATCTCCGTCTGAGAGCTCGACTGGGACATGCCCTCAAAGAACGGCCTGGGAAAGAGACGGAGAGAGGAAGATTTGTTAAAATATAAATAAAGGAAGAGTGTGTAATTTTAATGCAGCACTGGCTTGTCTCTCTTTTCGGTGTTCATCACTTAATGCTACACGCTAACCATCTGTCTCTGATCTTTTTTGCACAAAGATTAAAGAAGCACAAAAGTCATGAATCAGTGAAATCCTTCAGTCTCAGTTAAAATAAACACTAAATACTCCAGCTTTCTGAAGAACTCACTCAGAAGACAGCAGACTTAAAAAAAAAAAAAAAAAAAAAAAAAAAAAAAGTGAACATCCAAAAGGTAAACAACAAAAGACGGACTTCAGCACACATATGATCTTTTAAGGTGATTTTTGTTAATTTTGATGCTTCATATTAATGCATTCAAAATATGCATGCTCATTTTGATTCAGTTTTGATTGTTTATATACTATTATAGCATTTCTTGATATTTTCAAATGGCTTTTATATTTTCATATTTCATTTTAATTTGATTTGCATTAGAAGTTTTCTTAATGTATCTATTTAGCTTTATATTTTTATATTTTAGATTTTATTTTACTTAAAAAATAAAACTTCTGAAATATAACTAATAAAAATAATTAAAAAAGGGTTTGTTGCCAAGGGTTTTTCCCCCATTCAATCATGTAAATTTTTATATTTTATTACAATTAACAAAAACCAATATATTATATTATATTATATTATATTGTATTATATTATAATATATTATACAGTTTTACTCAATAATAACAACATTGATCAATAACAACAAAATTCTGCACATTTTCTCTGTTTTATGAAAGAAATATTCATGTGTGTTTGGAGTGACATGAGGGTCAGAAATGAATGACAATACTTTTTTCAAAAAAAATCTTTTTTCAAAAATCAGCAAATGAATTGTCATGTTTGGCCGAACTACTCCTTTAACATCCTAACTGTTTAAATAAAATAATACATCAACAGTGGGCGCAGCCTCAGATCAGCAAAGGATGATACTGAATACTGAAAGACAATCAGGTTGTCCGTGATTGCTTTAATATAAATTCTCAGGGTGTTATCTGTGAGTAACGCTCATGTGGTTTGGCTGACTGAACTGTTATAGTGTTTAGATAAACTGCAGTGTTCAGCTGTTAAATCTGGAGGTGAGGTGATGAGGGCAGGCGGTGTGACGTGACCAGCAGAGGGCGCCGCAGACAGACACTCAATCAGACAGTTGATGTGTTACCTAAGTTTGGGTTTGGGTGTGCTGAGGATGCTGTCTGTCTCCTCCATCTCCGGCCCACTGTCGCTGGGATTGTACATCTCCAGACTGTCATAGAGCTCGTCCAGATCCTCCTCCACCTCCTGGATCTGCTCACGGGACACGTGCTCCAGCCCGAAACCAACCTACATCACAAACACGCGGCTTCAGTCATGACCTAGAGATTCAAATACGACAATATTCTATATTGCAGTGAGGCTCTGTACAGCAGTGAGGCTCAGATGCAAGAAAATTGTGTCTTTTCCATCTGTCTGAGGTGAGAATAGAAAGGTGTTGGACTAAAAGACCAGGTGCGACTGACAACCACAGTGAGATAAGAATGAAACATATGTTTATCAATATTCATAAGAATTTTACTTGAATAAATCTATATATAATAGGTATAAAAACATATCATTGCTAGTATTACTATTATGAACTGAAGTGCATTTAGTTTTATATTTTATGCTTTTGTCATTTTTTTTTTTAATTTAGCTTTAATTTAATTTCAATAATTTTAGTCGCCAGGGCAACATTTCTAATGTTTTTGTTTACTTTTTTTTAAAGGTGCAGTCTAGCCAAAAATTTAAATTTTGTCATTATTAACAGATATGTATTTTATAGATATGTATAATTATTTTCCCCCATCTTTTTGAAGATGAATAAAAGAAAAAAACTTTAGTTTTATATTTTCTGTTTTTATTTTAATTTTAGCAATTATATGTAGCAATATATATATATATATATTTAATTTAGCTTGAATTTTATTTCAGTTTCAATAACTGTAGTCATTTTAGTTGCCAGGGCAATATTTCTTTTTCTTTGTTTATTTTATGTCATTATTAACAGATATGTATTTTATAAATATGTATACTTCATTGTTTCCCATCTTTTTAAAGATGAATAAAAGAAAATTAATTTCATTTTATATTTACAGTTTTAATCTTAATTTTTAAAATTTGTTATGTTATCCTGCCATTTTTCTTAGTTTTTTTTTTCATATTTCTATATAGCTTAATTTTATTATTATTTTTATTTTTGTAATTTCACTTGAACATATTTATTTCAGTTACTTGGCAACAAAACATTCATAATTTATGTTCCCATTTCTCAAGTGTTCCATCTAATATTCATATTTTATTTAAATTAATGAAACCATTTTTAAAAATTTGTTTTACTTATAGTTTAGTTACCAGTAACAACAAAATGATTATCAGTAAATGATGACAATTATCAGTTTGTACAAGACTATTTTTTTTCTTATCACCCTGAATGTTCAAATAAGATCTTAAAAAAAAAAAATTTAAGCAATTTTAGTATTTATTTTATATTATAACATATTTAAATTAGTTGCATTTTTGCATTTTTTTAAAAGGCACAGTACAACAAAAAATGAAAATTTTGTCATTATTTACAAATTTGTATAACTGGCATTTTTCCTTTCTTTTCAAGGTGAGAATAAAAAAGGTGTTGGACTAACAGACAGAGTTGTGACTGACAGTCAGGGTGAGAATGACAGAAAATAATAAGGTCACAGCAGCACGATCACAGTCATATTTCAACAGCTCTAATGAATGGAATCGTCAGGTGAGAATCCAGACGTTACCTCATCCGACACCTTAAACCTCTTCAGCAGAGCCACAAACTTCTGCTTGATGTTTGGTTGCTGAAAAAAGACAAAGCAGTAAAACATTTACAACACGATTCAGACAAAATACTGCAGAAAATCTGCCGGTACAAAGCTTGAAGTCAACATCAAAGCAAAACTGTGCATTCCTGATCATATTGTGAATGATTCATCTGTGAATGTAGTTATGAAGAAAAACTTGCAATGAAAATGTTATAATTCACTCTGAATGTCAGCAGGTGATAAATCGGCTTTATTTTAGACACTATCAAAAATGATAAAATGCTAGAAAAGTGCCCTCTTTAATGGTAATGGTGTGTGTTAAATGGAGCTTTGTGCGCTCATTCATATTCATTAACGTAGCGTCTGTGTGTGTGTGTGAGGGTCTTACTCTAGTAATGGAGGCATTAGAAGTAAGTTTGCGTCTGGGCTTCTTCTTCCTCACCTCGTCCTCTTCATCATCTAGATACTGAAACACACATAAGCCATTAAACATTTGTCGTATGTGCATTCAGCGCTAAATGCCACGAATACACACACACGCACACGCGCACACGCACACACACACACACACATATTCATTTATATATATATACACACACACATTTACATATACACTACAGTATTACTTCAAATGCAATAAGAATTGCAATAGCAAACAGGAAGCAGAATTGTAATTAAAACATGAATTTAATAAATGAAATGCTAAGAAATATACATAAAGCTCTGCAACTGTAGTTTTTAATCATACATTTATATCAGTTCATTATGCACATTTAATTATGCTAAACAAAAAATGTGGCAGTTTTGATGACAATGAAATATTTCACTGGAAAATGACAAAAAAGCAAAAAAAAAAAAAACACATTTAATATTAGAAAATGAAGAGGCGTAATTACTAAAATAAATAAATGGCACACACACATGCACATATACACAATGGGTTGTAAATAAATATTTCTTTTTGAATTAATTAATAAAAAATATATTAAAATAAACTCTGCGTATTAAAATAATTAATGCAATTGTAATTAAATGTATTAAATTAAATTAAATTTAAACAAGTATTTAATATTAATATTAAATATTAATATATATAACAAACTTAAAGAATGAATTCATTAAAAATGTATGTATATATATATATATATATATATATATATGTATGTATGTATAGATAGACAGATAGATAGATAGATAGATAAATGATGTATTTATTTATTTATTTTTACGAATTTATTTAAATATGCTTTGTAATATAAATTCACAAAAAAAAAAAAAATCAACAATTTCTTAAAAAATTAGAAATGAAAAAAATGGAAATGACAAATTAAGACTCAATAAAAATGTAAAAACTAAATTATAAAGAAATATATTTAAATTTAGTTTTTAAACTGACAAAAATACTAAAAACGTTTATGTATTAAAGAAATAATTTAAGAATGTTTTAATTAATATTTTGTTAAAAACCTATAAAAAATGTAAAACTATTTAAAAATGTTAAAAAAAAAAAAGAAATTATTTTTGTTTTGCAAATTTACTTATTAATATAAATATAAATGTAAATAAATATATATATATAAATTATTTAATGTTATTTATATATATATAATGACTTCATAAAAAAGTAAACAAATTTACTACATACATATACATACATACATATATATATATATATATATATATAAAAATTTAAGAAAAAATTTATTTAAAAAATGTTTTAATTAATATATTAAAAACCAATTTCTTAAAAAATGTAAAAAAAAAAAAAAAGAAAAAAAAAGACATATATATTACACACTTCTTTTAAAGAAATAACTCCAAAAATATTTGTAATTAATAATTCATTAAACATATGCATTAAAAAAAATGGGGAAAACAAAATGGAATTACATAAACATGTATTTGAAATTTAATTTTTAAAAAAAATGATTAATTGATTTAACACATGCGGTTGACCTACATGATGAACAGGGTCGTCGCTGCCCTCCTGCTCAGACGAGTAACTCTCCTCCTCTTCCTCTGAGTAGTTATCAATGTCTGGAGAACGATCTGACCACAAGAAAAGTGTGTGAGAGAGAAACAACAATACAAACATCATAAATACATTCACTTTATTTACACAGAACTGACAGATGACGGTCACATGATTCTGAAACACTTGATTCTGATTGGTCAGTCGCCGAAAACTCATTCATCTCTCACCGTTCATCTTGGCTTTGGGTCCCTCGTGGTCGATGGGCTGACTGGACAGAGAATAAACCCGAATCTCAGCCACGGGGACGGACACCTCCTTCAGCTGACTGTGCAAACCCAGAACCTGAGCGCCCTCCGTCGGGTGCTGCATCACCTGACAACACCATCAATCATCAATTAACAAACGAACGACCGACAGGCAGACGAACGAGTCAGAGCAGTGCTGCGTCTGCGTTTCACCTCCGCCATGTTGATGAGGCCGAGCGCCAGCGTCTTGTAGCCCAGGATGGTCCTGTTCTTGTACCTCTTCCTCCTCTGCAGCATGATCTGAAGCTTGTTGGCGTCTCGTTTCAGGAAGTGCGGATACTGAGAGGAGACGGAGACGTTTGTTTGAGGTGATTTGGACGTGATGCTGTTAGACAGATATTTTGGTGCCACACACTCACCTGTAAGGAGAACGTGAGCTGCAGATCTGTTTCCGTTTGGCCGCTCGATGGCAACAGGATCTCGTTGGAACGGAGGATCCGCTTTGAGCCCTGACAGAGAAACACAGATGGTGAATAAACATCATTAGGGAAGTGTTTTGTCTTTAAGATCTGCACAAGAGAGCAGAAAATGCTGAAATCAGTCTGATGTGCTGATTTGCTCCTCATCAATAATTTCTGATTATTATTTTTCAAAATAAATACATTTAAAAAATAATTAAAAAATTAATTTGAAACAGAAATCTTCTGTAACATTACAAACGTCTTTACGATCAATAAATAAAAATGCTAATTTCTTTCCAAATAACTAACTAAAATTACAAATAAAAATGAACTAATTAATTAAAAACAAATGTTTTAAATGTGCTTTAAACATTATAAATGTGTTTACTGTCAGTTTTGATGAAGTTAATGTCTTTTAATAAAATAAAATAAATAAAAAATAAAATAAATAAATATTTTAAATATATAAAATACTAAACTAAATAAAAATAATTTGAAATAATAAATAAATGAATCAAATTACAAATACAAAATAAAAAATTAAAGAATTAAATTTTTTAATTTAAAGAAATTATTTGAAACAGAAATCTTCTGTAACATCATAAATGTCTTTAAACAAATAAATCTTTAAATGAATAAATAAATTCATTAATTAATTATAAATAAAAAAAATAAAGTAATAAAAAATATTTTGACTTCTGTAACATTATAAATGTCTTTACGGTTACTTTTGATCAATTTAATGCATGTTTGCTGAATGAAAATGCCTATTTTTTTTCCAAACAAGTAAATAAATTACAAATAAAAAAGCAATTAAGTTAAAACAAACGTTAAAACATTATAAATGCGTTTACTGTCAGTTTTGATCAATTTAATGTCTTTGAATAAAATAAAAAATAAAACAAGTAAAATAAATCAATAAAATATTTTAAAAATAAAATACTAAACTAAATAAAAATATTAATAAAAAAATACATGAATATAATTACAAACAAAAAATAAAAACGTAATTTGTTTATTTTATGAATGTCTAAATAAATAAATAAATCTTTAAATACATAGATACATCTTTAAACAAATAAATTCAGTAATTATTTACAAATAAAAATAATTACAAATATTTTTAAATATCTTTTGTAGCATTATAAATATATACTCTCACTTTTGATCAAATGAATGCATCTTTGCTGTTGTCGTTTCAGATGACGTGGACTGATGAATCGTTCACAATAACACCAGAATGTTCATTTATGTTTCACGCTGAATTGAGAAGAACGAGTGAAAGAGTCAATCACCTGCAGTTTGACAGCAATGACCACAGATGTCAAATCTTTATCCAGCTCCTTCAGCATGACCAGCTTCTTCAGAGTCAGATTGAAGAGCCTGCAAACACAATTCAATCCACAATTCAATACATCAGAACTGGAAACAGCTTTCAATCAATCCGTTAAATCAATTCTAATGGGACTGACGTAGCTTCGCTTTATCATGACAGAATAACAGCACATGAATGAGCACACGTGTGTCGTTTTGGTCTGGTTTCAGAGGGTCGGGTAAGGTTAGCGACTGAATTATTCACAGTTGCTCTCATGGCGGCTTCTGAAGTAGTGTCTCTTCTGACAGGAGCTTTTGCCATACGGATCAATGACAATCTGAAACCGCTATTGACCAAGCGACACACACACACACACACACACACATCCCTTAGACGGATGACGTGCAGTTTTACACGTCAGCATTCAAATTTAATGCATATTTAAATATCAGTCGTGGAACTGTATAAATTAAAGTCACTTCTGTTCAAATTTCAGCATCATCATCTACATGACCTCCATCTCTCAACTATTGCAAAACTACTCACAGTTCAATCTGCTTTTACAGCATGAGGCAGATATTAAAAAGACAGCAAATGCAGAAAGAAAATGAAACATTCTAAAAAAAAAAAAATGAAACATCATCCTTGGAAAGTAAAACAACCAAAAATCTCACAAGACGGACAATATCAGCAGAGTGAAAATGTTTTTTTTTTTTAATTTGTTATATTTAATGTTTAATATACTTAATAATAATAATAATAATAATAATAATAATAATAATAATATTATTACGGCTATTATTTATTATTAGTATTATTAAAAATGTATTTTAAATGTTTTATTTTTTCTATTATTTAGTAAATATGAAACGAGGCGTTTTATTCATATTAGAAACAATGAGTAATTTTTCAGTACAATATACATACATATTGTTCATTGTTGAATATATGTATTTAAACATGTACTCATTTATTTTTAAGACATTTATAAAAAATGAATTATTTTCATTTTTTATTTGTGATTATATGCATTTCTATCTTTTTTAAAATTACTATTTTTATTTTGTTTAGTATTTAATTTTATTATTATTATTATTTTTTTATTAATTTATTTTACTTTATTTTATTTATTTATTCATTTTTTTAATTCAAAAACATTAAACTGATCAAAACTGACAGTAAACATTTATAATGTATTTTTAACATTTGTTTTTAATTAATTAAGTTTTTATTTGTAATTTATTGTCTTGTTTGGAAACAAATTTCCATTTTTATTCAGCAAACATGCATTAAACTGATCAAAAGTGACAGCAAAGACATTTATAATGTTACAAAAGATTTCTGTTTCAAAATGTTTTAATGACGTTATTTT
Source organism: Labeo rohita (assembly GCF_022985175.1). Classification (NCBI taxonomy): domain Eukaryota; kingdom Metazoa; phylum Chordata; class Actinopteri; order Cypriniformes; family Cyprinidae; genus Labeo; species Labeo rohita. The sequence goes on from NC_066875.1 coordinate 46,315,686, forward strand.
TTTATTCATAACTAATTAATGACTTTATTATTAATTAATGAATTTATTTATAAATTTGAAGATTTATTTATTTAAAGACATTTATGATGTTACAAAAGATTTCGGTTTCAAATAATTTCTTTAAATTAATGAAATTTTATTTTGTATTTGTAATTTTATTCATTATTTAAAATTGCTATTTTTATTTACTTCAGTATTTTTTTTAAAAAATGTTATTAATTTTATTTATTTTTATTTTTGAATTAAAAACATTAAAATGATCACAACTGACAGTAAACATAATGTTACAAAATATTTATATTTCAAAAAATGTGTTTTTAAATAATTAGCTCATTTTTATTTGAGACATATACACTACCGTTCAAAAGTTTGGGGTCAGTAAGACTTGTAATAGTCTTTAAAGTAGTCTCTTATGCTCATCAAGGCTGCATTTATTTGATTAAAAAAAAAAAAAAAACAGTACTATTGCAAAATGTTTTTACAATATAAAATAATGTTTTTTATTTTAACATACTTTAAAATAGAATTTATTCTTGTGATGAAAAGCTGAATTTTTATCAGCTGTTACTCCAGTCTTAAGTGTCACATGATCCTTCAGAAATCATTCTAATATGCGGATTTATTATTAGAATGATCAATGTTGGATAATATCAACAGTTGTGCTGCCAAATATTTTTTGGAACCTGTAATTTTTTTTTTTTTCAGGATTCTTTCATGAATAACAAGTTTAAAAAGTAAAGTGTTTATTCAAAATATAAATATTTTATAACAATGTAAATTATTTATTATTAACTTTTAATAAACTTTTAATTATTGACTTAATACATCCTTGGTGAATAAAAATATTAATTTCTTAAAAAAAAAAAAAAAAAAAAAAAGAAACAATAAAAATGTACTGACCCCAAACTTTTGAACGGTAGTGTGTGTATATATATATATATATATATATATATATATATATATATATATATATATATATATATATACATACATACATACATACATATATATATACATATATATATATATATATATATATATATATATATATATACACACACATACATATATATACACATACATACATACATACATACATACATACACATATATATATATATATATATATATATATATATATATATATATATATAATTAGGGTGATTCTAAAATAATCATATACACTTTATATTAATTTAATCAGATACTACTACATTAATAATAGTACAGTAAACGTTCAGTAAAAGTTACATAAACCGCGTTGAAAATAATTCAAAGCAGCAGTGTTTAACTACATATTTCACAATCAGCGAAGCTTTATTTGAACTGGTTAACTGCAATTAGTTAACCAAACATATGTAGGTCAGTGTGTTTGATTACTGCTTCAGTTCAGTGGACTGTAAAGCTGCTAAACAAACTCGCCGCTAGCATCAGCTCCCGCTACTCACCGGAAACACTAATGCTCTCAAACAGCTACTGAAAACGTTGCTAGTTTGCTACTCTCGGTGTTTCACTCCACAACACTGACGACAGCACAAAAACAGAGGCCAAAACACAACAGCCCGCGGTCACTCGCTCCTCTGCTTGTGCAACGGAAGCGAAATATTGTGACATTAGTGCTTAACGGCAAAGTCAGAAGAATTCATTGTGAAACGTACACTGCAACAAAAGCAAAAAAACACCACAACTGACAGCAGGAGAAGGAGTTCAGGAACAACGGCGGAGGAACTCGAAACCGAAGCTCGATTACTCATCAGGATTATTTCAAAGCGTTTTAAACGCTCGGATAGCAAACGCTGCAGCTAAACAAGCAGACAGGCTTTTTTTAGTGCGACGTGCTTGAGTGGGAACACGACCACAGCAAACTCGATTAATATTAAAGAGCGACATCAGACCGTCAAGGCGAACCGCTTGCATATTCATCCGCGAGCTCTGCGATAAACAGGCTAAATAACTTAAAGACGTGCGTTTCTGCACAACGCAGACCGAACCGCACTGAACACTCGAGCTGCTTTCTTTGATTAATTATGGATGATCCTAACTGCTCCTGTATGTTTGCATTTACAGGACGTGACACCTTCAGCACGAGTTTATCTTCCATAAATCAGGTTATTACAGTCATAAAGCTGGAGATAAAAGCTGCACGGGTTCATAAAGTCTCGTTGGACGGCTACTGCAAGCGGAGCTGATGTTTATAAAGATCTGATGAACTACAAACACAGCTGACCTTCTGAGGATCGACTCCTCTGCTCTAAAGAGTTTAGTTGTGAATGCATTTCTAATGACTGTATTATTTTACACATGCGCCATGCTATATACACTGTTGCTCAAAAGTTTAGGGTTGGTAAGATTAATAGATATATATAGGACTATATTTGTAAAAACAAATAAGACAAAAAAGTATATTCTGCTAACCAAGGCTAAATTTATTTGATAAAAAATGCAGTAAAATCAGTAATATTGTGAAATATTTTTACAAATTAAAATAACTGCTTTCTATTGTAATACATTTTAAAATGTAATTTATTTCTTTGAGCAAAGCTGCATTTTCTGCATCATTACTCCGTTCTTCAGTGTCACATGATCCTTCAGAAATCGTTCTTATATGCCGATTTGCTGCTCAAAAAACATTTCTGATTATTATCAATGTTGAAAACAGTTGCACTGCTGCTTCATAGTTTTTAATACTTTATATTTTTCATATCTGTAACATTATTTATTTTTTTTTTTTTCCAATTCCATTTTTTTTTTTTTTTTTTTTTTTTCCATTTTAATTTTTCTGGACTCCTTTTTATGGTTAAATAATTTTATTAACCAAAAAATCATGTCTAATTAATTAAAATCATAAAACTTAAACAATTTAACATCCTTTTATTAAAGGTTTAACAAAAATGACATATTTATGGCCCTATGAAATGTATTTTTTTCTCACCTTATGTTTTATTGTTAACAAATTCTGGTTTTAGCATGTCTAATTATTTGAATGCATAAAAACAACTTTTATTTATGCTTATTTATGCTTTTATTTATGCCTTGTGAATTTTTTCCCCTCAGAAATTCTGTATTTACATTTTTCTGGTTATCAAATGAAGGCAAATGAAATTAATTTAGTTTATCTTTTAATGAATGAAAATTAAACAAAATTTTATTTTTGGCAAGTAAAGGTGATTTACTATTAAAATTAAAACTAAAACATGAAAGAAACTTATTAATAAAATTTATTAATTTTTCAACAGTAGTAGTAGCAGTATTAAGTACATTCTAAATAATAATTAATAATATATTTCTGGCATAAATGTCATCAAGTTAAACCAAACTTTTATTCAGTTTAATTTGGAATACAGAACATGCAGGATTCATATTTAAATAGTATTTTTGCGGCATAATATTTACGGATACTATACCATATTGCGATTTGATTTAATTTGATGACATACTTTTGATTAATGCTTCCAAATTTGACAAATTCTGTGACATTCCACATTAAACAGTACATTTTATTTTTATGACTAGATGATTCTTTTCCGTGATTTTACTGTCAATCAAATTTAATGATTTAATTTGACTTAATTTAATGCATCCTTGCTGAAAGAAAATAATAATTTCCCTGAACTTTTGAACAGTAGTGTATATGTTTGTTTTTCTGACTGGTCTATCATTAAAGCTCCTGCAGTGTTTCTCCTGAAGGCTGAGCATCTGCTGTCGCACACAGAGGTCAAAGGTCAGAGTCCAGTGATCTACAGGCGTTTGTCAAACTCCCTTCAGCTACAGACAACACATGTCATCCATCATCGCAGCTGTCTGAACGCCTCGTCTCTGTGAGTGTGTGTGTGTTTGTACGGCTTGACAATCTGACGGCGCCGAGACGCGATCTGATCACTCTGAGGCTCTTCGGAGCGCTGAATAAAGCTCTTCACAGGTCTGTGCGACGCTTTCACTCGCTGTCAAAAGACATTAAAGGAACAGCAGAGCAGACGACAGCAGAAACTCGCCGCAGGGTTCGGAGAAAGAAATGCGAAGCTTGTGTTTTTGTTTACGCACTCACGAAAAATCTTCAAAAATAACACTGAAAAGAGCTGTACGGCTGTCAAAACGGCCTGCACGACGACCGCTGGTTTTCTAGGGGAGAACATTCAGGTTATGCACTACAGATGTGATTTAAAAATAGGTAGAAAAATTAAATTAAATAAATAAATAATTCAAAATAAATTAAATAAGACAAAAAGTCAGTAAATAGATACATAAATGGTTCGAATAAATAAACTAGCCAAGACGTCAATAAGTAAATAAATAAGTAAATAAGCATTACTGATGTGATTAAAAAAAAAAATGTAATAATAAGAAAATATTTTAATGTTTTTTAAAGTCTCTTCTGCTCACCAAAACTGCATTTATTTGATCCAAAGTACAGCAAAAACAGTAAAATTGTGAAATATTTTTACTATTTAAAATAACTGTTCTCTATTTAAATATATTTTAAAATGTAATTTAATTTCTGTAAACAAAGCTGAATTTTTAGCATTATTAATCCAGTCTTCAGTGTCACATGATTCTTCAGAAATCATTCTAATATTCTGAAAAAAAAAAAATATATATTATTATCAATATTTAAAACAGTTGAGTACATTTTTTTCAGGATTCAGGATGAATAGAAAGATCCAAAGATCAGCATTTATCTGAAATAAAAAGCTTTTGTAACATTATACACTATCCCATTCAAAAGCTTGGAGTCAGTATAATTGTTTTGGAAAACAAATTATAGAAATTAATACTTTTATTTAGCAAGGATGCTTTAAATTGGTCAAAAGTAATAATAAAGACATTTATAATGTCACAAAAAAATTATATTTCAGACTAATGCTGTGTTTCTGAACTTTCTATTCATCAAAGAAACGTGGAAAATATCTACACAGCTGTTTTCAACATTATAATAATAATAATAATAATAATAATAAATGTTTTTGAGCAGCAAATCAGCATATTACAATGATTTCTGAAGGATCATGTCGAACTGAAGACTAGAGTAATGATGCTAAAATTCAGCTTTGAAATCACAGGAATAAATTACATTTTAAAATATATTCAAATAGAAAAAAGTTATTTTAAATAGTAAAAATATTATTTTTTTTTTTTTTTACAGTTTTTGTAGGGCTGGTGAGCAGAAGAGACTTCTTTAAAAACACTAAAATCTTTTGACGTGTATTGTAAAAATATAAATAAGTAAAAAAAAGTAAAAGAAAAAAAAACAAACAACAAAGAAAAATAAATTTGTTAAAAAGTAAGGAAGTCAAAACAAATAATTCAACAATTTAAAAAATTAAGTAAATTAAGATAATAAATCTATCCGTCTATCCTTCTCTACATATTACATGTGTCTGGAAACACTATTGCTGATTATTAGTCTGTATAAATGTTAATATTTAATGATTATATACTTTTTAAACAGCATGAAACTTGTGATAATGCATGAAACTGGTAATAGCCCAGTTAAATCTTCTAAGGCATGTGTCAAAACCATATTCCTGTAGAAATATTACAGATCACATGCTAACAACTTCACAGAACACCAAGCTGACGGTCAGTAAATGAGGCCTAATGAAGCTTCTTAATGTATTCAGCTCACACACTCCCGCACATCTGACCTTGACAAGGAGGACACGTTTATAAATGTACACACACACACACACACACACACTCCCCAGCGCCTCTCATTACATGACCGATTTTCCATGACCTTCAACACAAGCACAGCTCCTGGAAGGTGATTGGCTCTTTGTTGTCACACATCTGTCTGTGTTTTCATTGCCAGCGTCTCTCGAGTACCTGCTTCCCTCAACACACACCGTCATATTATCTGCTCCTTCACTGACCTGCACCTCTGCTTTCTCTTTCCATCACAACTCAATGTGTTCTAGCCTTTATTGTGCTCTATTCTGTGCGTATTTCGCCCAAATAACTGTCCCAATGCATAAAGAAATGACACAAGTCCTAATGCATAAATAAATCTACAAATAATACATTATAAAACACACAAAAAAAATAAATGGCAGTATAAAGAATTAAAAAAACAAATGTGATATGTTTTAAATACACTACCTGTCAAGTTTTTGAACAGTTGAACACCAGCATTTATTTGATCCAAAGTACAGCAAAAACAGTACAATTTTGAAATATTTTTACTATTTAAAATAACTGTTTTCTATTTGAATATATGTTAAAATGTAAATTATTCCTGTGATTTCAAAGCTGAATTTTTAGCATCATTACTCCATGATCCTTCAGAAATCATTCTAATATTCTGATTTGCCGTTCAAGAAACATTTACAATTATTATTATGTTGAAAACAGCTGAGTAGAATTTTTTTTAGGTTTCTTTGATGAAAAGAAAGTTCAGAAGAACAGCATTTATCTGAAATAGGACAGTTTTGTAACATTACAAATGTCTTTATAATCACTTTTTGTCAATTTAAATCATCCTTGCTAAATAAAGGGGAAATACTTTTAAATAAATCAAAAATGTAAAACATTTTTAAAATGTGGATATATTTATATATGTATTTTTTTTTTCATTTATAGGTGTATAAATGATCATATATATTATATATATATATATATATATATATATAATATAAAATAATTAAATTAATTAATTAATTTATTAAATAAATAAAAATCTAAATTTTATCAATTTTATAAAATATAATTTAAATGCTGCTGTGCACATGTATGTGCCAGATACATAATTAAAAAAACAACTACTACTACTACTAATAATAATAATGTAAAAAATCAAAACATTATTATTGTCATTATTATACCACTATCTAAAATAAAAGTAGTTATATTAAATTTTAAGTTACACTAAATAATATTTAGAAAATAATAATCAATTGTATAAAATATTATATAAAATATTTAATTAGTTAAATACTGCTGTGCAACATTTTCAGCAATATAAATTATGTGCCAGATAAATCATATTTTGAAAAAACAAATAATAATCATTTTAAAAAATCGTACTATTACAGTATATAAAATATAATTCTAAATATTAAATTCTAAGTTCCATTAAATAATATAAAATAATAATGAAAAAATATAAAATGTAATTAGTTTAATCCTGCTGTGCATCATTTTCAACTAAACTGACATCTTATTGTGTATGTGAAAGACAAGTTTCATTACAGGGTTTTATCATGCTGCTCTTTAGTGTGTTTGCTAACAATCTAACAGTAATAATGATCGGTTTGTGTAACGGACATGACCCGAAATCAGCCTAATTACACAGGCTTCCTTAACACTGACTAATCAACTCGACATCCTCACAACCTCCTGACTGCTTCATCCACCGCTCACACACAGCGCGGCTCGAGTGCCGATTAATCGGCGGCAGGGTGTGATTTCCTACTGAAGTCGCATTACGGCGCATTAAAGCGCATCACAGTAACAGACGCCCGTGTTTCTCTGGTCCGATTCAGGCACAATTAAACGCTCAAAGCAAACAAACTGGATAAAGCCCAATCCATTAATCAGCCCGGCGCAGCTGTCCTGAAGCGCTAATCCAAACAGGCCGTTTCCCTCGTGGACCGGCGCTTTGACGGCCGTCCAAAAATCAGAGGCAGTCACTCTCAGCGGTTTGATCCGTTCATCTCAAACAGATCACCAACAGCTCTCCGAACGGCCGCCCACGGCGCGCCGTTTAACCCCCGACCGCGCAGGGTCCCGCGGGTGGATGTGACACGTCGACGTCAGCGCCGCCGCCTCCCACTCACATCCTGATCCCGCGGAAATATCTGCCATCGCTGCCGTTTCCATGGGCCATTTGGTGTTTACTCAAACGTTTCCTGCTGAAATCGCGCCGAAAGCCTCTGCAGACGCGCGGATGTTCCAGGCTGAACCGGAGCGGCGACATCAAACGGCGCCCTGGGGAAATCCAAGCGCTACTGCTAACACCCGACATGCACTACAGACGCAAAACACCCGATCCTCGTGAGGTCCCGGGGAGTCTCTCGCAAGTCCAAATTAGTGACAAATAACACAGTACAGTGTTGTACAGTCATTAGTGTGTGTGTGTGTGTGTGTGTGTGTGTGTGTGTTAACTGCAGGGTTTGAGAGTAACTAACCAGAACTAGCAACTTTATAAATGCTTGTGTTTTGTGTTTGTGCCAGCAAAATAATAGTAATGTGCACGTGCATGTGCCATATTATTTATATATATATATATATATATATATATATATATATATAAAATATCAAAACATTTGTCATTATTATTACAGTACTATCTAAAATAAAATTAGTTTTATTACATTTTAAGTTACACTAAATAATATTTCGAAAATAATAAATCAAAATAATTTTATCAAATATTATATAAAATATATAATCTGTTAAATACCGCTGTGCAACATCAAGTATATATATTATGATTTATTGTGTATGTGCCAGATAAATTATTTATGATCATTATTTTCAACTAAATTGATGTTTTATTGTGTATGCGAAAGATTAATACTTAAAAATACTACTACTACTACTACTACTACTACTAATAATAATAAACAACTGTAAACAGTATAATTAGTTAAATGCTTCTGTGCATCATTTTAACAATATAAATTGTTTTATCTTTGTCAGATACATAATATCAAAATAATAAATTCAAATAAGTTTTCTAAAATATTAGTTAAATGCTGCTGTGCATGATTTTCAACTATATAAATTGTTTTATTATGTATGTGCCAGATAAATAAAAAAACTTATTATTATTATTATTATTATTATTATTATATAAAACAAAAAATATATATTATCATTATTTTAACAGTATTATCTAAAATATAATTAGTTACATTAAATTGTGTTACACTAAATACTATTAAAAATAATAATGAAAACCATTTGATAAAAAATAATTAGTGAATGTGCCAGATAAATCATCATTTAAAAAAACATAAAAATAATAGTAAAAAATAGTAAATCTCATTATTACAGTATTATACAAAATGAAATTAGTTTTATTAAATTATAAGTTGCATTAAATAATATTAAATAATTACCAACATTTTATAAAATATAATTTTCATTTAATCAATTATTATGCATCATTTTCAGCTACATAAACTGACATTTTATTGTGTATATGCAAGACAAATATTTAAAACACTACTACTACTACTAAAATAATAATAATAATTATTATTGTTTTAATAATTATTTTAAATGTATACAATATAATTAGTTAAGTTCTGCTGTGCATCCTTTTTAACAATATTATGATTTCATGTTTTTTTTTATTGTTTCATTGTTTTTATTGTTTTATTGTTATTATTTTTTTTATTTATCTTTTTTCCAGATAAATATAATAATAATAATAATAATAAATAATAATAATAATAATAATTTCAAAACAGTTTAATTAAATATAATTAGTTAAATGCTGCACTGCTGCTGTGCATGATTTTAACAATATAAAAGGAGATTTATTGTTATATTGTTGTACTATCTTTATGCCAGATAACAGCAGTAATAATATAATAACCTATACGAAGCTGAATGAATCTTGTATCTTGGAAAGCAGTGCCGTTGTCCTTAGTGCCGAGGTTGTTATGAGGTCGGGAAATGACTGGAAGCAGGAAATGGAGCTGTCAAAAAGCAGAAGCAACTGGAGACGACAACACTGACTGACTGACTGACTGACTCTCCCGCCTGCTGTGCTCCTCTTTCATCCTCTTTCTCATAGTCATTCACTTCCTGTTCTGTGTTCTGTGTTTTTCTCCTCACACACACAGAGAGCAAACGGCAGCGTTACCCATCAGACGCCCGTCACGTTCATCTGCTGAGATAAACGAGCGCATGTCCATTCACATCTCACCACAACACTCATAACATTTTGGATTGTGAAAAAGCAAACTCTGTCTCTGCAAAACTAAATACACATATTCACCTTTCAAACAACCAATCAGCACGCTCGGACAGACTGCAAACAGCCAATCGCGTGGCTTCCCTGAGGTCTCAGATGAATATTCAGTTCATCAATAGTTGGAGCTTCGCCCTAAGACGCAAATCATCTCCTGTTGTCCTTTAAAACAAAAAGAGCTCATTAAAGACCTACAGGTGAAGCCTCATAAATCATGAGCGAGCTGACAGCATTGTTATAGGTGTGTGTTATATATGCATGCAAATATAATATAAATACATAACTGACTGAACAGAGAAAGCTTTATCCTCATCAGCCTTTCAGATGAGAAAGTGTGTGTGTGTGTGTGTGATTAGTATGCAGGTCACATACTTGCACAGACACAGAGAAACTGCAGGACCAGAACACACTGTTGAAGCTAAACACACACACACACACACGCTCTGGGACTTTCCATTGACTTTCGTTTTTATGCTGAGCTAATGACAGTTTCTATCCTCTAATCCCACACCTACATCAAACGCTCAGACAAACCTTCATTGTATCATATCAGCTTTCGAGTCGTCTAAGACTATTGGCTGTTCTCCACCACACACACATAAACACACACACAGCACTGATTAGAAATGAGAGCAGATGTGATTAGCATGGACTCATTCAGCTGCTCCAGACGGCGTCTGTTCTGTCCTGAAGAGTCAAAACAAAGCTAACGTTTAGGGAAAAATGCATCGATGTACCAGTTTGACAACACACTCAATGCATTGATTATAGAATTTAATAAATCAACTAATTCCTAAAAAAAAAAAAAAAATCCCATTGTGTAACAGAGATTATCTCAGATCATGCAGTACGCTGAGCATGAGAGCTATTGTATGTCATGCACTACCAGTCAAAAGTTTTTTTGATGTTTTTTTTAAAGAGGTTTCTTCTGCTCAGCAAACCTGCATTTATTTGATCCAAAGTACAACAGTAAAATATTTTTACTATTTAAAATAACTCTTTTCTATGTAAATATATTTTAAAATGTAATTTATCCCTGTCATTTCATAGCTGAATTTTTAGCATCATTACTCCAGTCACGTGATCCTTCAGAAATCACTCTAATATTCTGATTTGATGCACAAAAATAATATTATTATATTATAATATTATTATTATTGTTGCTGTAATTTTTCAGGATTCTTTGATGAATAGAAAGTACAGAAGAACAGCATTTATCTGAAATAGAAATATTTTGTGACATTATAAATGTCTTTATCATCCCTTTTGATTAATTTAAAGCACCCTTTCTAAATAAAAGTATTAATTTATACAATTTTCGAAGTGGGAGAGAAAAAAGGGGGTGGGATCGGGAAAGGTCCACAAGCCGGGATTCGAACTCGGGACACCAACAGCGCAACGGCGCTATATGTCGGCACGCTACCCACGAGGCTATTGGCATTGACTTTTTATTTCAGATAAATGCTGATCTTTGGATCTTCATATTCATCAAAGATTCCTAAAAAATGTACTCAACTGTTTTAATGATTGATAATAATAATAAAAATATTTCTTGAGCAGCAAATTAGAATGATTTCTGAAAGATCATGTGACACTATTTCAGCTTTGACTAAATTACATTTTAAAGTATATTCAAATAGAAAGCAGTTGTTTTAAATAGTAAAAATATTCCAAAATATTACTTATTTTGCTGTACTTTGGATCAAATAAATGCAGGTTTAGTGAGCAGAAGAGACTTTTTAAAAAACACTAAAAATCTTTTAGATTTAGTTTAGAAACTTTTGACTGGCAATATAGATTCTGTGTCTGTGTGAAAACTTCAAAAGATCAGATGATTGGAGGCGATTTTGATGAAAATCAGACAAACCGTCTAGGACAAATTCAAAAAAAGTTCAAAAAGTCAAAATGGCGGGAAAATTTTCATTACAGAAGACTCAGCATGACCCAAAGAATCACAAAAAAGAATTTTGTTTCCAGCCCTTATGGTTCAAAAGTTATAAACACAAGTGCAAATTTGGCCTAGAGAGTTTGAGACTCCAAATTTGCAGTGGTTAGTGTTGAGACTGTTCTCTGTCTGTGTGCCAAATTTCATCACTGTCCCCCAAGCAGTTGTACGGGTTGCCACAGGCTATAATGGCGGAGGAAGAGGAAGAACACAACTAACAGATACAAGCACAGAAAACGTCTCTAATTACATAAAATTACACATATATATACACAGCAAAAACAGAAAATGCTTATACATATACACATCATATGATCTGCGTGAAAACTTGTAAAGATCGGACAGAGTTTTTTTTTTTTTTTCACAAAATTCAAAATGGCGGGAAAATATTCATTCCATAAAATGATGGATGAATAAACATGACCCAAGGAATCATTGAAAAGAAGAACTGTTTCTAGCCCTTATGGTTCAGGATTGCACACTAATGCAAATTTGGCCTGTTGGTGGCGCTACAGAGTTTGAGTTAGAGACTCCAAATTTACAGTGGTTAATGTTGAGACTGTCCTCTGCCTGTGTGCCAAATTTCATCACTGTCCCCCAAGCGGTTCTATGTGTTGCCACAGACTTTATTGGCAGAGGAAGAGGAAGAACATGGCGACTAACAGACACAAGCACAGAACACTTCCCTAAGTACATAAAGAATATTAAATTACACACATACAGCAAAAACAGAGAAAATGGTTATACATATACAAATCATATGAACTGTGTGAAAACTTCTAAAGATCAGACAGAGGTCTAAAGACGATCAGAGCCAATTTTGGTGAAAAAGTTTTTTAAAGAAAATTCAAAATGGCGGGAAAAATGTCAGTGCATAAAATGACGGATGATTCAACATGACCCAAAGAATCACAGAAAAGAAGTGCAACTTTGGCCTGTTGGTGGCGCTACAGAGTTTGAGTTAGAGACTCCAAAATTGCAGTGATCAATGTTGAGACTGTCCTCTGTCTGTGTGCCAAATTTTATCACTGTCCCGCAAGCGGTTTTATGGGTTGCCACAGACTTTAATGGCGGAGAAAGAGGAAAAACACGACGACTAACAGCACAACACTAAAACAAGCACAGAAAACTTCCCTAATTACACATATATACAGCAAAAAACAGGGAAAATGCTTATGCACATACTTCCTTTTTACTGTGGAACTAAAAAGGAATGCATTCTGAAAACATTGCCATGTTCTATGTTCATATAATGAAAGACAATGGCATTTGGTGTTGTTTAGAGCCCAACGCTCTTCAAAATATATTTTGTGTTCTGCGAAAGAAAGTCAAACAGGTTTGAAATGACATTAAGGTGAGTAAATGGTGACAGGACTTCAATTTTTGGGTGACCTGTCCCTTTAAGGTATTGATTTAGGATCAATACTAAGACACTGGTGTCACGGCAAAGAGAAAATTTTGTTAGTGAGCCAAACCTACTGTGTGTTTGTGTGTGTGAGATCCAATTTCTTTCCTTAATACAGAGCGAATTGATCCAGTTCCCTCTCATTAGCACTTTAGCTCTGCGCTGGAACCTCAAATACGCACAGAGAGACGAGTTAAACTGTGGTAAATCACCGATCGCCATCACTGAATCCATCACTCCAGAACGAGGAGACACAGGATGTTAAACAAGTGATTTTCACATCAGAGAGATCAATCATGCTGCTCAAACTGCACCTGAAAACAAGCGAGCGCTGCATTTCCCATGAGTCATTTCTCAGGTAGAAAGTCTTTCGACATTTAATGCACATTCCTGGTCTCATTGAGCATGATTCATCACAGCAGGTTTTTCTCAAGAACAATTCTCAGTCCTGGAGACGTCAGGTGGATTGGACTGAATATGATGAAGAAAATATATTTCTAAAACATAAAAAATAGAAAAATACAGATTCTGTATTATTTTTATGTTTTATAAATATATTTGTGTCCAGAAATGTCTGTAGCTACAGTATTTCACAGAAATATATAGATACTCTAATATTTACATATACATAATAAATTAGCATATTATAACGATTTCTGAAGGATCATGCGACACTGAAGACTAGAGTAATGATGCTGAAAATTCAGCTTTGATCACAGGAATAAATTATATTTTAAACTATATTAAAATAGTATATTTTGATTTTGAATTGCAATAATATTTCACACTTTTACTGTATTTTCTATTTTTTGACCAAATAAATGCAGTCTTGATGAGTTCAAACAAGATCAAAAATCTTGTTGATCCCAAATTTATATATTTATATATATTCCAAATTAAAATTAATATTTAGCAAAAAAAACCTGCTTTCATATTGCACAGGCCTTCAATCACAACTAAATCGTGTATTTAAAATAAAGTCAACAGTAATATTTCAACATCAGCCGATTTCATCAGGCAGTGAGCAGGATGTGATGTCATGGAAGATTAAGTATCTAATGGATCTGTCATTCATTTTGCCACTTCCTCTTCCTGTCAGCTCATGCTATCTCTCTCTGGCACATCATGCACTGATGGGCTGATCGGAGAATCTCCTACGGCATCTGATCATCTGCACGAACATCTCAACATCCGATTTACACTCAACAACAGCCAGAATTTTGAAAGAATCAAATGAGTTTGAGACGACATGAGAAAGAGCTAATGATGACATAATTTACATTACAGCTGATAAGACCTCATCATCATCTAATGCTCAGGACAGGTCTGAGATCAGCAGCTCAAGTGTGTCTAAATGACTGAGAAGTGTCTGCAGTGGGTTCGAGTGAAGGTTACAGCCAGAGCTCGGCTGATTGGACCAGAATCACTCTAGTGTGTGTGTGTGTGTTTGAGCCCCACGGGAACAATCAAATGATTCTGCAATTTAGTCGTCATGCTGTGAAGACAATAGGCCTTCAGTCAACCCCTGTGGAGAACAATGTGTGTGTGTGTGTGTGTGTGTGTGTGTGTGTGTATGAGAGAGAAAGAGAGGGAGGTTGACTCGGTTTGTTTACTTCTTTGCGCATGAAAATCAATATGCTCTTGATGCAGATAATTTCTTAGAGCTTTAATTTATTTCTCGGTGTGTGTGCGCGTTTTAGTGGTTAAGGCAAGCAAACCTGGAGATAAAACTCATTTCTTTTAATTTGGGGTTTACTATTACTGTCCAAAGCCATCAGGATTAGGATTTTCAAACAAATCTTACAAATATAGATTGAAGAAAAGGTGCAAATCAAGAGGCCAGAATATCACAAAGAGTAGGGCTGCAACGATTCCTCGATTCTATTCTATTTATTTATTTATTTATTTTATTTTGCCGTGTCGAATAATCAGCAAAATACTGGAAGTGGAGCATTCCACATATTAAACTCATTTAAAAATCATGCTGCTATTAAGAATTTATGCAATAAATGCTGCTCCACAAACTGTTATCATTTACATGCATGGAGCGTCTCAAACTCCATCTCTGCATGTTGTTGCGAGTTTGGGTTTATTATAACGTTCATCTGGAAACGCAATGTGCGCTATTTCATCAGATTTGTAAGGCAAATCATTTATAAACCTACGCAAACACAGGAGAATACATCAGTATCTTTCTCAATATGCTCACTGTTCATCGCCATTTCAAAATAAAAGTTTAAACCCTCACTCTGAGATGACATGTTCTGATGTCCACATATTCAAGAAATTACAATGTCTGTAGCTTTTCTATCATAAAGAAATGATCAAATATTAAAGATTAAGTGGACATTTGAATTAAACGTTGTTGAGCCAATATTAAATGAGGATTAGATCATGCGGTAAAGTGTAAAATCATCAGGCTTTTGTTATAGTGCGTAATGCACATTAGCTCTATTAGTTTATGATTCATTACGCATTTTAAGTTTTGTTCAATAAAACCATGATTACTTGCTTCTGATACTTTATTTAAACTAATTCTTATTGCCTCATTGCTCTTTTACAGGTATTATAAGTCATTTTAAAAAATATATAATTATCCAATTACTCGATTAATCTGCAGAATAAGCGACAGATTACTCAGTTGCCAAAATAATCGTTAGTGACAGCCCTAGACTTAAGGGTCCAGGATAGCAACTATGAGTGTGCCATATTGATTAAAAAAAAAAATTGGCTAGTTTGGGCCTGTCATGAATAAATAAACATTTAACAGTAGGTGGTGGCGAGTCCCTGTATTAATGAGTGACTCATTGAATCATTCATTCAGACGATTCGTTCAAAATGGCTGATTCATTAATAAACGGAGCAAGAATCATGAATCACTGACTCAAATTATTCATTCAATAGCAGATTCATTCAGGAACAAAACACCCAGTGTTGCCAAGTCTGCGATTTTCCCACAGAATTGGGGTACTTTAACACTGTTGGTGCAGGTTGTTTTTCATGTCTGTGGGTTTAAGTGACCCCATAACATGATATTTATCCCCTGAAATTAATGTTACCAGGGCAATCCTGCCAAAAACACAGATTTTACTCCTTAGAACGCAATTTTTACTGGGGGACCCCAATCAAAACACGATTGTTTTGAGTAGCAATTGGGCGGGTTTTGTTGTGAAAACCTGGCAACCCTGAAAACACCACAGCATTGCTCTGAGACAAGCAAATATTCTGTTCTGGCTTAGTTTGGAAAGATTTTCATTGGCAAAACAGAAAAAAAACAGACAGTACTGTGTCTAAAATGTAGTCGATTCTTGTTTGTTAAACTGATGTATAAAATCAATATCACTTGCCCTTTTTGCGCTCGCACGTTGATTTTTTATAAAATGGCACTCTTTGTTTGTGATAGTATCATGTCTTCATAAATATTTACAAAAAAACAACAAAAGAAAACATACAGGGTTGTGAAATAAGTTTTGGAAGCAAAAAATATTGCTTTCACAACTTATTTTAATAAGCTTCATTAAGCAGTGAATGCTTTTAGACTCCGAAAACCTATTTTTGTTTGTTTTTGTGCAGACTGAGTGACGTCACTCTATAATGTGAGCTTGCATATCGTTAAATCAACAATTATGATATTACTGTAGATGATAAACATCTCACTACTACCATTACTACTAGAAACCACAGAAAACACCCAAATTGTCCTAGCACTCACCAAAACACCATAGCAAGCATCCAGCAAAGCTGAGGACTTCTTTATTGACTACCAAAGGAAGATGGTGGGAGTGTTTGGTGCCGCAGAGATTAAACGCTTCACATTTAATAAGCTAACAAACCAAAAACCAGTGAAGAGTCTCATTTTCTGATCATCCTGATGTCCTGCGTCTCTCTTCATTGTATTTTCCAGACACAATCTTTCGTTCTCTGTCTCGCGGTGGGTCTGTCCCACCTAATAAAACCACTGGCCACAATCCAGCTTTTGCAAAACCATCTCTGTCTTTGTCTCTCCCCCACACACACGCCATGACTCTTTTCTGAAAGGCTGCAACTCATAGCAAACTCCTCCAACTCTTTCTGGTAACATGCCGTGTATGTGTGTGTGCTCACAGTGAAGAAAAATCACTAATGAGATCTCATTATCATTCCATTTTTTAAATATAACATATAATTAGCAAATAGAGAGTTTGTTGAAGTCTCCAGTCGCTCGAGTGTTAAAATACAGCAGTAACCTCGAATGTCTCTTCTCTCGAGCTTCAGAAGACATCACAGTGTCTCAAACTGGACTGATACTCTGCAATCAAAACATCTCAATGTGAACTTGAACACTTCTCGTCAAATCATCTGAGCTGCTTCACATGCATTTTAGAGCTCGACAGTCTTACTGGATGTCAATTACTGACAGATTTGGGTCTATTTATATTTCTAAGAAATCGCAGGAGAAACATCTGAGATCAAGCTGATGCTCTTCTACATGAGTGAAGTGTGCTGAACAACAACAATCTGCTCTGTACGACACTCCCCCGTGTCTCTGCTCGCAGTGTTTCACAACCACATACTTCACTCAGCCACAGGAAAACATGCACGTACAAAACACACACGTGAGCATGCACACAAACACATGCAGGTACTCTGGCAGCAACATACCACAACTTTTGCATCAGCTCTCAGTTTCTTACACAGTCTCCTGTTGTATCAAATGGTGCTTCTCTACTATCATTTTAACACTACTCTTCAAAATGTGGGGGTCAGTAAGATTTTTTTTAATTCATATTTTATTTATTTGTTTATTTTTGAATGTTTTATTTGTTAAAGAGGGCACTCAATCAACTGTCAAGACTAATAAAAATCAGATAATGATGCTGAAAAAAATCAAATAATGATGCTGAAAATTCAGTGTTGCATCACAGAAATAAATTACATTTCACAATATATTCACATGGAATACAGACGTTTTAGATAGTAAAAACATTTCACAATTTTGCTGATTTTACTAGATTTTTTAACAAAGCAAATGCAGCCTTGGTAAGCCTAAATGACGAGAAATGATGTTTAAGTAATGTTTACCCAGACTGTAGACATGGAAATGACAAAATTTCAGTTTGTGCATTTTTCAAATCTAAAAGTCAACATAAAATCTAAATATATTTATTTATATATTGCTTTATTGACTTCTTTCAAAAATGTGACCCTGAAAACCAGTCTTAAGTAGAACAGGTATTCTTGTAGCAATAGCCAGGGTCAAAAATCATTAGGATATTTAGTAAAGATCATGTTTCATGAAAATATTTTGTACATTTCCTACCATAAATATATCAAAACTCAATTTTTGATTAGTAACATGCATTGCTAAGAACTTCATTTGGACAACTTTAAAGGTGATTTTCTCAGCATTCTGATTTTTTTGCACCCTCAGATTGCAGATTTTCGAATAGTTGTGTCTTTATCCTAACAAACACAAACCATACATCAACAGAAAGCTTATTTATTCAGCTTTCAGATGATGTATAAATCTCAATGTCCAAAAATTGACCGTTATGACTGGTTTTGTGGTCCTGAGTCACAGATATCAAAAACATATATATGCATATCAAATAAAAAAAAATAATAAAATAAAAAATACACTATTATATTTTACCTTTGCTCCACTTGCTTCATTTAAAATGAAAAACTCAACTAAATTAAATAGAAATTAAAATAAAAAACAAAAAGTATAACATAAAACAACCACATGAACACAAGTACAAAACCTCACAACTGTAAAACAAATAAAATGTGCAAGTTGCATACTTGGGATCGGCAGCACGTGGAGTACAGTGAACTTTAAAGCAGAGAGATGCTGTGTTTATGGAGTGTGTGTGTGTGTGTGTGCGTGTGTGTGTGTGTGTGTGTGTGTGTGACCACTGTCCCGCAGGATAACACCCGCCATCTGTGCATTAAACGCAATCTCACCGCTGTCACTTTGCTGGCGTTGCCATGACGACAAGATAATCTGTTTATTAGCACATAATTGACAACGACACAAATCAAAACTCACATAACCTAAACAAAACAGACAGACACACTGCAGCCATCATGAGGAGCTCACAGTGTCTGCAATGCAGGTGAGAGCAAAACACACCAACACCAAACCCGCATCGGATCCACATCACAGAGAAAACGACTGCGCTGAACTGTAAACACGGACATTACAAAATAAAGCAGTAAATTGCATTGTTATCCCCTTAGCTGTTATAAATTCACTGTAAACCACGGCTTCACGGGGCTTATTGATTTTATAAAACGGTTATTCCATATACACAGTAAGGTTTCACTAAATAAAACACAGCAAATAAAGTGTAATGATATTAATAAAAACATTATCCTTCCGCCAAACAATGTAGTTCCTCAGAAACAGTTGTGGATGCAACAAAGTGGTTGCCAAGCAACACACAGATGTAAACAAAGGTGTACGTTGGTAGAGTAATTTACAACAGCTTCAAACATGGATCAACCAATCAGAATCAAGGACCGGAACTATGTGTTTTACAATTCCAATTTACGCATCTGTAGCAATGCTTTGTTTGGAGACTTAAGCAGATACAGTTAAATAAACAATTTGAAAGTTCACTGAAGGTAAACGAAGGCCTTGGGTGCTTGCTAAAGGGTTTCTACGATTTTCTGGGTGGCTGCTAGGGTAAAAACAGACTAGCAGACAGAATATAATAATAGCTAATGTAATACATTGATATAATCAGTTACAACACTGGGTGTGTCCACAGTAAAAGAAACGTGTTACTTTGTGAAATCTAAAGTGTGGTAAATGTGAACAGGTTGACAGAAGATAAGGCAACCCAGGCGGTCTCCATGACGACACCTGCTCTTGTTTTTGCCAAACCTGGCAGAGTTTAATTCGTCTGCAGATGCCAAGATGAGACACACCTTATACACACACACACAGGTGATCTGCACTGATGCAACCATAGGAAAAGATGCTCAATTAACAAAGCACCACTACACTTTTTACTTTTCTTGTTTTGTTTCGGTTCTCACCACAATGAATTTCATTTATTTTCTTCATGTTCTTAATGTGGTTTTCTGTAAACACTGTGATGCACACACACACACACACATACACACACACAATTGCATGCTAATATGATAAATGTTGTTTGTTTAGTGACGTTAAAAAATAAAAACTAACACTGTCTTCACTAAAACAAAAACTATTAAAAAAAAAAATCTAGTAATTAATTTAGTAATTAAAATAAATTTAAAAAAAAAACCTTAAAACAGAAGTTATAAAATGGAAATAAATAAAAAATGTGCAAAAATGACAAAAAAAATACAAATAAACTAAAGCTATAAAGAAATGTTAGAAAAATAAAAAATAAAAATAAAAATGGCAAAAATCACATAACAAATTTACTAAAACTTAAAAATTCAAATTTAAAAATATAAAATAAAAGCTACTTTAAAACATGCTTAGTATGCTCAAACTGGATTTTTTTTTTTTAACATTTTTTATCTAATATTTATTGTGTGTGCGCAATAGGGCTGCCAAACGATTAATCGCATACAAAAAAAGTTTGTATGCCTAATATATGTGTGTACTGTGTGTAATAATTATTTATATATAAATACACACAAATTAATGTATATATTTAAGAGAAATATGTTGTTTATGCACAAAATATAAATATATTTCTATAAAAATTATAATAAATGCATATAAGTAAATATTTCTTAAAAATATACATGAATGTGCTTGTATTTATATATACATAATAATTACACACAGTACACACACATATTAGTCAAACTTTTATTTTGTATGCGATTAATCGTTTGCCAGCCCTATTGTGCACACTGAAAAATACAAATATTAGATGAAAAATGTAAAAATAAAAAAACTAAACTAATTACAAAATGTTTTATATAATAAATGAGTTACGTTCTACAAGTAGTTTATTTGCAAAAATCATGCTTTTTATCATGCTTTTATTGTGTTTGTCATCTGTTTTTTTTTTTAAGTTATTTTTACTTTATATCAAAATAACCCAACAGTTTGATTGAGACTGGACTGCACAATGAAAAAACATTTTTGAAAATGGTTAAAAATGTTATCTGTTATTTGTGTTTGCATATGAACTCTTCAGTTCCTAATACTAAAATAAACTAAACGCTACATAGAATTAATAACAAAAAAGTAATGAAATGTCAAAAGCACAAAACAAATTCACTAAAACTATCATTTAAATGCAAACTGCAAATATAAAACAAAATCTAATTAAATACATGGATAAATATTTAGTATGCTGCAGCTGAATGCACACACTGATGTGCTGGATGCGAGAAACACTGTTTGTTCAGTGACATGTATAAAATACGCAGTCATACGTGCATAAACAAGCCAATGTAAAGAGCCAGAGGAATGGGGACACTGTACACACACATAAATATGTATATACACAACACACATACATATACAACACACACACACACACACAAGAGGAAAGTAGGTGGCCAAACACAAACGCACACAGGAGCACTGCTGACATTTGGCTCGTTGGGCTGTTAATGGACGCTGTACAATAGAGCCGCGGCCTTCACCCGTTCTGACAAAGCTCTGAGCTCCTCCGTAATAACCCTCGTCCCGTCTTCAGCAACGCTCGCGGGAAGGACGAGTCTGTTCCTTCACGTCCTCGATGGCGAGCCGCTCACAAGTCCAACTCATCTCCCCAGACATGCTAACAACCCCTGGGCGATGTTCAGATCACACACACACACACACACACACACACACAAGTTCTGCTCACTCAAACAGACACACACTCTTTAAATGGGGTTAGTTGCGTCTTTGGCCCCGTTAGCGCTCCTGCATCATCCTGCTGCTGAACTATTATGTTCCTTAAGTTAAAGTAACATTTAAGGGTACAGTCTGCTTAATTTCTTTTAGCCTATTCTGTTTTAGTTTGGACCATGGCTATAACATTATATATAAATATAAATATATAATGTCAAAAATGTCAAGTCTCAAAACGTAAACAAAAATTAGCACTAACAGTATTAAGTAATAAAAATCCTCAAACTAAAATTGAAATAACACAATTAAAGGCTAAATAGAATTTTTTTTTTAAATAATAATAAATATAAACCATGTGCTAAGGTTAAAGTTTACTCAGTTTTATTCAGCTGGTTTTGTCTTTCAGATTTGACCATGGCTAGATCATTAATAAAATTAAATAAATGAAAATTAGAAATCTTGCCTTGGCAGCTAGCTGAAATAAGCTAATAATAAAACTTAAACTGAAATAAAAATAAAATCTAAATAGAAATATTTAAAAAAAATATAGAAATATAAATTAGCAACTAACTGTAATAAGTATTTCAACTGCTAAAATTAAAACTGAAATCAAATAAATAAAAGCTAAATAGAAATATTTAAAAAATAATAATAAATATACAAAAATAATAAATGTGTGACAGTTAAAGTTTACTTAGTTTTGTTAAGTTGGTCCTGTCTGTTAGATTTGACCATGGCTAGAACATTAATTAAATTAAATTAAATAGATGAAAAAAATAAAAAAAAAAAAAAAAAAAAAAAAAAAAAAAAATCAAGGAAAAAAATCATTCCTTGGCAACTAGCTGAAAGAAGCATAGGTATTAAAATGACTAAAATTTAAATTAAAATAAAAATCAAAGCTAAATAGAAATATTAAAAAATAATAATAAATACAAAAATAATAAATGTGTGACAGTTAAAATTTACTTAGTTTTATTAAGTTGGTCCTGTCTGTTAGATTTGACCATGGCTAGAACATTAATAAAATTAAATAGATGAAATAATAAAATGAAAATTAGAAATCTTGCTTTGGCAACTAGCTAAAATAAGCATAAGCAATACAATGACTAAAACTTAACTAAAAATAACAAAAAATAAAAGTTAAATGGAAATATTCCAAAACAATTATAATATTACAATTATAACATTTATTTTTGCATATTTCTGCTAAAGTTAAAGTTTGAGAAAATAAGAACAAATTTTAAACAATTAAGGATATAGACATCATAAAACCATTTGTGCCGACTGTTATTGTAATTAAGCTTAATACTGTAATAGGAATTTTTTTTATAAATTCTTTAATGTCTGAAGATAAAAACAAAGCATTATTAGGGGCTTTAACTAAGTTTTGTTTTCCTATGCAAAAATGTACACATTAATTAAAAAACAAAAACAAACATTTCATGTTTGCAAGTTTTACATCTGATTGCAAACAGGCTGAACAGTGGTAATCTCCAGAGCTGAAGTCCTGAGTGTCTGTGACTCTCTGAGGGGTGTGTTCAGGACAGATAAGAGACCAAACGTACGTCATGGAACTCCCACACACAGTGGGACGTCCCGCACACTCAAAACAACCTGTGACACCCATCAAAAGACTCGCTTAGCTTTCACTTTCTGGGCTCGACCTTAAAACTCGGTGATTGTTTGAAATCCCACACACTCTGGCAGCTGAGGACAGACACAGCGTATGAAGCGTTTGATGTTAAATCAAACGGTTTTGATGTTAAATATTCTTTGTGAAACTGTGTCATTGTTAACTAAAACTCACAAATTGTTTTAGACAACTGAAATAAAGCTGGTAGAAATACTGCCTGGCCAACTAAGTGAAATAAATAAGCTTAAGATGAAGTACTAAAACTAAAACTGAAAATTAAAGACAAATAAAATATTAATTAATATAAATATTAATATTAATTTATCTAATAAAATGACAAAAGCAAATATGAAGATGACTAAACCTTAAATGAAAATCAAAATGAAAACAGAAAATACAAAAATATTTTCGAAATATTAATAAATACCATATAGCGTACAAAAAAAAAAAAAAAACTAAAATAACACTGTTGTAAGAATTTATCACATGTAAATGGTCCTTAATGGCTAAAATCATCAGCGAGTGTATGTTAGATGTATGTGAATACACAGTCACAATTTTGTCCATCCTGTTACACAACCAGTTCAACACAGATCACTTTAAACAGAGATGGATAAACTGACACCAGCTGTGACTGACACACACACAGTGGCCTCTCATTAAAACGATTAGCTGCTAATGATGTAAAGACCGCTAATCTCGTTTGGAGAGGAGATGGAAACGCAATGAGGAACATGTAGAGCGGGAATGTG
This sequence comes from Labeo rohita, assembly GCF_022985175.1. Lineage (NCBI taxonomy): Eukaryota > Metazoa > Chordata > Actinopteri > Cypriniformes > Cyprinidae > Labeo > Labeo rohita. The sequence continues at coordinate 46,340,119 of NC_066875.1, forward strand.
TACATATTACACTTAATTGGATAGTGAGAGCTTTCTATTTAAATTTTTCTGGACCCCCTTTAAATAGTTAAATAGTATAAAACTGCATTAATCAAAAAGCATGTCTAATTAATTGAATTCATGAAACTTATACAATTTAACATCAATTTACTAAAAAATTAACAAAAATTAAGTTTAGTGGCCTATGAATTTTAAAACAATGTTCTCACCTTATGTTTTATCATTATTGTTTTGGCATGTCTAATTATTTGAATGCATAAAAACTTTTATTTACTCTTACAATAGCCTTATGAATATTGTCTTCAACTAAACCTTTATTTTAACAGGTTGCTGTGAATTCCTTTAAGCTTCTGTGTGTATATGATATAACAATAGTTTTACTCAAATTAAACGGTAAAATGCTCATGAAGTGCTCATGAAGCGCATCTGTGCCATTCATTCATTCATATTATATTTAAATAGTCTTTTTGCAGCCTAATATTTACAGACACTAGTCTATACCGTGATTTGATTTAAGTGTAAATATCTACTTTTGATTCATTTATCCAAACTTTGATCAATTCCATGATATTCCACATTAAAACTGTAAATTTCATTTTTATGACTGGATTCAGTCCACATTTTCCGCATCGAATATTTTCATAAAAATAAAAATTTGCTGTTAATTTACTCTCCCTCAGGCTGTCCAAGATATAGCTGACTGTTCATCTTCAGTAGAAGCCCTATGAAATCTGTGTTATTTTTTTCCCCAAATTCCGTTTTTTCCATTTTAATTTTTCTGGATTCCGTTTTTTTCAATTTTCATTTTTATCAACTCCTTTTTAATGGTTAAATTAAATTTTATTAATCAAAGAGCACGTCTAATTAATTAAAATCATTGAACTTATACAATTTCACATCAATTTAATAAAGGTTTAACAAAAATTACATGTTTAGGGCCCTATGAAATGTTTTATTGTTATCAAATTCTGTTTTAGCATGTCTAATTATTTGAATGCATACTAAGCCTAAGTTTTGTTTTTTTTTACCCTCAGAAATTCTGTGTTGTGTATTTAAAATGTTCTGGTTATCAAATGAAGGCATAAAACATTAATTTAATTTATCTTTTAATTACTGAAAATTAAGCAAGCTTTTTTTTTGGCAAAAAAGGGGAATTTATTATTAAAATTAAAACATGGAAGAAATGTTGTGTGATTATATATATATATATATATATATTTCATTTTAGTAGTAGTACTAATAGTAGTAATATATTTCTGGCATAACGTCTTTAAGTTAAACCAGACTTTTATTTTGACAGGTTGCCGTGTCTACCTTTACATTTGTGTGTGTATATGATATAATGCTAGTTTTCCTACAATGGAACAGTCAAACGCTGGAATCACCGCAAGTGTCAGGAGCGCTTCAGTGTGTGTAGTAAACAAAACCACTCATCTGCTCCATTCATTAAAACTGAGACACACAGAACATGCGGGATTCACATTTAAATGGTATTTTTGTGGCGTAATATTTACAGATACCAGTCCATATTGCAGCTTGATTTAAGTGTAATGACCTACTTTTGATTAATTCATTCAAACTTTGACAAATTCTGTGACATTCCACGTTATTCAGTAAAATCCGTTTTTATGACTGGATTCTGCAATTCCGTCCATATTTTCCGCATAGCGGAAATCAAAGGGCCCTAGAACAGTAAAGAATATTTTTAGCTGAAACCATGATCCTTGGTGATTCATATGATGTGAGTCAGCACTTGCACATGTTTGAGAGTCAAAAAACCCTAAATAATGTAAATAATGTTCAGTTTCTTGCACAAACGGATTGTTTCGCTTCATAAGACCTCATTATACTGCTAGTAGCCACAGGTATTAATTTTCCCTTCCTTGATATGGTTTTTTGACTCGCAAAGTAATGGTAGCTTTTGACTATTAATCTTCTTTTTGTCTTCAGTAGAGCAGTAAAGTCACCTACATCTTAGATGGCCTGAGGGAGAATAAACTAACAGAAAATGTTCTTTTTTGTCTAAACTACTCCTTGAAGTCTTGGTGCTGTGTTGAGCTGCAAATGCTTTGGCGATATGAACACACATCTGTTTGTCAGGCCAATAAAGCACAGAGAGAGAGTCTCTGCTTTGCTGGTGTGGATGTCCTGCGGTGATGAATGCAGCTCTGCTGCGCAGCACAAACAATCACAAACACACAGAAACAGCAGCCGAGACGCCTGAGAGAAAAGGGTGTGAACGTGATTGACTCAAACACACACACACACACACACACACACACCTTTGATATTCTTATATGACCGACAACATTATCATTGACAGGTAATGACATCACTGGAGCTGAACGACACCTGATGATGATGATGATGATGATGTGGTAATCTCAAGCCATTTCCTGTGACTCACAAATTCCAGAGGCAAATGTATGACAGGAAATGCAAAAAGAATTATTATTTGTCCATTTGGAATCTGAATTTCATTTGTTTGTTTTAATGTTAAATAAAATCTACTGTCTAGACAGGAATGAGACTCTCGCACAGTACTTTAAACGAGAATTTGGAATATTCTTGTATGATATCATTATTTAGTAATTTTTTTTACATTTTTTGACCATGTAAAATACATCTAATTATTTTGTCTGTTTGGAATTTCAATTAACTTTTGTTTAATATTTTTTTTAAAAGATGTACTGTCTAGATGGGAATAAAAGTTAAAGTTAATAAAACAATTGTTTATCCATATATAATCTGAATTTCATTTACTTGTTTTAATATAAAACTAAATTGTAAAGACAGGATTTTCATACAATCTTCTGAAATAAATGTCACGTATCTTTCGAAAATATTTGTAGTTTTAATTAATAAAATTAAATATTACATAAATATTATTTAAATATTAGTAAATATTAAAATAAACCTTTGCAACTAACTGAAATAAAATAAGTTTGATTTTTAATTTTTTGAAAAATGACAAAAGCACATAAACTAAAATTTAAATAAAAAGAAAATATAATAAAGAATGCAAACCCAAAATATAAATCTATACTGTAATAGTATAAATAATACAATAAAATTACACTTATGATTCTAGTTTTAATTCTAATTCCAACATATTTCTATTGTGCTACTGACGTACTAGTGTTTGAGACTGATGTACAAGCCTGTACAAGTCAGGCTTACTGACTGTATTAGGCATAGTTTGATATATTTAATGGTTCAGAACCATTTTCACCAGAGACAGAAACCTGAAAGATAACGTCATCCATCCCATCCTTGAGTGTGTAATATCATCAGTCATGTGCTGGAGCTGTGAATGACTGAAGACACACGGCTGCTGTTTGACTGTGTTAGTGGGTCAGTGTGTCTCTGGCCTGAAATCACAGCAGCATGTGTCTGATTCATTACAAAAATACACTTAACAATCACAGGAATCACGTCAGAGCCTCATCGTGCTGCTGGCGATTCAGTATAGCAACAAGTTTCATTTGTTTGTAGACTGCAGAGAATGCATGCAACTATTATTATCACACCCACATACAGAAACACACGCATGAAGTGAATGGTGCAGTAAAACCGTTCACGTGTCAGCGGTAAGCCTCTGTAATAAGCTTGGGGAATCCGGCACGTCAGTAGTTTTGTGGCTCAGGCGGCAGCAGTGATGAGTGTCAGTATCTCACCGCATTTATGGATCACGTCAGTGCATGGCGGAAGACAAAATAAAGCTGCTTTGTTTTGCATCTGCATTCTCCCTATGAGAGTACAAGGTTTCATAGCAGTAATATCGACGTCATAAACATGCAGCCGCATGACAATAAGAGGAACAAAGGCAGTGCATGAAAATAAAGATGAAGTGCAGGTAAAATCAGCGATCAAAGACACGCACGCAACGCATCATGTGTGCTGCATCTTTTTTTAACACACCTGCTGTGTGTCAATAGTTGCTCGTCTGCTTGCCATACAATGAGCCTCATTTGTGAAATATGATCGGAGCATATTTCAGTGTAAAACCGTTCTCAGAAATTGATGCATTGAACTACATGTTAAAAAATGTATTACAATCACATCAAATATAACTCACTGCAATTAAAATTGAGCTTAACTTGAAATTACGATAGAAATATATGAAGAGTGTATTTGTAAAAACAGATAACTCATGTTTTTTTTTTATTGTTAAATTGTGAAAAATTGAGTTTTCTGGTTTTGCAAATGAACTTGAAATGAAATTATTTGAAAAACATTTAAAAATTATTTAAAAATGCAACATTCTGTTGTAAAGGAATTGTTATATTTTTATTTATTTACATTTCAATAAAAAGTTTTATGAATTTAATTGATTGGACATGTTTTTGATGATTACAATTAAATTAACCCATTGAAACAGAATCAAATCCAGAAAACTTAAAACAGAAAACAGAATTTGGGGGGGAAATAGATTGGAACGGGCGTAAAGATAAAATTCCAAAATTGAATCTGCATAAAAAAAATAAAGTTCCAAAATGGAATTTAGGTAAAAAACAAAATTCTAAAATGGAATTTGGGAAGAAATAAAAATTGATTTCATAGTTAATTAGAGATTTCTCCTCGAAAATACTCAAAACAAGCCAGTGTAGTACATATTTTAAAATTTTAGAGCTAATAATTGGATTCAAATAAAGGTTTAAAAATATTTAACCTGATGCCATTTGAAAGACTTTCTGAAGCTGCGTTCATGTCTCGTTTAAATTATTGCAATTAATAATTTACAAAACACTGAAGTACTAGAAAAGCACACCAGGCACAGGTGATGTCAAACGTTTACATACACCTTGCAGAATCTGCAAAATAAGAGGGATCATACAAAATACATGTTATTTATTTTTTTTTTATTTAGCACTGACCTGAAAAAGACACATTGAAAAAGACAAATATAGGTTTACATATAGACCACAAGAGAAAATAATAGTTAAAATAGATAAAAATGACCCTGTTCAGAAGTTTACTTATACTTTATTCTTAATACTGTGTTGTTACCTGACTGATCCACAGCTGTTTTTTTGTTTAGTGATAGTTGTTCATGAGTCCCTTGTTTGTCCTGAAACAGTTAAACTGACCACTGTTCTTCAGAAAAGTCCTTCAGGCCTCACAAATTATTTGGTTTTTCAGCATTTGAACCCTTTCCAACAATGACTATATGATTTTGAGATCCATCTTTTCAAACCGAGGACAACTGAGGGACAAATATGCAACTATTACAGAAGGTTCAAACGCTCACTCATGCTCCAGAAGAATAAACAATGCATTAAGAGCTGGGGGTGAAAACTTTTGAACAGAATGAAGATGTATACATTTTTCTTATTCTGCCTAAATTTTTCATTTAGTACTGGCCTTCAGGAGCTACAGACGATACTTACATGTTTCCCAGAAGACAAAATAAGTCACATTTACCCGGATCTTCAAATTCAAAAAGTTTTCACCCCCGGCTCTTAAGGCATCGTTTTTTTCCTTCTGGAGCATCAGTGAGTGTTTGAACCTTCTGTAATAGTTGCATATGAGTCCCTCAGTTGTCGTCAGTGTGAAAAGACGGATCTTAAAATCATACAGTCATTGTTGGAAAGGGTTCAACATAAAGATGCTGAAAAAAAACCAAAAAAAAAAAAAAAAAAAAAAAAAAAAAAAAAAAAATCACAGCTGTGGATCATTAAGGTAACAACACCGTATTGTCTTTTGAACAGGGTCATTTTTATAAATTCTCTCTCTTTCTTGTATTTTCTCTTGCATAAATATCTTTTATGTGAAATATCTTATTCAGATCAGTGCTACATAAAAAAAATAACATGCATTTTGTATGATCCCTCTTATTTTGGTAAAATAATTAACATTTTGGAGATTCTTTTGACCTCAACTGTAACAAAAGAATGATAGCATCTTTAACAGTTAAAGGCAGTAAAGCTAGTCAGAGGTGTAGCAGTAGATACTTGAGTACCTTTTAATTTTTATTTTTAATATAAAGTCAACTATCAGTATAACAATATATGGATTACTCATAACGATATGTAGAGAGCAATGTAGCTGACAGCTGATTTAAAGATGATATATACATACTAATCAATGCTAGTAAATGCGACTTCTGAAAGGAAAAAAAACTCTAATTTCATACAACATTTATGCCTAGACATTAAACTGGTGATTTATGAGTCCTTCTATGCACCGAGTCTTTATTTTGAAGCGTGTAACTATCTAGCTGACGCTGAGAAAGAGAGAATAATCCTCGCCTGAAGCGAGAAAATGAAAGAAAGAGCGACAAAATGGGAAAGTCCATCTTAATCAGCTCTGCCGGAGCCGACGGCAGCGCAGGGCCAATAACTCACTAGGCAGAGACAGAGACGACGCACCGAAACCGAACGACTGAGTCACGAGAATCTACCTCAGCTCCTCAATGCATGTGAGAGATTAGAGGATGGAGAAGAATGTCAGGCATCTCACTCTCATTCACTTCACGTCAGCTGGCGCACGCTACCCATAATGCAACTGTTGAAATTTCCCTAATACTTCCAGTGAAGCACATCTTGCATAGGCAAGTCCTCTAATGTGAGCGCTATAGAATTTAGCACTAGTTCACACACGCCTTACTGAAAAAGCAGTACGCCTCAGTGTTGTTATTGTTAAGATTAAAACTAGTCAAAATATTTTTCATTTTAATTTTAATACACACAAACAAACACACACACACATAGTATGTTTATATACTATAGTACGTTTACAATTTTTAAAATATTCATGAAAAATCTGAACTTAAATAACTGAACTAAACTTGAACTTAAAATGAGAATGAAAATGAGAAAATACAATAAATTAAAGCTAAACAAATATTCAAGAAAAAAAACAACAATAAAAACACAAATACAAATGCAAAATAGAAACAAAATTACTAAAACTTCAGTGAAAATTAATATGAAAGCTGAAACTAAACATAAAAGCTCATTCAAAATAATTAATACTATAATAATACTATAATAGTATAGAAATAATAATAATAATAATATTAATAATAATAATTATATATATATATATATATATATATATATTAAATCTTGTAATGCACATTTATTAAATAATAATAATTATAACAATAATAAATATTAAATCCAGTATAGGAAATAATAATAATAATAATAATAATAATAATAACAGAATAAAATAAATAAATATTAAATGATTGTAATGCACAGTATATTAAATAATAATAATAATAATAATAATAATAATTATTATTATTATTATTATTATAAAATAAATATTAAATCCTTGTAATGCACAGTATATTATGCACAGTATATTAAATGATAATAATAACAATAATAATAATAATAATAATAATTATGCAATTCTATCATTAAATCATATAATTTATTAGTCTATTAGTCTAATGTTGTTCAATATCAAAAAAAAATTCAGTAGAAAATCAAGCAGATCATGAAAAGTGGGCATTCAAAACCAGATTGGAGTAAAGAATAAAAGTTGTTTGGAATAATTTCCACAAATGAACTGTTCACAATAACTTTCTTTTTTGCATAGTGTTATTTCATTTAGACTTGAAACCCTGATCTCCTCTGTGGCAGTCGGTGCTCGATTCAGCCATAGCATCCATTTCATTGTCCGGCCTTGTAGATATCGAGGTGAATTCAATTTCAGACTGATCTCAGACTAGATAGTTTTTCGAGTGGCGGCCTGCCGGTATTGATTGGGTGCCACGCAGTTCAGTTTTTCTCTCTCAGGATCTCGCGGCGGCAGCAGCAATTACCTTTCCACCCTCAACCTATCATCCCTCCCCGCACTCCCTCGCTCCCCAATTCACATCTTCAGCGTGAAATCTCTCTGCATCTCCCTCTGTCCCCGTCTCTCAGACTGTCGGCTTCGCTCGCTCTCTTTTTGTGCTCTGCAATCAAATCAGGTGAACAAAGCGTGACTCCAGAAATCGGTGGCAGCGCAAACAAAAGGATGTGACATCGTCAGCCCTCAGACTGCAGAGGGAAACAGATGAACAGGAAACAACCAGCATCAGTGCCAAACAGCACGCTAATACTGAATATACAGCACAGCCTCAAACCAATGCAAATGAATAAAAATTAAAACAAGTTCACTCCTAAAAATCAACATTATTATCTTCAAAGGATCTTCAAAGACGAAAAACAACCAAAAAGTGGTGCATACGGCTTGTGCTCTATATTACAGGTCATATGATAGAAACAGTGTGAGGAACAGGCTGACATTAAAACACCCACATTCCTCTCAATTCAGAAATGACAAGTCAACGTTCAGTTACTACACGTGCGAATCGATGGCTTTTTGGTGTCAATGACGTCAATGCCTGTGGTTAATCGAAGCTACTGAATGTTTGTCCGCATCCTATTAATGAAGGTTTTACAGGGAAGTGTGCGACACAAGTGTGAATATAATGCCATACTGAGGCGGACTGTAACGTGTTGTTGTTGTTGTTTGTGTTGAACGAGGTGTCAGTCTGTTTTCCTGCTGGCCTTTGGCACCAATCAATGATTCAGCTGCCAAAAGACGCTGAGGGGTTTTTGCAAGGAAGGATTTTATCTTGACAAATATCAGACAAATGACAACAGAAGCGTCGACATGTAGATACTAATGACAGCACATGTGTTACAGTCACTCAGAGGGTTTGGGAAAGGAGAAATGCTCTTAAAGGGATAGCTCAGCCAAAAAAAAAAAAAAAAGCAGAAAAGTCTGTCATTATTTTCTCACCATCATGTGTTTCACGAATTCAATAAGGCTTCAAACACATTTTTAATAAAAACTGAGAGATTTCTGTCTCTCCATTTAAAGTCCAGGAAACCAAAACTTCGTGATACTAATGCATGTAATCATTAAACTCGGGCTGTCCCCTAATATTCGACAAGTAGAATTTATATAAGTCTCAAAAAAAAAAAAAAATACCACAGGAAGTGATTGACAGATCGTTAACAGCTGGTCTATGTGGTGATGTAGTACATCGGGCAGGACATCCAAACACATTGTAGTGCTCATTCATTAACCTCAAATATCTGAAAGATGAAAAGATGTATGTAGTAGCAACTTTACATGCCAGATCTAATGTTAATGTATAAAAATGTGCGCTATTGAAGAGTCTGTGTGGAGTGTGGAAGCTGAATAGTGACAGATGAAGGCGGAGGTGCGTCACTTAAAATACTCTGTAATTTTTGGTGTATGACACATCTTTCCAATCTGTAAAGACTATGTTTATTTGTGTGCACTCAGAATAACATCGAAACGTTGCGCTTTTGTAAAATAATGAAAGCAAACAGGATGCGCTTTCTGTCGTCTGTCTCTGTGAACTTGAGTGCCCGCATCCTGAAAGCACTAGTTTATCATTAAATTATTACAACGTTAAAGCAGTCTCCTTGCTTTTTGTTTTACTTGCTGCACTGTGGCAAGCTTTTTTTTGTGTGTGCGCTGGGAATGGCTCGATACTGTAATTTTGGCTTCAACTGTTAAAATAACACTTTACAGTAAAGCAACCCTGAAGTGTTATTTTAACTAAGTATTTAATGTAAGTATCACGTTATCTCTCTCTCTCTCCGATTGTTTTCAGGTTTCAGACTCAGATATCCAAAGAAAACACATTAAATATAAATGTCGCTCTCTCGGCTGCTTCATATTAGCGGTCGGCGGCGTGGCAGAAACATTACCTTCATATTATTGATACTAAAATTAATATAGCAAAATTCTTGCTTCATTCAAATTCAATTAATATTTGATTGTTTGAAATGCAAGTGCAAATATTATATGACCAAAGCTAAACTGGTTCCAGCATGTGACACACACACATTTCCGCTTTTGTGTTTTCTCCTTATCACATCTTAGGCAAGTTATGTGCGTTGATCAATTGTAAAAAATTAATTAAACCTGAATTTATAAATGATGCACTCACCTGTTGATCTCTAAATTCGCGTTACACATCAGGATGAGCAAGTGACAAACGCTTGGCAAGATTTGATGTGTTGCCTCATGTGGCAACACATGATTTATAGCACAGCTTGTATGCTGGTGCAGTAAGGTCAGTTGGTTCGCCTTTATCATCTGTTTTGTATGCAAAATTTGCTATATTTCACTTCTACTGTTGTCTTTATTTACTAGTTTTGAGCATGTTGATGAAGTTTCACCTGTTTGATAATCCATCGCGTTATTCTGCTGTCCCATTTACCTGCTTCACAGCAATTTGGGAAGCCTACAGGTGAACTTTGGAAAAATGATCAAACCATTTGAAATAAAATATATACCAGTATTTTTCCAGTACCTGTATACCGTGCATTCCTAGTGTGCGCTTGAGCGCTTATTAGGCCATGTAGGCAATTAAAAGCTCATTATTGTGATTTATATGGTTTATTAAAAAATGTGCGACTAATAGTCGACTAATGCTTAAAATGAACGACTACTAGTCACCCAGAAAAATCTTTAGTTGAGGGCAGCTCTAGTTTTTAATCCAAGCCATGTGAAGAGATGGAGTGCATCATATATGGTAAAGAGTTTTCATTTTTGGATGAACTATCCCTTTAAGACCCATTTAAACCAAGGACGACAACTCAAAGCTAATCAGAATCCATCCGACTTTAAAGAGTTTGAGCATTTAAAGCAGCAGATGACAACTGTAGAGCGCTTATAATAAACGCAGTGTTATCACGCATGGGTGTGGACGCTAATAGTTATTATTTTTAGTGTGAATGGGCGTTTATTAATAGGTTTAATTTACAAAAGAAACCACAGTGGAAAGATCTGCGTGATGTTTGATTACTTGAAATGTTACTGAACGACTCTATTCTTACACCAATGTTACATCAGCAAACATACACAAACACAACCAGCGTATTCAGAATCACCAACCGTGATTGTAAGCAGGTTATTTTATTTCAGATCAATCAGTGAAAATGATTTAAGACATGTTCACACCAATAATAAGTGTTTGCACCAACATTCTGTTTATCCTAAATGAGCAATACAGTTTTGTCAACTGTCTCTTTAAATGCGCAAGCTCTTTAAACTCTCGATTCTAATTGGCTGTCAATGTTTTGAATGTTCATTACTCAAAAAACATCATTTTGAGAGTGATTCCAATGATATTGTTCTTCTGTGTTGTTATTGTTATAGCTGCGGTGTGGACTTTTCTATTCATTTATAATTAAAATGATTATTAACTCTTTATAGTTATAATTTATAGGTGTGAACTGGCCTTTAAACTCTTGAATCAATCTAATGACTGACTGAATCAGTCAGAACTGCATTATCCAAAAGCTTCATAAGCATAAATAGATTTTATACTTCATTGGTGCCGGTAGTTTCCATGATCTACTTAGGCTTATGATGCTTTTGGGAAACGCAGCCCAGAGCGATTGTTGACTTATTCATTGAACTGTTAGTCATTAGTTTCATTACATCCAATTTGAACCGGGAACTGTTACCGTGCACTTAATGTTCGTCAATTCCCACTCCTATTGCTCGTTATTCCCTCATTTCACTCAGAGATGCACACACTTACATGCTCACAAACCCTCGACGCGTTGAGAAATCAGACACGCGCCGCACGGGTGCCCTGTGCTGCCCATTGTGCCATCTTTAGCTCTAATTAAGTAGCCAGGGTGAGTTACAGGGCTATTGTCCACCTGAATTAGACATAAAACAAGATCACATTAATATTTAATAGCAGTCCCGAGCAAGACGATAGTAGAGGTAAGGAGAGCACTATGCTCTTTTCCTAATGTATTACATTTTGAATACAGCTATCAGCTCCAGCCAAACACGAAACGTCAACAAGCCGGTCGATACTTCTGTGTATTTTTAGAGTTTTCTGTCAATACCAGCAGCGTGATGCCATGCAAAACACAAGCACATGCTGCGCAGCCCAGATCTATCCCAATTGCTCCATCAATACACATTTAATACAAATAAACCAATTAGCTTCAATGGGCAGCCATTTCACATGTCTGTGTTGTCTGTATCCGTAGCCGATATTAACTCCAGGCCAAAACAACAGGCAACAGGGAGTATTGGCTTTCAAGAGAAACGATTGTTTGAAACACTGACGCATACATGTTCACCTGAGCACAATTGCAGAGTAATGGTGGCAGGCTGGAATACAAAGCCTGAAACGCCAGTTACCATGGCAGCATCCCAAACCAATTCCATACCATTCCCAATTTAGAACACAATGCATGAATCTCCAGACATTCTAAAGCGGCATATCTTGGACTACTGCACGACTGCTACATACTCCAGACCACCGGATTGGAATTCAAAGCATGAAGCCCTTCAGTTACCATGGCAGCATCCCAAGCCAATATATACAAGAGTGTTCCCGGTAATAAACCATATGAAACCCAGCAGTTAGTTAACCAGCATTTTTAGATCTATTACACCAATATATTCCCAACAACCAACAAAGTTGTGTAATACTGGGTCTAATAATAAATTGCATCATTTGGGGGATCATAAAAATAAAGTATGGGTATTAAAAAATAAGTCAATCACTATCCAGTATTTTCAAGAACATCAGGTTGGAAAACAACACATCAAGGTCTACAATTACCAATGGCAGCATCACAAACCATTTCCATACCAATCCAAATTTAGAATATAATGTGTAGATTCTGACACATGCTAAATCAGCATTTCTAAGATCTGTTATATATATATATCTGACTAGAAATAGGATAAAATAGCATTACCTCATAAAGGGGCAGAGATATTTTCCTGATATTTACATACAATATCGGTTCTCAACATTGAACAATATAAGTTTTACTGATAAATTACATAACTTGGGGGTACTACTACTACAAGTAAAAATAATAATTCCTGCAAAAACACAGGTCATAAAATACAATATCGGTATACACCAATTTATAATAATAATATTCATGCGCAGATGATGAGTCAGTGTCGCCGACTTCATCTCTTTAGCCGAAAACAATGGAAGCACTAGTTTATCATTAAATTATTACAATGTTAAAGCAGTCTCCTTGCTTTTTGTTTTACTTGCTGCACTGTGGCAAGCTTTTTTTTGTGTGTGCGCTGGGAATGGCTCGATACCGTAATTTTTGCTTTGACTGTTAAAATAACACTTTACAGTAAAGCAACCCTGAAGTGTTATTTTAACTAAGTATTTAATTTAAGTATCACGTTATCTCTCTCTCTCTCCGATTGTTTTCAAGTTTCAGACTCAGATATCCAAAGAAAAAGTATTAAATATAAATGTCGCTCTCTCGGCTGCTTCATATTAGCGGTCGGCGGCGTGGCAGAAACATTACCTTCATATTATTGATACTAAAATTAATATAGCAAAATTCTTGCTTCATTCAAATTCAATTAATATTTGATTGTTTGAAACACATGCTAAATCTGCATTTCTAAGATCTGTTACACCAATATATTCTATATATATTTCTGACTAGAAATAGGATAAAATAGCATTACCTCATAAAGGGGCAGAGATATTTTCCTGATATTTACATACAATATCGGTTCTCGACATTGAACAATATAAGTTTTACTGATAAATTACATAACTTGGGGGTGGTACTACTACTACTACAACAACTACTACTCCAAGTAAAAATAATAATTCCCGCAAAAACACAGGTCATAAAATACAATATCGGTACACACCAATTTATAATAATCGGTATACTTCAATATATAATATTCTCAAATGATTTCCAGAACTGCAGATGGGAATGCAAAGCATGAAGCTCTACAGTTACCACAGCAGCATCCCAAACCAATTTCTATAAAATACAACTCCATTCCCAATTTAGAATACGCAGGAAACCCTGACATACTAAACCAGCATTACACAAATTTACTCACAATAATCCATACTTTTAGATCATTCCCAGGATTAAATACAATGCTTGAAAAGCATACACTAGTGTTGTTTATGTTTTAAGGGGATATATTTTCCCGATATTCATGAATAAATTAATTGGTTCTTGTTTTGTCATTATTGGGTCTACCGATAATACCATAATTTGGGAAAAATACTACTACTACTGCTAGTAAGAATAATAATAATTATTTTAAAAATAATTATTATAACTACTACTACTAATAATGATGATATAGGTATCAATACATGTCATAAAAAAACAACATCGGTCAATCGCTATCCATTAGTCCGATGTTTTACAGAACAGCATGTTGCAACACAAAGCATGCAGCTCTCCAATTCCCACGCCAGCATTCCAGACAAATATTCCAGAGCAGTGACAGGCTGGAATACAATACATGAAGCCCTGCATGTCTGAACATTTCACCTCCAGCTCTTTGTTAAGCAGAAGTTGTTCTGGTTGTCTTTACCGCACTGTCGTGTTCAGATTCAACCACCGATCATTCTTCGTATCGCTTTCGCTGCAAACCGCGACACATAAATCGTGCTGAAATCTGATCAGGCTAATTGTATTCCTTCAATTACATTTAGCTCTATTCACTATCGTATTCCCTCCAGCTTTAACTCACTGCATTGTCCTTTACGTGAATAAATGTCAAGGGAACCCCAAGCGTTATCCGGCGGTCCACCGCTGCTTCCCTCCCCGGCGTACAGGCGTCTTACCTCGGCACGCAGCTCGGGGACGATCGGTCCACTTCCCAGGTGGCGTACAGGTTCATGTGCACCGGCCGATTGGAGGTGATCGCCACCGGTTTGGAGGGCTGTGGAGACGGTACGCCTCCAGTCCTCGGGAGCCCTCCCCGCTCCGACATGCTGGAGGAACCTTATGTTTGAAAACAATGAAGGAAAGCCCGAATAAAACGTCTGTTGTCGGAGCTCCGATCCTCTACTGCAGCACCGTCATCCGTCCACGAGGACCGAGGCTCGGTTACACCGATCGCGACACGCGCTGCGCTGCAGTTGGAGCCGCCGTTCACCGTCAAACTCGCTGCGAATGTTTCTCAACTTGCGCTAGTTGTTTATCGTTGCAGGAAGCGGAAATTTCTTTTTTGCTTGCAGAGAAGCGCCACAGCCGAAGAGCAACGCCTCTTGTGAAAGACGAGCCCTCATAACCAACCCTTGAGAGAGAGCGAGAGAGAGAGAGAGAGAGGGGGGACATATCTGTCGTTTTTTATTATGCGAAATAAGAAAATTCATAATATCATTGAAGATTTTAGCTTGTGGTTGTTACTTTATTATATTTTCCCACAAGAAAAAATATATCATATTATATTCACTATATATAGGTCAAATTTGAGCCTACTTTTTAGAAATATATATTTAATGTCCTATGTATATTGATTATATATATTAAATATATATCATAAAACATTTAATATATTTATACAATAGTAATATATATAGGCAAATATTGAAGCTGTAAGAAATTCACCATTTATAAACAAATAACAGAATGCACTGATAGAAAATACAATATTATAAAATTCCAAAAGTGATTGAAATTAAGCAGGAAAATAGTCACCGAAATTCTTTCACATTTTCTTTACTTAAATTGTGTTACTCCATCAATATTTGATTAAAACATTCTTAACTCCATCATAATGCACTTTAGGAGCAGACAAAACACATTCAGACCCACTGAACCGTCATTAGGAATTCATGAATTATTGATGGTTTCCAATCTGGGTCAAATTTGAGTTTCTCGGGACATCAGGAGGGTTTAACGCTGCCAGAACAGCTCATCGTCATGAGTTTGTTCTTGTCTGATGGATTTGTATAGATGTCAGATATACAGCATATCCACAGCTGAACTGGTCTTTTTTAAAATGTTTCCTTCATATCTGTCTCAAACACAACAACACTTTCAGTGAAAATTCTGATATATTTTGTTATATGTTTAAAAAAATATTATTTTAGTGAATTTTGAGTTTAAGTTGTCAAATAGCTGTCATTTTTGCAATAAATCATGCTTTGGAAAATCATAAATTTGATGAGATTGTGAGATAAAGTTGAAATTATGAGATAAAATATCAAAATTGTGACATAAAAAGTTGAAATTATGAGATAAAACATCAAAATTGTGGGATAAAAATTTGAAATTATGAGATTAAATGTCAAAATTATGAGATTAAAAATTTGAAATTATGAGATAAAATGTCAAAATTGTGAGATAAAGTTGAAATTATGAGATAAAACGTCAAAATTGTGGGATAAAAAGTTGAAATTGAGATAAAACATCAAAATCGTGGGATAAAAATTTGAAATTATGAGATAAAATGTCAAAATTGTGAGATAAAGTTGAAATTATGAGATAAAATATAAAACTTGTGACAAAAAGTTGAAATTATGAGATAAAACGTCAAAATTGTAAGAAAGTTGAAATTATGAGATAAAACATCAAAATTATGAGATTAAAAAAAATTAATTATGAGATAAAATGTCAAAATTGTGGGATAAAAAGTTGAAATTATGAGATAAAACGTCAAAACCGTAAGAAAGTTGAAATTATGAGATAAAACGCCAAAATTATGAGATTAAAAAATGTAAATTATGAGATAAAATGTCAAAATTGTGGGATAAAACGTTGAAATTATGAGATAAAACGTCAAAATTATGAGGTTAAAAAATGTAAATTATGAGATAAAACATCAAAATTGTGGGATAAAAAGTTGAAATTATGAGATAAAATGTTAAATTTGTGAGATAGAAAGTTGATTTAGGGATAAAATATCAAAATTGTGGGATTAATAAAGGATTCAATTATTAAATATTCAATCCAATTATTCCGTTAAATAAAATATTTCTTAATGCATTATTAAAACTATAATAAATTCTATTTTAGCTCTATTTTGTACCTCTGTGGGTCAACATGTGTGCTAAGAACTGTATTGGTATCAAATATTTTGGTTAAAAAACAGGCCATTAATGGACACTGAATATAGTCTCTACTGTAATGAAATTAATCAGTCAGGCCAAGTTAAAATGTAAACATTTGAATGCATTTGAATAAACATACAGCCCATCACAACAGATACCTGAGGTTATCTGGGGTCAGCGTTAACTTTGTGCTAAGTTGGGCTGGTCATGTGATCAGTGACATGATAATGAGCCTGGATTATTGCAGTACTGTGCCGGATATGACAGTGATCCCGTCCTATCCTAATACACACATCCACCTCATCAGGACTGAGGGTGACTTAGAAATGACCCCTGCGTCACATCAGGCCACTAAGATTAGAAAGGTGATCCCATAGTCTCTAATACCTGTTGTTTAGTCACACATTTCCAGGCAAACAGATATTATTTGTCCGGTAAGTGGTGGGAACCCCAGAGAGGAGGCTGGTGATTAAAGCACAGCTATAATTATCAGCTCATTCACCCCTGCAGGACAGAATATGACCAGCTGATGCTGACCAACGCATGACACAGCTGGGCTTCTCCTGAGATCCGTGTGTGTGTGTTTCTCTGAGCCTCAGGCTCGTGTCGCATTTATGACCTCATCTCTTAACGAGTACAGCCTAAGGACACTGACGATGTTGTGCGACTGAAACGGAAGGTAAACACCCACGCCTGTGGGTATTCAAATCAAAGCGCTAATTAGTTGAGTCATTGCAATCTGGCTTTGAAAACGCTGGATTTACTGGTTTCCATCACAGATTTAGTCATGCACAAGTGCATTTAAAGAAAACAAAAGGACAGGCTAAACTTTTATGTGAAGTAAATGAAAGCCCACTTCTGCCACTTCAGAAAAAAAAACATGCTTTGATAAATTATATTTATGGCATAAAAGCCATAATTATGACATAAAATGTCAAAATTATGACATTGTCATAACTGATAAAAAAAAAAAAAAAAAAAAAAAAATCACAAAAATAAACAACAAAACAAAAGTTGAATTAGACAGTCAAATTATGAGGTAAAAAGTCATAATCATGGAAAAAAAAAAGTCAAATTATGAGAAAAGTAACAATTTAGAGGTAAAATTTCACGGCAAACTATGAGAAATTGAGAAAAAAGTCAATTATCAGATAAAAAGTCTTAAACATGGAAAAATAAAAAAAAATTATCAGATAAAAAGTCAATTATAAGGTAAAAAGTCAATCATGTGGAAAAAAAAGTTGAATTATGAGATTAAAAAAGTAATAATTAAGAGGTAAAATATTACAGCAAAAAGTCAAATTATGAGAAAAGAAGTCACAATTATAAGGTAAAAAGTCATTATCATAGAAAAAAAAAGTCAAATTATGAGATAAAACGTCAATTATAAGGTAAAAAGTCAAACGTGGGAAAAAGTCAAATTTATGAGATAAAGTAATAATTAAGAGGTAAAATATGGCAAAAAGTCAAATTATGATGAAAAAAGTAACAATTATAAGGTAAAAAAGTCAATCATGGAAAAAAGTAAAATTATGAGATTAAAAAAAAAGTAGTAATAATTAAGAGACAAAATATGGCAAAAAAAAGTCAAATTATGAGAAAAAAAGTCAATTATAAGGTCAAAAGTCAACCATGAAAAGTCAAATTATGAAATAAAAATTAATGAGGTAAAATATAATTATGGTATAAAGTAAAAAATATAAATTATTTCTTTTTTTCTAGTAATTTCATCTCCTCATAATGATGACTTTCTCATTTTCATTATCACAATTGAAACTTTTGTTATAATTGACATTATATATATATATATATATATATTTTTTTTTTTTTGTCATAACTGACTTCTCATAATTTTGACTTTTTACCATTGTTTTTTTTAATGCAAATTTTAACTTTTTGTCATAATTGACTCTTTCAGTTGTTCTTTTTGCCATTCCTACTTTTATTTCACATTCATGACTTCGTCTCACATCATTTCAAATTACACCATAATTGTGATTTACCAAAGCATGATTGTTTTCTTTCTCTCTTATGTGGCAGAAATGGGTTTCTGCATTTACTGTGCAGAACCCACCTCAGTGAGCACCACAACACCTTCCTGAACAGAACGCATGATTTCAGGAATCATTCATACCTCACTCATCAGAAACCACAGAACAAATGAAGATCTGAGATGATTTTCAAGCCTTTAAAATGAAGTCAGTGTTTGGAAGCCGTCTGGAATGTGGCAAATTGGATCTTGCTCACCGATGCGGCATGTTTGGGCTCATTCAGCCGGCGTGTTTAAGGGAAATGAGCGTGTTATTGTCTGAGATGCTGTATTTGAGTGTTTGTTTGCTCTGGACTGAGGTCAAGTGGCAGTGAAAGTATTATGTAGGTCAAAACAAATCCCAGACATCAGGTGACGGTCAGACTTCCTGACGGGGCTCTCACCCGCCCCCTGCTGGCCTGAGCGACTCGCTGCAGAGAAACTAAATGGAAACTGTATGAAATATTAAAGAAATCAAACCCTGCACCATCAGTTTGTCCTGGACTGGCATTTTATTTACAAAAACATCGACCATAAATGAAAAATGTCGCTCACTGTCAAACACAAGGGCGCTTCTACATGACACCAGCAGTTAAAAAGAATAAGAAATGAAGGATGAGCGCAGCTGACGTCCCATAGCACACTGCAGGGCTAGAACTTGAACTCTTTGTATTTCTTGGCTCCAGAGCGCGTGTCCTGCGGCTGCGCCTTGCGCTTCTTTTGCTGCAAGGAAGAGAAATATTTCAGGAAACAGGTTAAAACACTTAACTATTTATAAAAGACGACAAACAAAGATGGTACACAAAACACATTAGTTTAATCAGATACATTTAAGTGGTCCTATTAGGAAAAACTTTAATATGGTGGTTTTAAAATTCTCACAATTTTATTTTTTTTCCCTTGCAGTTTTATAATATTTTTAATTTAAATTTATTTATTTATTTGTAATTGGCACATTCTCTCATAATATTGTATAAGTATTTTAAAAAGATGAAAGTCATATTTACCTCAGATCAAAATGTGCAAAATTACAAAAAATTTGGCATAAAGACAAAAAGACTATTTAGAATTATAGAAAGTAGGACTTTGAGTTTCATGGTAATTAAGCACATTTAGTTTCAGGGTGATGACAATAAATAAATAAATAAATAATAAAAAAAGACAACTATAAAAATGTCTGTTTATTTATGAGCATTCACACAAATGTGTATATATATATTTTTTTTTTTAAAAAAACATTGTTTTATTATAAAATTATTATACAAATAAAATTATACTTATCAATTTTGTATATATACTACTACTAAATTAAATGTTTAATAAAAATATATGTAATGGATTTATAAATATGTACAATATAAAATAAAAATGTAGAAATAAAATAAATGTAGAAATATGTATATTATACAGATGAATATTATAAAATACAAGGTACATCATACCAGCATGTCCATTCATTTAACTAGCTGATTTTATGCTTATATGCTATGAAACAACATTAGGAATATCATAATGAATGTTTTTTTTCTCTATAGCTGTATAAATGGTCATTTAATGAATCTAATGAGAAAAATTATGAACAATTATGATGAGAATTATGAAGAAAGCTCATCATAAATCCATTATGCAATACAATAATTGAAATGTGGACAAAATGCAAACCCTAATGGACCCTGAAAATGAGCTTCAATTACAGGAATAAAGCAATTTAGAATTTCTTGTTTCTTAGCTTTTGATTTTGCATTGATATATTGATCGGCTGATGCATTTTAGACCAGTCTCACGAGACTCACCTTCTGTTTGGCGGCGTGTTCTGCCACCATGTCGCTGAAGTCCTCTTTCTCCACCTGCTGCTCTCTGACGTGCTCCTCGTACTTCTGCGTCATGGCCATAGGGTCGAGCTCCAGCTCCTCCGGCGCCAGAGCCACTTCCACACCCTGAGAGTCTCCGCTCAGCGCCGCGACTCCCACTTTGCGGCTCGTCACAGTCTATATGAACAACACGAGAGATGACGACTCAATCAGAGTCTCAATCACACAAACATTTGGCCAAAATCTCACTGGTTTTTCATGTAACTGTTGAACAAATACATCTGCAGTGATATAAACGTTATATAGTTGACATTTCCGCCGGCATCATACCACCCAGCTGCTGCTCGTTTATCTCCTCGCTGTCATTTTAAATGCAAATGAGTGCCTTATGGATGGAATGATTTGCATGTGATGGCTGTGAAAGATCTGATGGAGATGTAACGTCAGCGCTCTGCAAAGGTTATCTGCCATCTAGATATTCAAACCAACCAGGCAGAGAGAACTCTGGGATACGAGCCACATGCGGTCTAGTTGTGAGGTGAAACGATTACTATAACACATACAAATCAGTATGCATTTCTGCATTAATTCAGCGTGTTTTTAAAAAAATGAATGGGAAGAATATGCATAAGACTGCATATTGACATTAAATTCTGATAAAAAAATAATCTTAGTATATATAAGAATTGATGTTGGTCCATTAAAATGAAGATCCCTAATGCATCATAAGTGTATCATTTTAAATAAAAAAAGATTTAAGTTTTAAATGTAAAAGATTTGGTTTGGTCCTCATACTGCACAGTGTGACCCAATAAACATAACTCTAAAAAATTATTTAATAATAGTGATAATATCATTGGACTTTTATTATTTTTTAATAAAAAAAAATAAAAATAAATAAATAATAATAAAGTGTGGTAATACTATTATATTTTTTTAAATAAGAAGGGCATATTAAATAAAAATACAATTATTTTATGGTAAACTTAAAAAAAAGTTTACTTTTTTATATATGAATTTTAATCATTTTCAAACCTAAATTAGCAAGCTTTTATTTTGGCGGGTTGCCAGCAAGTAAGTATTGAAAATGGCAGCCAACGGCCCAGAATTATACTTTCAGTTCGAATAGAAATCTTATACAGTATTATAGTTTGTCGATCTAAAAAGTAACCCTGAACCACAAAATCAGTCTTAAGTAGTACAGGTGTATTTGTAGCAATAGCCAAAATACATTGCGTCATGTTCCATGAAGATATTTTGTGAATTTCCTACCATAAATATATCGAAACTTAACTTTTGATTAGTAATATGCATTGCAAGAATATCATTTGCACAACTTTAAAGATAATTTTCTCAATATTTAGATTGTTTTTGCACCCTCATATTCCAGATTTTCAAATAGTTGTATCTCTGGCAAATATTGTCCTATTATAACAAACCATACATCAGTTGAAAGCTTATTTATTTAACTTTGATATGGTTTATAAATGTCAATTCAAAAATACTAATTGTGCACTAACAGCAGTTATCCAGGTCGTTACGCAAATGCACGCTCTGAACTTGTTTACACAGCGCATTTTCTTATTTTGGTCGCACATGCAGACAGCACTTATGTGCACCCCTGGTTAAAGTGAAAGTGTACAGCCGTACCGTAGTCATGTCGTAGATGTGTGTGGACGCCATCATTGCGGCCCCGACAGGCCCCGTTCTCCTCTCCGGCAGCACTGTGTACAGCTGAGGCGTCTCGTTTCTATAAAAAATAAAAAAACAAACAAAAAGAACCCCACACAAACACGAGTTACATAAACAGCGATTTATCAGACGCTTTTATCTTAAGTGCTCGAGGAGATGATGGTGATAGTTCACCAATCAGCACTTTAAGAGCTCAAACCTACAACATTCTGGTTAACAGCCACATCTCTAAGCACTACAACACATTAGACACAAATGTAATTTGTTCTCGTGTCAAACTGAGGTTAAAAATGAGGTTTCTGCAACACTAGAGGAATAATCAAGCCAACATTGCTGCATAGGGCTTGTCAGAGTTCTCACAAAAAGTATTAATAAATGAGTTACAATGCACTTTTGGACTAGTTAATATTTAAAACATGAATTTCTATGTTCTCTAAATGATCAAAACTTTGCTGAAAACCCTGTTGCACAATCTTCTACACGTCTTCTGTTGTCTGACTGACTTATAATTGTACAAACATCTACCTTTGGCTCTTTTGTCTTTATACTGTGAATTTTTTTATAAAATAAATGCAACAACTATTTTGTTATTTATATTTCAAGATGAACAGTTACTGGACTGAAGTAAAGGTTTACTACATTATCTATACATCATGTATCAAATATGATCTTAAGGTTTTATGAAAAAGATTTATTTGTTCATCTCTCAGTTATCATTGTATTGTACTGCATTGTTTTCATCAAAGTTAGGCATGTAAAAATCATCTTGCCAAGATGTATTATTGGCAGATAAAGAGTGACAACTGATATTTATATATTTTATGCAAGTAGTCCTCTATATTGTTATGAAGATCTAATTGATTACATTACAAGCATCTTTTTTCTGTCATATAAATACAGTATAAGCATCTGCACCATATTTAATTTTTTTCCTCATTTTGGGTCTTTTTTCTTCTCCATATTCTCACTATATCAAACTACATGAGGCATAAAAGCCTGATGTTTCAAATATTATAGGCCTATAAACAAAAAACTTGATTTTTCTGATTTTGTCTAATGGTATAATAATGTGTCCCATGCTCAAAAAAATGACTTTTCTTACTATAATTTCATAGACTTAAGACTTAAAGTGAAAAGCAGATGATTTGTGAATAACAGTTAGAAATTTGGCTCCTCGCACATGCTCGTATTTGTGCACAGACACTCACCCGTCCATGGCCTCTTCGATCTTCTTCTTCCTGAGCTCAATGAGCTCTGGAGTCTCCATGCCGGCAGGAACGGAGGAGAAGCCGCCCGGAGTGATCAACCCGCTGTCAAAACAGACATCTGTGAGCCTTCATGTCTCAAACACACACAAGTCAATCAAAGTCTGAAACACTGAGATGAACAGCACCTGTCTGCTGGTGTGAAGAAGCCCGTTTCGTCTGGTTTTTCCTCGTCGCTCTCCTCCTCCTCCTCTTCCTCAGATGACTCTTCGTCAGACGGCTCCAGCTCGCCCCACGGGGTTCGATCTACTTCCTCCTCCTCTGCTTTGGCCTGTTAACATTATCAGGCAAACCAAACAACTGAATCAAACTGCAGGAATGAAAAGTGTGTAAAAAGGTAATACAAACAGGAAATGTATATTTCCTTCCTGAAGATCAGTTTATTAAAAGCATTAAGGCACTTTTGCTTCTTAGAGGTTGTGGTATCTAGTGTCTAGCAATGCAATGCAAATGTGACTCTATATTCAGGACATGATTTTGTAGTTTGCTCACCTGGAAGTCTATGGCATTGGTCCCAAACACATCTCCATACAGTGGTCTTCCTGTCTCGTCCACAGGAGGTTTACCCCAACCACCCGCATGATACCCAAACGAACAGCCCTGAAAGACACACACATGCCAGTATGAAGATCACAGCTTTATATGACCTCTACACTAATGCTGCCCAGCAGCTTCACATTGTACAGCAGATTTTCATGAATGTCTTGTGCAAGTCAGATTCTCTAATGGAGATATATGTGCTTTTGTTTTTTTAATTACAGTTACAAATTTTTTTAGTTACAAATAATGCGTGTTATCTTATATGTAATAACTGACAAATAACTCTCTTCCTTCAAAATTTTGCTTATCACTGCTGGAAGTATTAATTGTCCAAAATTACAACGGCATGTTGCAGGCAAAATTAAAAATTGCCTTTTTAATACAGACCAGATACTATACTGATTTTTATTTTTAAAAAATGGTGTTTGTCATGTTTTGGAACCAAACTCTTCACACACGAGTGTGTAATATGTTATATAATTTGTAGAATTTTATATATGGGCAATGACCAGAAAATGTATCAATTTAAGGAAAAATGTCTTATTTAAACCTATCTGGCAACCACAACCATGAAAGTTTGTTGAGGCCTACAGTAGTCAACATTTGAAGTGGATCAAAAAAAAAGAAAAAAAAAAAAATTGACCTAAGACAAGAACGGTATTGTTTTGGTTTGAGGACACCTTTGATGAAACATTTTGATCCACTTCAAATCTTGACTACTTTATTAAACCACATTCACACAGGTTATCGGCATCAAAGCCCCACTTTCACTTTGAATGGAGTGACGTCAAGCATTGCCGAACTGAATTGTGGGTTCGTTGCGTCGCGTCACTGGTGTTGCTCGTGGCATAAGTAAAAAAAAAAAAAAAAAAAAAAAAGAAATGCAACTTTTCTAGCGCCAACGCAGGCATTAGCCAATCAGAACGCTTTATGCAAATACACTAATGCAGATGCTAGCCAATCGTGTTTGTGTTGTGGTCCCAGCTGGATGTGATTGGCTGTCGTCACTTTGACAGTTGCATTATCACCATGCTTCAGACACGCCCAATGCCAACACACCGTGTAAATATACAGTTACCAATGCACCAAGATATAATATAAGACATAAAAAAAAAAAAAAAAAAAAAAAGATTCATAAATAAAATATGATTCATTGCACATACAATCTAAAAGTTAAGAACATGTAAAATTTAACACAAATTTTTCCAATGATAAGGGGAATAATGCAAAGTGTTCCTAAGGCAGTGTTTCTCAAAACTTCTTTCTCAGCGTCTGAGTATGTGTCTCTCACCTCAGGAATGGGGGCATTGAGGCCGGGGATCTTCAGGTTTGGATATGAGGGTGGAGGTCCGTATCTCTGCATGGCGATCAGCCACGGCGGAGGAACTTTATGAGAGTTCTGCGGAGACAAACGCATTTTAAAAGCACAGCTAAAATTACACAAAGAATTACATAAGTGCCTGAAGAGCTCTCCCGCTATTCCACAGAACAAAACAAGTTGCTTTGTGCAAAAAGGAAATGCTTTGTTGTGTAAAGCAGAGCAGGCTGAAGCACTCACAGGTCCTGTGGGCATCCCGAGAGCGATTCGCAGCTCACCGGACAGATCGCCTGGTTTCTTCTCCTTCAGTCGCGTCTCGAACTCTTTACCCTGACAAATAACGTATAACATTCAGACGAGAGTTATTTCTACTCCAGAAGTGACAGAGTAAATGACATGATGATGAGGAAACGCCAGCACACCTCATAATACAGGTCCCCATGTATCGTGAGCTTCGGTTTGATCTGCCATTTGAAGAAAGCGTCGTGCAGCTTCTGGTAGTCGATGTCGATCTTCCCCATCTTGGGCCGAACTTTCTCTCTCATTTTGGTCTTCATGGTTTTGGCGTCTTCCTACAGGAATACAGAGATGTCAGTGAAGTTGACAGCAGTGGGAAATACATCAACACAGAATGTTAAAGTTTAAATTAACTGGATTCACGATATTATAAACATCACTCAAGCACAGTCTCGTATAAAAGCAGTATATAAAAATGAGTGCTGAACCACACAAATGATCACACATCAGTGCAAACGCTGAGGGCCTCTTGAGTTTCATTTACAGAAAAAAATGAAACACTGAGCTGCTCTCGGCAAGTTTGACAGATTTCATTATGTCTGTAGACACTTTTTTTTTTTTTTAAGCAAACTCCATATTGTTGGACATAAGTGGAAAGACCATGTATTTTGTGACCTTGCTTTTACGACCTTGTTCAGGAACAGAATGCGCCAAGAGTAGCATAACCATATGAATAAGTATCACATATGCATATGCAATTATGTTAAGCACTAAATACGCATATTAAGTTATCCATCATTCAAAAGTCTGAGATCATACGATTTTTTTAATGATTTTAAATGGTCTCTTCTGCTCACCAAGACTGCATTCATTTAAAATAACTGTTTTCAATGGAAATATATTGTAAACTGTAATTAATTTCTGTGATCAAAGCTGAATTTTCAGCATCATTATTCCAGTCTTCAGTGTCACATGATCCTTCACAAATCATTCTAATGTGTTGATTTGCTGCTCAGGAAACATTTCTGATTATTATAATAATGTTGAAAACAGTTTTACATTTTTGTGGAAACCATGACAGTTTACCTTCTCCTGCAGGGCTTCTCTCATCTCCTGGATGCCAGTTCTCTTGATGAACTCAGGCAGCTCAAATGGTGGTTTCTCTATTCCTCTCTTCCCCTGCAGGTACTTCCTCTTGAAGCACCAGTGACGTGGTACAGGTACCGTGTTCCTGGTGGCCTTCAGGTGAACCAGCAGTTTGGGCTCCTGCGCAGTCACATCATGCATCTCCACCACGTCTGGACGGGCCACAAGCTGACAGAAATAAGAGGACAAACATTATGAAGGGTGATCATTCATTTCACCTGCCATTAGTTCTGAAAATAGCAATTGCTTTTACTTTAAAATGATTTGAACTTATTTGAATACTAAGCTAAATTGAAAACGTAATTACAATGAAGGCTCACCCAAAAACGAAAACTTGCTGATAATGTACTCTAGTGTTAGTTTCTTAATGGGAATTGATTTGGAGAAATGTAACATTGCATCACTTGCTCAACAGTGGATCCTCTGCAGTGAATGGGTGCCAAACAGCTGATAAAAACATTGCAATAATCCACAACCACCAGTCCATCAGTTAACATCTTGTGAAGTGAAAAGCAAAGTGTTTGAAAGAAACAAATTCATTATATAGGAGTTTTTAAACTTTAAACCATTGTTTCTGGCTTAAATGTGAGTCCATAATCCACAATAATGCTTCATTCAGTGATAAAGCCCATCTCCTGTTGACCTCTCACATCAAAATCCACTTAAACAGTTTTGGCTTGTAAATGGTGCTTGGGTAGATGGACTGGAGTGGTGTGGATTATTGTGATGTTTTTATCAGCTGTTTGGACTCTTATTCCAACGGCACCCATTCACTGCAGAGGATCTATTAGTGAGCAAATGATGCAATGTTACATTTTTCCAAATCTGATGAAGAAACAAACTCATCTACAACTTTAATAGCCCGAGGGTGAACTCACTTATAGCCAAATTTCAGTTTTGGGTTAACTAGTCCTTTAACTACATTTACAATTCAAAGATATTTAAAAATACCTTATTTTCGCTACATTTTATATTTGCTTTAATAAAAGATAAAGCATTGAATCCCAACATGGTTTTAGGAGTAATTTTGATAAAAAGAGGAGAAAATAAACAAATGGCACATTTGTTACCTGTTTGAGCTCTGCCACTGTCAGCCTGTTCATCCTCCTCAGTTTCTTTTTGGACAGCTTTGGCATGTCCTTCTTGGTTTCCTGTCAAACGGGAAGTGGATGGGTTAAACAAGAACATCAGGAAACCACAAGAGCTGGAAAACGTTCTGGCCTTCAACTCACCTCGTCACTGTCATCGCTGTCTTTCTTCTCCAGCTCGAACCCCTTCTTCTTAAATGAAAGGATTTCTGGCTTTTCAGGCTTCTCTGGCTCTTTTTCCTTCTCCTTTTTCACATCATCTGTCAGCTGTGATAGAAAAGCCATTGAATGTCACATCCATCAAAATATGAGAGTTATTTTCAGTCTTTAAAATATCCGTCTAGGTGAATGAAGCAGGATGAATGTCAAACTGATGCAGCAGATCAAAAGATCAACATGCAACACCAAACAAGCTTCTTTATTTATACTTTCAACACACAAAGTTTTGCAGTTTAGTTTCAACAAATGTTCACTCTGGACTCTGAAAGTTACAGTGCTCATCTCAAAATATCAAGAAATGTAGCATTTTCTAACCTTGAACGTCTCAAAGATCCTCTTGAAGATGATGTAGTTTGGATCGTAGATTGCAGGCTCCTCTGTCACGTACTCAATCTCCACCTCCGGCTCCTTTTCACGGCTCTCCTCTTTCTTTTTCTCCTCCTCCTGCTGCTGCTCCTCCTGCTGTCTCTTCTTCTTGTTCTTCTTCTTCCTGTTCCTGCGCTTGCGGTTTTTCTACAAGCAGACAAAGATAAATTCACTTAGAGTTTGCAGAACAGCAAGTCAGATCAATAAGAGCCTAAATCAAATACTAATAAAACTTACATCTTTTTTAGAAAGACCACTTTCATCATCCTCATCTGAGTATCCACGGGCGGAAGAATTCAGGTCCATCTCAGTCTCTTCATCATCTTCCTCTTCTGGATAAAACAAGCCACAGAAATTATTATTAGTTCTTCTACATTGTGTAAATGTAAGCACTACTAAAGAAATTAATACTTTCATTCAGGAAGGATGCATTTAAGTGACAGTAAAAACATTTATGATGCTACAAAAGATTTTTGTTTCAAATACATGTCCTTGTGAGCTAATTTAAAGAAAAAACCCTACAAAAATATGAGTTTTCAACATAATAAATCAGAGATGTTTCTTGAGCAGCAAATCAGCATCTGAAGGATAATGTGACACTGAAGACTGGAGCAATGATGCTGAAAATGAAGCTTTGATCATAGGAATAAATTACTTCTTAAAATACATTCAAATAGAAGGCAGTTATTTTAAATAATAGAAATATTTAGCTTTTTTACTATAGTTTCCATCAAATTAAACGCTCAAATTTGTTGTCCAAGTTCTGAATAAACAGTGCAAAGACTTCAAATAATGAATAACCTGAATGAAAAACTCAATGTGCTAATTCAAGTCTCGAAAGTAAATGTAGTGTTTCTCCCACTAATAATTAGACTTGATGTGCTCAAGTGCTCTCGTCTCGTAAATATGATCATTATCGACATTAAGGCGGCGTTTGAGCATAAAATAAAGCCTGTGAATTGGCAGTCAGTTGCTGACAGTGACCTGTAGGGGCGGTGCTGAGCTGCTCCTGCCTCATTTCCTTCAGCTGCAGGATCTTCTCCAGAGCCTGAGGAATCTTTGGCCCGATTCCAACATCTTCACCCTGCCACGACTGAACAAATCAAACACACACATTAAAATCAATACAGAGACTGAGTTCAACTGATCATTCATAAAGGCTTTCAAGGTCTCGTACCTCTCTGGCATCTTCTCCTGGAGGTGGCGGGACCTTCTGTCGTTGATTAGCAGATTGGGGCAACAGAGATACACCTGGGGGGGCGGGGCCACTCTGAGGTCCAACTACAGGATGACAGAAATCATGTTTAATGTAAAAATCACCATGATCAGTAACAAGTTTGCATCTGTTATATAAAACCAGGCAAAGGTTATATTAAAAAAAAAAAAAAAAATCCCTCAGTAAAATCCTTTACAATATAAATAGAAATACAACTGTAAAATTTGGTATAAGTGAGAAACAGCCTTTAAAGAAATATGCTGTAATCTGGGTGTGAATAGATAAAGTGCAATTAAATTTAAAAGTGTATTTTGAATGTTGCTTCCCACTAGACTAAATCACCACATTATAAAAAGCCAATTATTGTAAAATCTCAAATGCATGATTTGCTATGCATAAATAAAACGTAGTTAAAGAGAGCATCACAGTGAATCATTGATTCACACATTTCTCCAGTACGTAGGCTGTTGGGAGGCTGACCTCTGAGAGGTGGGATGGGGGGCAGGAGGTTGGGTCGAGGTCCCAGTTCGGGTCCTCTGGTGCCTGGTGCCGGCCCCTGCTGGATTTTAGCAAGTTCCTGTTGCCTCTCATGTTCCAGAAGCACAGCCGCCTGAGAGACGGAGACAAACAGTCACTATAAAAATACCAATCTTTGTTTCTGAATTCATATCAATTTGCACTGAATAAGAATAATGTCTAAAAAGTGAAATGTCACAGGTTTCTTTGTACAAATTATACACATACACAATCTACATGACAGAATATGCAGCAAAATGTTTACAATACTGTTCAAATGTGTCGGTAAGATTTGTTTGTTTTGGAAAGTAGTCTTAGATGCTCAACAAAGCTGCATTTATTTATTAAAATAGGGGCAAAAACAATATATTTTTTTTAAATAATATTTCAATTCAAGATAACTGCTTTCTATTAAAATATATTATAAAACGTAACTTATTTCTGTGATGAAAAGCTGAATTTTCAGCATCATTACTCCAGTCTTCAGTGTCACATGATCATTCAGAAATCATGCTGCTGATTTGCTAAAGCATTTTTAATTATTGATAATGTTGTGCTGCTTTAAATTTTAGTGGAAACAGTGATACATTTTGAGTTTCAGGAATCTTAGATGAAGAGAAAGTTCAAAAGAACAGCATTTATTTGGAATATTGATCAATTTAATGCATCCTTTGCATTTCTTTCTTAATACTGACCCCAAAACTTTTTAACGGTAGTGCATATTAAATAATTTGCATGCATAGCTATTAATGTTTGTGCACTATACCATAAATCATTTTAAATAGCACTGGTAGCAATATTAAATATTTTCTCACCCGTTTCTGCTGCTCTAGAAGCTCCTGTTCCTTCATCTGCTCATCCATCACACGCGAATCGCCCTAAAAACACACATATGGTTTTTAAACAGTAGTCATTTGACCTGAACACGAATTAACACAATTTTATTACATTCTTAATTGTGGTTGATTATTTAACCTCTTCAGCATTGCTTTTCATTTTGACTTTTAAAAAAAAAAAATGCTTCTCTATGCTTTCTAACTTAAAGCAGTTTGCATCACAGCTCAGTCTCTCTAACCTGCGTGGCTCTGTCGTCGTGCTGCATCATGCCGGGCGGCTCGATGCCCATGTGGATAGGTGGAGGGCCGCCCATCATGTTCATGGCCGGCATCATGTTCATGCCTGGCGGCAGGGGCATTGCGGGCATCGGGGGCATGGGCGGCAGTCCTGGCATCTGAGACACACACAGCATGCTTTGATTCTCAAATACAGAAAATGAGTGATACTTGCCATTACAAATACAATTATGGCATAAAAATAATAAATAAAACATGGCAGTACCGTAGTCATGCCCTTGTCATCTCCTCCTGGCATGTTCGGCTTAGTTAAAATGATCCCAGACTGCATAAGAAATAAAGGTTAGGCTCACACAAACAAAATCCAACTCATGAGTGCAGTGAAAAAGCCTGATTAACTTACCTGTGCGTAAGATTTTAACCTGTCTATGAGCTCCTCTCTGGGACCTGAAGAACAGAAACCACAAATGGATATGATAAACAACACTGGCCTCAATTAAACATTGTTTTAAATCAGTATAAGTGTGCTGGCGTGTACAGAAATGCTGCATTTGAATCACAGTTCTCGGTGTTATAAAATAAACATTCACATTGCGATGACTAGCGTCTTCATTTACGCTTAGCTAATGCCATTCACAGCCATGCTTGATTTTTATACCCAAATACATCTAAATACAGTTTCCCATAAAACATATCTGCATATGCAACACACTTTAGCGCGAAATTTAGTGTACTGGAGGCCTGAACAGCACAGACACATAACAGGCTAACCGGCTAACGCTAGCTAACTACAGAAAAACTGAACCAAACACCGCCACAGCGATCGTAATAAAACATTTTCATCTCACCCATATTAGGTGCTCCAAATTCGGCCAGTTTGGCCTGCAGCTCGCCGTGACTCCATGTGTTAAAATCTATATTTGAATCAGCGCCCGGCGGCCCGTCGCTAGCCATGATGAACCTCTACGGAACAAACGCGTTCAGGCGCAAGGGATCACGGGAGCGCCACGCACTTCCTCATGGGGTTTGTTGTTCATTACGTCGCGCAGTTTGCAAACACCAAACGCCACTTAGAACTCTTCAACAAATAATCAGTGAATTAAGTGCTTAACCTCAAAATGTTTTGTTTTACACGTGAACATTTTTGTGCCACTAATGCTAAAATCAAAATGCGACAATAAATTGACTGTAAGTGGCTGTAACATTTTCATTCACGGTCGAAAGAAGCGGTATTATTTTAACATCCTGAGATAGCCAACAATTTTTGGTTCTCGGAACATGCTGGAAAAGTTAGTTTTGGGTTATAAAAATAAAACATTAAATAATTATTTGGAAACTTTCTGTAGGCCTAATAAAAAACTTGGAAAAAAAACGTCAGGGGAATGTTCTGTTTGCTTGAGTACTATCAGATATTTTTTATAGTTATTTTTATTTCAGTTGTAGCTTTAGTATATTTGTTACATCAATTTAAACTAAATTAAAATGTATATTAAACTGAAAATATTGCCTATATATATGTATATATGTATATGTAGGGCAAATGTTTATAAATTCTAGGATGTGTTTGCCGTGTCTGCCACAAGGTGGAGGTCTTTCTAACGCCATCACCTTTCTAACACTTAAAAAAAGCTTTAATTGATAATTAATGTTAATATATTTGACTGTTTTACTGCACATTTAGTAAGAAAATTAATGTACTTAATTATACAGCAGTATACTCAAACAATTCTAACTTAAAAATGGTGAAAGCAGTGTGATATAGTTTATTTATTTATTTAAATGAACATTTTATATTTAATTATATGTATTTTTATATTTTATTTTGACATATTATATTTTTACCAGTGTTTCTTGTTCTAAAATAATCAAAATACTTTCCGTTTTCGTTTTGTTGCGTCGCGCCGCACGCTTAAACTCGCTATGTGATTGGCCGACTAGATGCTATGCCACGCCTTCCTCTGCAACTCCGAGACGCGTCGCGTTTATCACGCATTGCGCAGACGCGCCCCGGATCCGGTGGGCGTTTGTGCTGCTGGCGGGGGGAAATCAGCAGCAAGATCTTAAACTGCATGAACTCCAGATGTTCGGAGGATCGAACAATAGTGAAAACCTCTGGATTATATACTATTTGCTCAAGTGCACTGCAAATCAAGACACGAGGTAAGTCTGAACGCGTTTGGTCTTTTCTACATCCATGCGAACGACACTTTGATACTTTGTTACTTTGTTTCACTTTTGTTGCTTTACTCCAGTTGTTGTTGACAACATGTTTGTATTATGTAAAGGTTGTGTTTTAAAATAATTGTTTATCAGCCAATAATCATAACTATCTTTTAGAGTTTATAACATCAAAAGGTGCGTGAACCTCATTTCCTTGTTTTGCAGTTTTTTTAAGACTGCCTTTTAACTGTTCATTATTAACTCTCATATTATTTGCATGCATGCACTGATGTTACAGCACTGCTAAACCATTCAATAACATGTTTAATGTGTGTGAATGCATGTAGCTGAATCACTTTCTAAGAGTTGATACTTGTTTGCATCTAGATTGAGTTCACGTTCACTTTTCCATAGCATCTGAATAGTTGGAGGCTGAATGCATGCATGCATGCATGGCTATTAAAAGCCCTTTAAACACACACACATGGTCAGCTGTTGTGGTCAGAGTGGGTTTACTGAAAGACACAGGAAGTGATGAAAGAGAAGGCAGTTTCACCATATAACCCTATTACTTCTTATCTAAAATCCACACCCAGACTGTTTGTGTTTTCATAATGTCTTAGGAAAAACTTCCAATGTTACTTAAAATTATTCTTTTAGATGCCTTAGACCCCCAAATATCATCATTCTTGTGAGAGGAAATTTATACTGTGATAATAATGTTATAAAAATGTCCAAAGTATAATTTGGAAAATATTTAGTAACATTATTACAGAACTGCATTGGTAGGTTTATTAATTTTCAATTATGTACTCATTTATTACTTACAAATAGATTAAGATATTTACAAAAAGAGATAAAATTAAATATTTATTTCATATTTATTTTCACATTTGGTTTCCACTGATCACCTAGTGGCCCCCAGTTTGAAAACCTAAGGCACTGAACCCTTCAGTTTCGTTTTTCATGTTGTATTAAAATCACGTCACACGTATGATGTAACTTGAGATGTGAGCTGCACACACAAGTGTTATTAGCATTGTTGACATTGTGATGGTATCGCAGAAGAGACTAAAGCAACGTCTCTATGGGCGCAAACACCACCATTTACATTAGGAAGAATGGACATGTGTCACAGCTTGTGGGAATGAAACCACAGAGAAAATTCTGTCATTGTATGTATATAATAGTGAGAAGTTCAGTGGTTGTTTAGGGTGTTGCCTGTGAATTCTTTGAC
Source organism: Labeo rohita (assembly GCF_022985175.1). NCBI lineage: Eukaryota > Metazoa > Chordata > Actinopteri > Cypriniformes > Cyprinidae > Labeo > Labeo rohita. The sequence goes on from NC_066875.1 coordinate 46,374,851, forward strand.
AGTCAGCCACGCCCAAAAATACAAGGGAAAATACTACCTGTAGGCTACAGTGACCTGACCTCGTGAAAAAGTATCTGCTGTTTGCTCTTAGTATTGCACACTTAAAGTATGTTTCAAAATAACTCCAGTAGTTGTTAATTGTTGCTCACATTGATCAATGGTTGATTTAATTGTATGGTTTAAAGTTAATTTCTGCACCACTAATTGCACCAAACAGAATTGCAGAATAGTTTTTCACTCTCTTTCTGTCTATATATACACATGCATGCATAAATGCACAAAGAAATGTTATGCATATTATTATATTATATTATATTACACACTTTATGTAATAGAGCGAGTGGTCTGCTGTTGGTTTCAGGTCTTGTAAAACAAGTTTGACCTCAAGTGATTTCTCAGTAATCTTTTTCCCAGTATGTAAACGTCTTCAGTCTCTGATTGGTTGGCGTCATCTGTTCAAAAACTGTGGTTTCAAGATGTGTCTTTACTTGTTTTTCATCAGTCATCTTTCATCAGCCCATCCTTCTCTAAAGAGCTGTGAAACTGACGTTCACACCCCCACCAGAGACAAATTCAATATTTAGTTTAATGTCTTTGTGAGCTTCTGAAAGTCAGGTCTGAGTGTCCTCAACAGCAGGAATGGATGATAGCATGAACATAATATTTCATTTGTAGGGTTAATGTCAGAGTGAAGCTCATAAAAAACGATCAAGTAACGCCCGGGACTGCATTTTCCAAAAGCATTAAGTATTGGAGGAACCAATAGTCTCTACTTACGCTTATGATGCTTTCGGGAAATGCAACCCTTCTTGACATTTTATCCCAAAAATATTATTTTTTCCTCTCTCTCTTTGTTCTTTTTTTCTGTTGTGTCATTATTTCTGTGCAAATAAATGCACTGAAAATGGTGTAGAAACAATTTTCACTAAGAAATAGCTAGTAAAGTTCAGAATGGATTACAAAAAATGTCAAGGAACACATAAAATTAAATGTGCAGTTGTGAAGAAACAAGACAAATACTATTATCTTGTAAAACAGACTAAAATTCTGTATTAACGACATTTAAAAATAATTCTTACACTGCATGTTTCCCCCTCAAATTCTCATTGTAGTGCAAAAAATCTATGGTTTAAATTGTAAACTACATTTGTGACCATGGATCACAAAACCAGTCATAAGGGTCAGTTTTTTAAATTGAGATTTATACATCATCTGAATAGCTGAAAAGCTGAATAAATAAGCTTTCCACTGATATTTGTTAGGACAGGACAATATTTGTCTGAGATACAATTATTTGAAAAGCTGGAATCTGAGGGTGCAAAAAAAAAAAAAAAAAAAAAAAAAAATCTAAATATTGAGAAAATTGCATTTAAAGTTGTCCAAATGATGTTCCTAGCAATGCATATTACTAATCAAAAATTATGTTTTGATATATTTACGGTAGGAAATTTACAAAATAATTTCATGGAACATGATCTTTACTTAATATCCTAATGATTTTTGGCATAAAAGAAAAATCGATAATTCTGACCCATACAATGTATTTTTGTCTATTGCTACAAATATACCCGTGCTACTTAAGACTGGTTTTGTGGTCCAGGGTCACAATTATGTGTGTGTATATATATTTCCATATTTTCTGATCAAATAATTCCATACATTGTTATTAGGATTAGATTTGTTGATTGATTGATCAATTGAATAATGATTATTTGGGAAATTTGCTCAATTGTGATTTAAAAAAAAAAAAATGCAATATTGCAACATCTAAATAAATAAATATTTTTTTTTCTTTTGGAGGGAAATATAACCTGGGCCTTTCTTCATGAGAATATATTTCATATACATTACTGTAACTAATGTATTTCATGAGTACTCTATAAATCACAGTGCTCATTTACTCTGCTGGATGTTTTATGGTAGATGGCTGGAGATTTGCCATGAGCATCTGACATCGATTTTTAGCCTGAGATGAGCTGTTCAGAACGAACAAAATGAAAACAAAGACACTCACTACAGAGAAAAGCATTGCTGAAGACCTGAAGCAGCATTTATTAACATCTGTCTTTGACCTAGAATGCAGTAATGCTAAGTCACCATTCAAGCCCTGAACGCGGTGTTTGTCCTCCTGGCAAACATCCACGCACTCCTGCAGTTTAGTTCACTCTTGGCAGCGCGTCTTTAGCTTTCCATGGATCTCACGCACCACACCCTTCCACTGCTCTACTTTCTTTCATTTGTTTGAAGGACACTCATGTCAGTGTGTTCACAACCACAGTTCCCATTAAACTGCAGAAAATGACAAGAGTACGATGGATTGATGGCATTTAAATTAAACTAATAACGTAGTTTCAAGTTTAAAAAAAGTTTACTGAGCTTCAGCCCTAAAACTTGACCAAGGTCACGGACTAGGCTAATATTTGTTTATGGTTTAACAAAGGTAGTGCAAATCAGAACGATGAGTAAGCACCACAGTTCCTCAAATTTACCACAAATGAGAAAATGAACAGAGGAGGGGCAAGGTAAATTAGACAGGTTTAACGGGTTATTTGGAGGGAAAGGGAGGCTGTTCCTGAGCTGTATTGCAAGATGTAGATGAGTTTGTTAATCAGAACAGATTTGGATATATTCAAAATTTAGCATTTCATCACCTGCTTACCAATGGATCCACTGCGGTGAATGGGTCTGAAAGTCCAAATAGCTGATTAAAAACATCACAATAATCAACACCAGTCCATCAATTAACATCTTGTGAAGAGAAAAGCTGCATGTTTGTAGGAAACAAATCCATCATTAAGACATTTTAACTACAAGGGACAGTCCAGTTTACAGGAGGTTGTGAGAGCAGATCTCAGGCATTGTTTGAAATGATGCTAGATTATTCTGCATTCAGAGGCATGTCAGAATTACAGTTGAGGTCAAAAGTTTACATGCACTTTGCAGAAACTGCAAAATGTTCATTATTTTACCAAAATAAGAGGGATCATACAAAATGCATGTTATTTTTTATATAGTACTGACCTGAATAAGGTATTTCACATAACAGACGTTTACATATTGTTACGGGATGAACGAGACGAGAGGCAAGCGGATCCAATTGCGAACTTTTATTTAATGGACGAGGCAAAGACATGGTCAGACAGGCAGGGTCAAAATCACAGCAAACAGGTATGTTGGGGCGATGCACAATAGAAGTCCGTGAGTCAGGCGTGGGTCGATCCGTGGCGAACATAATCCATAAAGGGGCTGAGCGAAGGGAATAATCCGTAAACACGAGCGAGGGTACAAAAGGCAGGCGGCTAGACAGACGAGAACGAGAAGACCAGGCGATAGAACTAAACACTAGGAACTTGGAACCGGGAACTAGGAAACACAACAATAACAACAACAATACTCCGTGAGTGCACTGAGGGGGAGCGGGGTTTTTAAGGATGCCTGATTGGTCACGGGGACTGACGCAATAAGAGCGGTGGAGGATGGGAGATGCAGTCCGAGATTGATAGTGACAGTCAGAGTGTGTAAGTGATGCGAGAGTGACATCTGGTGGTTGGTGGACAACGAGACACAGACCAGATTCGTGACATAGCCCCCCCAAGGAGCGGCTTCCAGACGCTCGAGGGAAACAACAGTCCAGGGGAGCGGTGGGGTGGGAGCGAGACAGGGCGAGGGCTGGAGGACCAGGTCCATGAGGGAAGCCCAGAGATTGAGGCAGGACCGACAGAGCAGGTACCCTCCAGGGTGGGGCCGGAGGCGGAGCAAGAGCCCTCCAGAGCGGAGGTGGAGCAGGAGCCTTCCAGGGCGGAGCCGGAGGCAGAGCAGGAGACCCCGGGACCTTCCAGGACAGCACCGGAGGCAGAGCAGGAGGCGCCGAGGCCCTCCAGGGCGGAACAGGAGGCGCCGAGGCCCTCCAGGGCGGAACAGGAGGCGCCAGGGCCCACCAGGGCTGAGCAGGAACCCGCATAATAGACTGGGACCTGGGGAGAACAGTGACAGAGGAGGCAGACAGAATGAGGGAAGAAGCAGAGAGTTTGTAGGGGGGCGCCACCTTCAAGGGAGGATCCACAGCCACGGCTGACACCTCAGGAGGCATTGGCGCGGCTTCTCCAACTGACGGGACCTCTGGAGCAGACTTGGGACCAGACGGGGCGTGACTTGAGTCTGGGCCGTCAGGCGGGGCGTGACTTGAGTCTGGGCCGTCAGGCGGGGCGTGACTTGAGTCTGGGCCGTCAGGCGGGGCGTGACTTGAGTCTGAAACCGCTTCGGGAAGACCGGCCATGATGGGTGCCGACTCAGGAGCAGAAAACATGACGTGACCAGGCTGTGGCTTGACTGAGATGGCCTGAGCAGGCTGTGGCTTGACTGAGATGGCCTGAGCAGGCTGTGGCTTGACTGAGATGGCCTGAGCAGGCTGTGGCTTGACTGACGGGGCTTTAGCAGGCTCTGACGTGGCGGCCATCTTGTGCGGTGGCTCTGGCGTGGCGGCCATCTTGTGCGGTGGCTCTGGCGTGGCAGCCATCTTGTGCGGTGGCTCTGTAACTTCACTTGAGACAGGAAACACAGTTTTAACCCGACTTGACACAGGAACAACAGTTCTAACTTCACTTGCCTTAGGAAGAGCAGCTCTGACTTGACTTAACACAGGAAACACAGCTCCAGCTTGATTTGACACAGGAACAGCAGCTGTAGCTTGACTTGACTTGGAAACTTGACTTGAATCAGGAAACGCAGCTGCAACTTCATATGGCTCAGGTATAGCAGCTGTGACGTGACGAAGCTCCGTTCTCGCCGCCATTTTGCGAATGAGCTCCAAGTTCGCCATCATTTCGAGAAGCCGATCCAACGCGGCCACCCCTGCTTGAGCGTGCTCCAGCAGAGCCGCCGTGTCGTGAGCAGGCCAGGCGGCCGGCGTGTTCGTGGCGTCGCGCTCCGGCGCGGCCGCCATTTTGCGAGCCGGCTCCACAGTAGCCGCCATTATATGACCGCGCTCCGACGCGCCCGCCACTCCGCGAGCGGGTTGCGCGACCGGCATCACTGGGGTATCGCGTTCCTCATTAGCGACCCCCACCGTGAAAGACGAGCCCACAGTCAAATAAGTACAGTCCATACCTGGATGATGTCCGTGAAAAAAGTTGCTGGATCCTTGTATGACGGAGTATTCTGTTACGGGATGAACGAGACGAGAGGCAAGCGGATCCAATTGCGAACTTTTATTTAATGGACGAGGCAAAGACATGGTCAGACAGGCAGGGTCAAAATCACAGCAAACAGGTATGTTGGGGCGATGCACAATAGAAGTCCGTGAGTCAGGCGTGGGTCGATCCGTGGCGAACATAATCCATAAAGGGGCTGAGCGAAGGGAATAATCCGTAAACACGAGCGAGGGTACAAAAGGCAGGCGGCTAGACAGACGAGAACGAGAAGACCAGGCGATAGAACTAAACACTAGGAACTTGGAACCGGGAACTAGGAAACACAACAATAACAACAACAATACTCCGTGAGTGCACTGAGGGGGAGCGGGGTTTTTAAGGATGCCTGATTGGTCACGGGGACTGACGCAATAAGAGCGGTGGAGGATGGGAGATGCAGTCCGAGATTGATAGTGACAGTCAGAGTGTGTAAGTGATGCGAGAGTGACATCTGGTGGTTGGTGGACAACGAGACACAGACCAGATTCGTGACACATATAGTCCCCAAGAAAAAATAATAGTTGAATTTATATAAATTAACCTGTTCAAAAGTTTACATACTGTGCGCTTGATTCTTAGTACTGTGTTATTACCTGAATGATCCGCAGCTGTTTTTTTTGTTTGATTAGTGATAGTTGTTCATGAGTCCCTTGTTTGTCCTGAACAGTTTAACTGCCTGCTGTTCTTCAGAAAAATCCTTCAGGTCCCATAAATTCTTTGTTTTTGTTTTTCCAGCATTTTTGTGTATTTGAACCCTTTCCAACAATGACTGTATGATTTTGAGATCCATCTTTTCACACTGAGGACAACTGAGAGACTCATATGCAACTATTACAGAAGGTTCAAACACTCACTGATGCTTCAGAAGAAAAAAGGATGCATTAAGAGCCTTTTGAATTTGAAGATCAGGGTAAATTTAACTTATTTTGTCTTCTGGGAAACAAGTATCTTCTATAGCTTCTGAAGGGCAGTAATAATTTAAAAATATATGATATTTAGGCAAAATAAGAAAAATGCACACATCCTCATTCTGTTCAAAAGTTTTCACCCCGCCCCTGCTTTTAATGCATCGTGTTTCCTTCTGGAGCATCAGTGAGGATTTGAACTAGAGATGCACGATATTGGATTTTTGCCGATATCCGATATGCCGATATTTTTTCATCTCATTTTGGCCGATACCGATACCGATACCGATATATATCATTTTATTTGGAAAGTTAGTTTTTAACAATAACTTATTCGTTAGGATTAAATAAATAGTAATGAGTGGTTTACATTCAATCCCTTCTTTTTCATCAGTAGACTAGCATTATTTATGATCTGAATTTTGTAAATTAAGTTCACTTTTGCTATGTTATAAGCCGAACTTCGGATGCTTTCACTTTCGAATTCGCAATCTGAATACAACATTTCAAAACGAAAACAGAAAAGTAGAACTAAACTGGGTGACTGTGAGGGTGCTTTGCGGGACATGAACAGGACATAATTCATTGCTACAATTTCTTAATTCGTTCCTATGATTTATTAATTTATTAATTTGTAAAATGAGGGAACGAATTAATATGTAGTATTAATGAATTGTTAATTTATTCCCACGAAATATTTTATTTCCCACCCGCAATTTATCACAGTAAGAGATACGAAAACATGGATTAAAAGTGAATGACAAGAAAATAAACCTAAGAAATTAAAGGGTGAGACGGTGAGGATTTGGGAAAATAAAAATATTAAGTTATGTGGCAATTCGTGACCAACTGGCAAAACAGTACACTTTTTTTGCACAAGAATACCAACATGTTTACCTTCTCTGGTTTAACAAGCGGTCTTTTACCCTACTCGAAAACCAAATCCTCCGTCCGCCATCGTTTCCAGAATAGTCGCGTCCTTTTTGCCGTCACCACCTGGCTCGTGCTGACACTACAAATACAAACCAGGCTCTACACCCGAAGCGCTCACAACGAAAACTACTCTTTGCGTGATCAGTGAAATCCTGAATATGCCACGGCTTTGTAACTCTGTAACCCGCGCTGTATGGAGCAGTGCGACCACGTCAAATTTTAACTTGCACATTTAAAAAAAAAAAAAAAAAAAAAAAAGTGACAGTTTTGATCATTCTAGAGCCCTGCAATACAAAGGCATTCAACATGGAAAGAAAGTAATAGAAATGTAGTCACTAAGTCATGTTTAATTATAATTTCTAATTATTTTATACGGTGCACTGCGCTCTGACAGGGCTGCGGGACACGAACATAATTATTTCCTACAACTTGTTAATTCGTTCCTACGTTTTATTAATTTATTAATTTGTAAAATAAGGGAACGAATTAAAAAGTCGTATTAACGAATTCTTAATTTATTGCCACGAAATCTTTTATTTCCCACACGCAGTTTACCCGCATAAATGATCCGACAACATGGATTAAAAGTAAATGACAAGAAAACAAACCTGCGAAATTAAAGGGTGAGACGGTGATGATTTGTGAAAAGAAACTATAAATATTATTAAGTTTGTGGCAATTCGTGACCAACCGGGAAAACAGGACACACAGCCGCTTATGGCTTTAAATGTATTGGCTCGAACTGCATGAATGCAAAAGTATGGTCGCTACTAACATTTGCCTGCTAACCAATTATTTAACTTATAAAGAATGCTTTGTACCTCACTTGTGTCATATTCACGAAAAATGTTTCATATGAGCAACAGTGTGTTTTGCCGTTGCGCCGCCGAAGAAAGAGAATTCACTGACCGCGCGCCGTAATTACTTTTTATTTTAAATGCAGATCATGTCATGTGCAAACACAGCCATTGGGTTTCAAAATACAACAAAGAGCACCATAAAACCATTTAAAATGTGCATTTAGCGATCTAGTGACTGGATATGAAACAGGCAACAGTAAATTATCCCAAATGGAACAACGGCGCGCTTTCTCCTATAGCCGCTGCTGCCACTGCACGTGCTATTGCTATGCATCATTCTGTATGTGTATTCTCAGTTTAAATGCAGCGATACAAAACAGTGAATCTACTCCTCATTCAGTCAAAACTTTGCTTCAAGAATGAGCCACACTGCTGACGTGATCTAATCCCTAGCACACCCTTAGCACATGTGAGTTAACATATTCATCTTATCGGCAAAACATATCGGCATAATTTTTCATATCGGGCCGATGCCGATATTTACATTTGAAGTCATTATCGGCCGATTCCGATATCAGTCCGATAATATCGTGCATCCCTAATTTGAACCTTCTGTAATAGTTGCATATGAGTCCATCAGTTGTCTCAGAATCATACAGGTTACTGCTGGAAAGGGTTCAAATACACAAAATGCTGAAAAACCAAAGAATTTGTGGGCAGTTTAACTGTTCAGGACAAACAAGGGACTCATGAACAACTATGTGGACTACATGTCAGTACTAGGTCAGTACTAAATAACATGCATTTTGTATGATCCCTCTTATTTTGGTAAAATAATTTACATTTTGCAGATTCCACAAGGTGTATGTAAACTTATAACCTCAACTGTACCATATTTAAGCACCATGTAGTCAAAGTTTCCTGTGAACATGCATGACCTGATAAAAATGTTTGCCTTCGGTGCAGTGTAGGTTTCTTTGCATAAAATCATCTGCCAAATACATAAACTGCACTACTGATTGAGAATTTAAAGAAAAGCATCAGAGGTTTTTTTTTTCCCAAACAACTTAAAAATCAACATGGCCAATGTCAAACTGATCTGCAACCTAACGTAAGGGTTAAGTCTTTACTTTCAAGGTTGGTAACATTTCAGAAAGAATAATGCTAGGAATTAATTGATACTGATCATGATGTTATAATTGTCATAATTGTGATAATAATAATTGTGCACTCTGTATTCTGGTAAGAATAGTAATGAAACATCCCAGAAAATATCTCATAACTCATTATGCTGTTTTATTATAAAACATAAACTAAATTTCCCATCATTCTCTGTGATTGCATGAAAATTATAAAATACATAAAGCATCAAATACATAGCTAAAGCACAAGCTTTGCTCTTTTTATTGCATTGGTGCTAATATTTGTCTTATATTCGTCCAACAACAAAAATGACAGAAATAAATGTAAATTGTTCATATGACAAGTTGAATTTGGTCCAAATTCATTTTAACGGGTCATTCTTCTCTTTTTCAGGACTTCTGAATTAGATCTTGGACCAGACTTCATCGGCCGCTGATTGAATAAATGACATCCAACATCATCCTCCCCACTGATTCAAAATTGACATATTCATTCTACTTTTCTGCACTGTGATTGGCTTATCCCTTTCCCTTCCTCCTTTCTCATTGGCTATCTGGGATTACGTCATCTGTTTGTGCCGGTCACAGTAAAGCGGCGAAAACATGGAGCCCATTTATGCCACGGGAATGGCCGCAAAGCTGCGGAGTCAGTGGGATCGGGATGCGGGTTTGGGTCAGAACCACAATGCTGTCAAGTTGCTGGGACAGGATTACGACTCGCTGAGGGCCCAATGCCTACAGACTAGGTGCCTGTTTGAGGACCACTTGTTCCCAGCCACCGCTTCTTCTCTGGGGTTCAATGAGTTGGGCCCACGATCCTCCAAGACACACGGTGTGCGGTGGATGAGACCAACGGTGAGCTGACCATAAGGGTCGTGAGATAGATTGGTCTTGTGTTTGTTTAGCACATGCTACTTCCTCAGGCCATCCAAACTGTAGATGAGTTTTTTTCATCAGATTTGGAGAAATGTAGCATCACTTGCTCAACAATGCTTGCTCTGCAGTGAATGGGTGCCGTCAAAATGAGAGTCCAAACAGCTGATAAAAACATCACAATAATCCACAAGTAATCCACACCACTCCAGTCCATCAGTTAACATCTTGTGAAGTCAAAAACTGCGTGTTTGTATGAAAAACCATTACTTCTGGCCAAAATCCATCCAGTGAAAAAGTCCATCTCCTGTTGTTCTCCATCAAAATCCACACATATTTATTTAGAGCTGTTTTTTGCTTGTGCATGATCTTTGCATATTTCTCTTCTGATTCAGGCCAGATGACTTTTTCACTTGAGATGCAATGTTATAGATAGAGGACTTGTGTTTTTGCCAAAGGCAACGGTTTGAAGATAAGTCATTAATTGATGTACTGGAATGGTGTATTACTACTTTAGACTCTTATCCTGACGGCACCCATTCACTGCAGAGCATCCATTGTTGAGCAAGTGATGATCTGATGAAGAAAAACTCCTCTACAATTTGGATGGCAAGAGAGTGATTAAATATTTAGCAAATTTCATTATTGGATCAACTACACTTTTAAAATCACACTTCAACTCTGCCATCACATGTTTACATTCCCCAGTTTTGCAATTCTCTCTGCTTTTTACACTATCCGAACATTCTGAACATTTCCACATGCGACAGGTCACCTCTACAGTCGCGTCCCACAGGATTTTATGGCTTCTAGTCAGTACATTAATGAATGGCTTTATATAACCACATCTCTCGTGCTTGTTGCTATGGGATGCTCAAGAGCCGAAATGATTTGTCAGGAAAAATGGCTACTCATTATACATTCATTTATCCATCCTGCCTTTATTAATCAGACATGAGTTTGAATCTGAATGACATACTCAGTGTTTTTACACTTTGCTGCATGTTCTCATCACCCACAAACGTGATGCAGCTGTTGTAAACAGACCAGAGTGTGTGTGTGTGTGTGTGTGTGTGTGTGTGTCTGAATGGGAGGCTCAGTGTTGTGCATTATCTCCTGGAAATGCAAATCTAATTTAGCATCAAACGTGTGTTTACAGGAGATGTGTAAGCGTCCCCAGTTCATCACGGATGGAGCGACTCGTACTGACATCTGTCAGGGAGCTCTGGGTGAGTTTGTCTGCATCATCAGACAAGGACTTTACCTCAAACAACCCTGATTTCACCACACCTCAACCAGCTGTTCATTTACAAGACTTGACAGTGAACAACAGACTTTGATCTCAGTTTTGCTATCATTCAAGTCTTTTGTGCTCATCAATGCATCAAAAATACAGTAAAAACAGTAATATTGTGAAATATTACTGCAACTTAAAATAAGTGTTTAAATTTCAGGATTCTTTGATGAAAGTTCAAAAGAGGTTCTTTAATGACACTTTTAATCAGTTTAATGCATATTTTAATTTCTTCAAAAATACTTTGAACAGTAATGGGTTTTTGTATAAATTCATGCAAGCACAAAATGTAAAATCAGTGCATTTAGAATAACTAATTGTAATAAAATGATCTAAATCAAAGGTTTAAAACTCTTGGAAATGGGATAGTAAAAATAAAGTGTGACATTTGGTATGTGGCATATTTTACGATAGATGGAATTGAAACTGTAGGAAAGAATGGCAATGTTTACTCCAAACAGAGCCTCGTACATAATTAAAGCTTTGACCCTGCGGTCATTAAATAAAGAGCTGCTGTTTCGCAGCGGAGCAGCTAATGCGTTATGATGACATCATAAAACCATACAGCGTTTAGATGTGTGAAGAAGGGCTCTGATTGGTCAGGATGTTTGTGGCAGCCCAGTGAGCACTGGTGTGCTTTAACAAGCTTTAGTGAACATGGAAACAAAATGACTGTCGCTCTTTTGTATCAGGTTTGTTTGGGCCTGATGGCTATTTTAAGTTATTTACACATTCGCTGCATTGTAAGGAGTCGGGTCATCTTCTAATAGCAGATGTGCTGTTTGGGGCAATAAATTGTCATGTTGAAAGAATCCCAGACATTGCAACATAGAGATGTAAAAATGAAAATGCAGAGAGGAATTACTGGATTAGCGTTTAGTACACCAAAAGACCATTTGTTGGTGGACTCATTGGTAGTTAGAGACAATTTTCTATGGCTCTATACAGCATAAAGATCTTTTAAACAACTTTACTGCAATAAAACAACATTGACTTTTATCCTTTTTACTATCCTATTTCATTTTGTATGTGCCCATGTATATGTACAGTACTAGTCTTTGAACAGTAAGACTCTTCTGCTCACCAAGCCTGCATTCATTTAATCCAAAATACAGCAAAAACCGTAATATTGTGAAATATTTTTACCATTTAAAATAACTGCTTTCAATTTGTGTATAATTTAAAATGTATTTTATTCTTGATCAAAGTAAAATTTTCAGTATCATTACTCCAGTCTTCAGTGTCACATGATCCTTCAGAAATCATTTTAATTTCTAATATGCTAATTTGCTAATTTTATAGAAAATTAATACTTTCATTGATAATAATTGATAATAAAGACATTTATAATGTTACAAAAGTGTTCTACTTCAGATAAATGCCGTTCTTCTGAACTATCTATTCATCAGTGAAACCTGAAAAAAAAATCTACTCAGCTGTTTTCAACATAATAATAAATAATAATAATAATAATAATAATAATAAAAATGTTTTTTGAGCAGCAAATCAGAATATTAGAATGATTTTTGAAAGATCATGTGACTGGAGTAATGATGCTAAAAATCCAGCTTTGAAATCACAGGAATAAATTACATTTTAAAATATATATATTCAAATAGAAAAACAGTTATTTTAAATAGTAAAATATTTCAAAATTTTACTGATTTTGCTGTATTTTGGATCATATAAATGCAAGGCTTGATCTTTAAAAAACAAAAACTTTTGACAGGTATTGTACATAAAATCTCTAATTGTTACCTCAGACAACGTTATATTGAATATCTGTTCATGTTCTTGTCTACACTGAATCTCAGCTGTTCATTATTTGTCATCTGTTTTTCTCAGGTGACTGTTGGTTGTTGGCGGCCATTGCATCTTTGACTCTAAACGATGACCTCCTGCACCGCGTGGTGCCGCACGGCCAGAGCTTTGACAGCTGCTACGCTGGAATATTTCACTTTCAGGTAAATTGCGTGACAAATGCTGCAACATGACAACAGAGAGGTAGGTGTGACAGTGAGAGAGTGTAATTTTATATATACTTAAAAAAAAAAAAAAAGGGTCTTTTTTTCCTTTTCTTTTTTTTTTTTTTGCAGTAATGCCATAGACAAATCATTTTGGTTCCTTAAAGAATCCTTCAGTGAACAGTTCCGAAAAGAACTATTACATTTAAAATAATCTAAAGAACCTGTTCCAGTTTAAAGATTCTATAGATTTGAAAGGTTCTAAATGGAATTTTAAAAACCGATTAGGTTAAGATGCAGTTGTTTCTGTTGTTTCTGACAAACAGTCAGCGCTTATTTGTAGCTATAAACCATCCATGAACTTTGCTCCGTTAACAGACTAGCATGAGCTGTTGTGTATGCGTATTACAAAATAATGAAGCGCTGCTCAGAACCAGTGTAAGGCAATCTGATCGATCTGTTCCTCGTGTGGGATATTGCTTGTGTGTGTCACTAGGGAAATATTGAAGCACAACTTATGTTTCTGTTTCGGTGAGGTGAGGGGGAGGGTAGGGCTGCTCACTACTGTTCAAACAACCACAATGAAGTGGATTATGGGTAATGAGGTGATACGGCATGCCAAGCATCCTTTACAGTTTGTATAGACAGCAAATGACAATGCAATACAAAATCCATCTTATCTGGGAAATACCTTAGCACTAAATAATTAAAATATTCATGAGTCTTAGTATTTACACATTATATTGAATGAGTATCATGTTGCTACTTATGTGCATTTTATTTGGAACTTTTATGCAGAATGGCACAAAAACACATTGCAGTCAGAAAGACACACAAAACTTCATCAAGACCCTGAACTGCTAAATATGTCATCATCAAATACTCGCTCACACACAGATGCTCTAAAAATACATGCATCATGCATGAATGAGTGTGCGAACAAAAACACAGGATCCAAATGTGTTCACTAATGCGTCACACACACACACACACACACACACACACACACACACACACACACACACACACACACACACACACACACAGCTAGTTCTTGCAGGCTCATCTGGGACTCATTTAGATTAAATTAGAAGCAGAAATGTACTGAGTGTCTGTAAAAGCTAATTATGAGAGAGAGGGGCATAGAGAGAATTCACAGACAGGAAAAATGCTACAGTGTGCTTTAAACAATTTATGGGAGTGAATCCCAAAACAAGTTAATGCTACATGGTAATATTTAATTAGTGAAGAAAGTGAGTGCTATGTTAGGACAATTTACATGTTTCGCATCGTGTTTTAATGAAAATTACTTACATTTTATGACTTATTATAAAAAATTAATTGGTACAAATCATACTTTTTTAACCTTTATTTATATAGTCTTTATGCAATACAGGTTGTGTCAAGGCAGCTTTCCAGTGTCAAACAGGAAAATAGTTTGTCAATAATGCAAGGGAACAATAACAAACAGTGAATTATTCAGTTAAAGTCACTTCATGTAGAAATATTAAAACTAAAATTATATATTTTGTTGAAAAACAAATAAATATGTGGGTCAAAGACGTTAAGATGTCCACATCAAATGAAATTTAGAAAAGTGATTTTATGTCCATAGAAAGCACATTAAATATAAGTAAAGTGTCTACTTTTAAGGTTTCAAATAAGTTTTTGGAGAATAAAAGTCAAAATTTGGTTGAAATAGCGTTACATTGTCATTCAGTATAACAATATTTATGTAAAAATTCAAACAGCATGCTTATTCTGACTTGAACATTAAAATATATAAAAGAATAAGGGGCATATTAAAATTTATTGTGTTTTAAATAAGTAAAAAAATCTTACTGACAAATGGGCAAAACATAGGATAGTGGCAAATTTAAAAAAAATTTAGAATTACAGCTAATTAGTATTTGGGTTGAAAGTAATTCATCTTTTAATTGATTTTTGTTGTAAATATGCCTGACAAGATTGTTACACTGAATGACATTTTAGTGGGTGTCTTCTGTAAATTAAGGAAAAATGTATGATATTATTTCTTTGTTCAGAAAAACAAAAATGCAATTAAATTAAACAGCAACAATTTAGAGCAGTGTTACACTTTTTGTTTTTATGCTTAAAACCTTTTTCGTCTTTGACCCATGTATAAATGTGAATACAGTTTGCATAAAGAATATATATTAATTTGTAGATTTTTTTTTTATTTCTTGCTATAATGTACTATAATAGTATATATTCATATTTTGATTTAGCTTTTATATTTTTAGTTTTTATTTAAATTTTAGTATTAATAACTTTGTTGTGCTCATAGTTACTGGATTTTGTTTTTATATTTTTCTATTTTATTTTATTTTTATGTCTGTGTCTTCTAACTGTATCTAATATTGATATTTTATTTTAAGTTTTACTGAAATGAAAAAAAACACTGTTAAAATGACTATTTTTTCATCTTTGTTAGAATTATATAAAAAATATTTCCTTATAATCTTGCTAAATAAATAAAGAATAGTTTGGAGAATATTTCTTTATATTTTAAATATGAAAACGACCCAGAAATGTTCTTGACAGGCTGTGTGACTTTTAATCTCTCTTCTGTATTGCTATATAAATCAAATATCCTGAAAAGAAATTTCTCAGAGATGTGCAGCATGATTCATGGTTTCATTTATGTCTCTCAAATCCATCTTAAGCCTTATCTGAATGGCTGTTTACGCAAGTGCTCATATAGGATGAGGGTGTGCATATAGGGTGTGTATGTATACGTGTAGATGGTAGATAATGTGAACGGAAATCTGCAAGTACAGGTGATTCCTGCTGCAACAATAAAAACTGGAGTACACATTCTTGAATAATTTATGAGGGTTCACTAACATGCTGCAGCCACACTAAGAATTCATCCTCAGCTCCTTTCACAGAGTTTCTGCTTACAAGTTTGGATGTTGTAATTGCATTATGATGTGGGTGGACATCAATTGTTGACTTTTTCATGAGTCTTTCTCTGTTTATGTCTTCCTGACAAACCCAAAAAGCCTTTTACCACTAATGCAGCCAAACAAACAGCAGAGAATGTGCATTACCTGTGTAGTTAATGTTTTATCTGCGTATTTTATAATGTTATGCTTTTGTAGGCCAACCCAGAACTTTAGCTTTCCTTGCCAAAAAAAAGATTTTTCCTTTGGCTTATGGATTATTGCGGAAAATAAACTTTGTGAGCAACAATGTTTTGTTCACCATGATAATCTTTATAAATGAGTGCAACTTGAATGCATTTTGAAGCCTTTGAAAATTTGCTTTAGAATAGTTTGCAAGAACGCAATTATAAATAAAGAGAGGCTGTGAAAGTGACTAGTGAGTAGATGAGTTTCTGTTCGCTGTGATGTTTAACATACTTGACAATCTTTATAGCGCCACCTGCTGGACATGCTCATTTAAAAATTAAGGTTTCAAATGGGATTTTTTTTTGCAGCCATGCCATAAAAGAACCGTTTTTAATACTTTAAAGGACCCTTTTCCACAATAAAAAACCTTTTGCGGAATGGAAAGTTTCCACATTCTTAAAAATGGTTCTTTCTGGCATTAATGGTTCCATGAAGAAAAATGTTCTAAAGATTATTAACACACTTAAAAAAAAACAAAACAAAACAACAACAACAACAAAAAAACAATAGTTCTTTTAAAACTGTTCAATGCAAGGTTCTTCAGGAAACCTCGCTGCTGAAACAACAACAATAACAAAACAATAGAAACCATCACAGAAATTATAATGGTTTCCACCACAAATGGCATTACAAACCATCCACTTTTAACCTTTAGAACCATTTAAAAATGGTTTCCTGTAGTGCGTTTTGCGACATATTCCGTGGTGGTTTTACCAAGCTACCAATTACTAGTAGAAACCCACAGGTGCCATTACAGTTTCCTTTAAAACCAATACAAGTCCCATTATAACCAGTAAAACCATTAGAAATTTTGTGATGGTGTCTGTTATTTTTCAGCTGAGCGAAAATGGTTCCACATTTTAGAACCTTTATTTTTAAAAGTGCATGAATGTTAAAGGTTCTTCATGGAACCGTTGTTTTAGTTTTAAGTGCATGTTAAACTGAATGTCTCTCTTTCTGTAGTTCTGGCAGTTCGGCGAGTGGGTGGATGTAGTGATTGACGACCGGTTGCCCGTGAAGGACGGGAAGCTGTTGTTCGTTCACTCGGCGGAGGGTGAAGAGTTCTGGAGCGCTCTGCTGGAGAAGGCCTACGCCAAGTACGATAATGCTCAACTGTGCATTTGAATCAAATACAAGTAATGTATACTTATTTAGTACATTTATCGCTGTGTTCATCAGGCTGAATGGCTGTTATGAGGCTCTGTCGGGCGGCAGCACGTCTGAGGGCTTTGAGGACTTCACGGGTGGAGTCATAGAGACGTACGAGTTAAAGAAAGCACCCGCTGACCTCTACAGCATTATCGCCCGTGCCATCGAGAGAGGATCACTGCTGGGCTGCTCTATAGATGTGAGCATTGATTTTTGCTTTTCACACCATGCTTAAATCAAGGTTACAAGTGGAGACATTTAAAAGCAGATTAGTTCAGTTTTTAAACTTTATGATGGCTCTGAAGCCTGCAACCCTGAACTGCAGTGCCAAACGTGTTACATGCAACACAGAGGTGCTAGAATGTACTTTTAACCAATCAGAAACAACCTCATTAAATAGTCATGAGCTTTGTAGAACTGCAGAAACTGTTTAGTTACAAATTCTGAAAGAAAGAGTCAATTTTGTAGACGGATAATAAACACACTCTTCTTTTTGCTTTGTTTTTTGCAGAATTACATGAACAAGCTGTTACCAGATCCTATACGTGTGTAGCTCTTGTGCAATCAGTGCTATAAGTAAATTAATCATAAAAAAAACGAAAGACCTGAAAATTATGATCCATTACTAACCCAGGTTTTACAATGACATATGAATTGTAAATTATGAATTTTATATGAAAATATATTTTGAACTTTAGCTTTTATGCTTATTTCTTTATGCTTATTTTTATTTTTACATTTTTATATAGCTTGGTTCAGTTTTAGTTTATTTGGTTTATATTATTTTAATGATAACAGCACATTTAATTATGCTTATTTGTCATTACATGCTTTTGCCATTTTTATTAGATTTAAAAAAAAAATATTTCTAGTTAGCTTTTATTTTTATTTATTTACATTTAGTAATTTTAGTACTAACTTAAACCTAAGGTTTTAGTGTGACATGTAACATTTTTGCTTAATTTCAGCTTTATTTAAATTCCCGTAAATACTTTATAATAGTTGTAGTTAATGATAACAACACTGGTAAGGATGATTATTTTGCGCATCATATTAGTTATTAAACATCCTGTTTGCATTGGTGATGCTGCTCAGCATCAGTGTCTGATTGCATTATGCTTCTTTTTCTCCTGAAGATCACCAGTAAGTTTGACATGGAGGCGGTGACCTTCAAGAAGCTGGTCAAAGGTCATGCATACTCAGTGACTGGAGTGGAAGAGGTGAGCCAGAAAACACAAAGACATACTAAAACGCTTACTATACACAACAGTTTAGCATGTTTTAGATGCAGGATATCTTTCTTTGAAAGTTCCTAGGGAATGTATGGATGCCCTCAAAGTGTCCACCAAATGCATAAATGTGAAAGAAACATGAAATCAAAATGGACTTTGTCGTAATAGATGTTTCTGGTCTTAATGTGTGTATTTGATCAATGCATGTTATTCCAAAGGAAAATATATCTTTGAAATCAGAAATATTTATGATCTGTTGATCAGGTGGTGTACAGGGGAAACATGACTAAACTGGTGCGCATCAGGAACCCGTGGGGTGAAGTGGAGTGGACGGGAGCCTGGAGTGACGAGTGAGAATCACACCAGTGTGCTGATTGATGCTTCATTCTTACTGCATTTGACTGTGATGTGATTGTTCTGATGACTGTTCTGATGTATGATGTGTTTAGCTCCCGGGAATGGGACAATGTAGACCGCTCCGTCCGGGGCAAATTACAGAACCGCAGCGAGGATGGAGAGTTCTGGTGAGCAGATCATGATCAGAGATAATCAGCTGAGAGTTAGTAGTTAGTCTCACTAGTGGAAAAAGTCAGCAGAACTCAAGAAAGTCAAAACCATCCTGCAACTACACAGAACACTGTAACAATGACATAGAAATGCCCTATGAACTTTTCAAAACACCTTAGCAACCACATAGCAACACCCTAGAAACCAAAAGAATACCTTTGTGATGACTTATAAATGACCATAAACTCTTTCAAACACAATAGCAGCCCTAGAACCCCTCTAGCAACAACACAAAACCATAACAACGACCTATAAATGCCCTAGAAACTTTTTAGAACACCTTAGCAAACACATAGCAACACCCTGGAAACCACCTAGCAACAGCATAGAACACCTTAGGAATGACCTATAAATGTCTTATAAAATCAAAATACCTTAGCAACTACATAGTAGCGCCCTAGCAACCACCCAACATCATGGCAACAAGTTATGCATTGGCAAATACCACTCAAATTGTCCTAATTTTTTGTCCTAAAAGTACAAAACTCATTACCAACACCCTATCAACAACCAATAAATTCTCTATAAACAATTCAAAACATACCAACTGCTAACAACAACACAGAACACTATAGCAACCCATAAATGCCCTGCAAACCATGTAAAACATTATAACACCTCGGAAACCAGCTAACAACCACATAAAACATCCTATCAGCAACGTAAAAATGCCTTGCAAACCATTCAGAACATAGCAAGCCCTAGAAACAACCTAACAACCACACAGAACACCCTATCAACAACCTATAAACCATTCGAAACATAGCAATGCCTTAGAAAGCACCTGACAACTGGACAAAACACACTATCAACAACCTATGAATGCCTTATAAACCATTCACAATGTAGCAACACCCTAGAAACAACCAAACAACCATACAGAACACCCTATCAACAACCTATAAACCATTCAAAACATAGCAACACCCTAGAAACCACTAACAACCACACAGAACACTGTAGCAACAACCTATAAATGCCATGCAAACTGTTCAGAACATAGCAAGCCCTAGAAACAACCTAACAACCACACAGAACACCCTATCAACAACCTATAGACCATTCAAAACATAGCAACGCCCTAGAAACCACCAACAATAACACACAACACTATAGCAACAACCTGTAAATGCCCTGTAAACCATTTAAAACATTGAAACACCTTAGAAACCACCTAACAACCACACAGAACACTATAGCGACGACCTACAGTATAAATGCCACGCAAACCATTCAGAACATAGCAACACCCTAGAAATCACAAACAACACAGATCACCATAGCAACGGCCTAAAAATGCCCTATAAATAGGGCTGCAACGATTAATCGCACGATGTCGTGAGGCGCGTTTAGTCAATGAAGCCGGTACGTTGATTAGTAGTAAAGCTCCACCACGTGCGTTCAGCTGGAGCGGCAAGTAATACACAGAGCCGTACATCACTGACAAGCTACGCCAAAAAAAAAAAAAACTACTAATCAAAGTACCGGCTTCACTGACTAAACGCGCCTCACGACATCGTGCGATTAATCGTTGCAGCCCTACCTATAAACCATTCAGAACATAGAAACCACCTAATTTTCTAATTATTCTAAGACCTAGAAACCACCTAATTATCACATAGAACACCATAGCAACAATCTACAAATGCCATGCAAACCATTCAGAACATAGCAACACCCTAGAAACCACTAACAACATTGAACACCATAGCAATGGCCTATAAATGCCCTGTAAACTGTGTAGCAACTTTATAATTTGCCAGCACCGCTCAGGAGGGTCACTGGGTCTCTCTCTCTGTCAGGATGTCGTTCAGTGATTTTCTGCGTGAGTTCAGTCGGCTGGAGATCTGTAACCTGACGCCAGACGCTCTCCAGGCAAGTCATTTGAAGAAGTGGAGCACATCTGTCTATCAGGGCGAGTGGAGGAGAGGAAGCACAGCCGGCGGCTGCAGAAACTACCCAGGTACAGCAGCTGTGGGGTCGGGAAATGGTGGCTCAGTGGCAGCAGAACAGCCAAATCCTCATCTGCCTTTTTTGTTCCTATAAACCACAGCCACATTCTGGATCAACCCTCAGTTCAAGGTGGCCCTAAAACACCCGGATTCTCCCGGCCAATCGGATTGCAGCTTCCTGGTGGCACTGATGCAGAAGGACCGCAGGAAGAAGCGGAGAGAAGGACAGGACATGGAGACCATCGGATTCGCCATTTATGAGGTCAGAGATCAGATTGCTTACATTTAACTCGGCTCAAGTTTGTGTTCATGTGTTATTGACTTCTTTTCTGATTGGTTGCTTTTTCACTTTTATTTTTCCAGGTGCCAAGAGAGGTATGATGAGAGCCACCCAGAGCCTTTTATGTGCTTTATGCAGTACAGATTGATACAAAGAGGCTTGTGAGATGATTCAAGTGTTTGAGGCCTTGAAATACTCTAGAATCTTGAGTCAAATCTTGAGAACCTTGATGACACTAGGTCAGTTTTATTAATGATTGCATGGATCGTTCATATTTATACTCACGGGAAAAAACATTCTGCCTAATTTGCATACGCATATGAATTTATTTGTAACCTCATTTTAATTGTAGTGAATGTGTAGTATTCTAAATGAGTGACAACATGCCCAGTGTTAGTAATTTGAATATGACATGCCCACACCATCTCCATATAAGGGCTTCCCGCACAGTCTTTACATTACACCATAGCAACAATCTATATATACCATATAAACTGTTCAGACACCCTAGAAGCCACCTACGAACCACACAGAACATCTTAGCAACACATAGCGATGCCCTAGCAACTACACATTAGGAAACAAGCTATAAATGCCCTAAAAACATAAAAAAACTCTAGCAACCACATAGCAACACCCGAATAGTCACCTAGAAATTATCTATAAATCCCATATAAACCTTTCAAAATACTTTAGCAACCACACACACACACACACAACACCCTGGAAACCATGGCAATAAGTTTTGCACAAGCAAACAGATCCTAGAAACCCCTCGGAACCCTAGCAACACCCTAGAAACCCCCTCAGAACCATAGCAACACCCTATAAAACCACCTAGGAACCCTAGCAACACCTTAGAAACCACCCAGGAACCTTAACAACACCCTAGAAACCACCAGGGAACCCTGGCAACATCCTAGAAACCAGCCAGGAACCTTAACAACACCTTAGAAACCACCTAGGAACCACACAGAACACCCAAAAAATGATCTATAAATGCCATATAAACTGTTCAAAACACCTTAGTGTCCACACAGAGCACACTAGCAACAGTCTATAAATCAAAACACATTAGAAACTACATAGCAACACCCTGGCAACCCATGATAACAAGTTTTGCACTGTCAAATAGAAACTACCCTAGAAACCACATAGGAACCCTAGCGACACCCTAGAAACCCCCTAGGAACCCTAGCAACTCCCTAGAAACCACCCAGCAACCTTAACAACACCCTAGAAACCTAGAAACCCTAGCAACACCCTAGAAACCAGCCAGGAACCTTAACACCTTAGAAAACACCTAGGAACCACACGGAACACCTAAGAAATGATCTATAAATGCCATATAAACTGTTCAGAACACCTTAGTGTCCACACAGAACACCCTAGCAACAGCCTATAAATCAAAACACCTTAGAAACTACATAGCAACACCCTGGCAACCCATGATAACAAGTTTTGCACTGGCGAATAGAAACTACCATACAAACTACCTAGGAACCCTAGCAATGCCCCAGAGACCACCTATTAACCCTAGCAACACCCTAGAAAGCACCTAAGAACCCTAGCAACACCTTAGAAACCACCTAGGAACCCTAGCAACACCATAGAAACCTAAAAAAAAACAAACAAAAAAAAAACCACACAGAACACCCTAGAAATGAGCTATAAATGCCCGATAAACCGTTCAAAACATCCTGCCAGCTACATAGCAACACCCTGTCAACCCATGTTAACAAGTTTTGCACTGGAAAGAAACTACCATACAAACTACCTACGAACCCTAGCAACACCCTAGAAACCACACAGAACTCCCTAGAAATGATCTGTAGATGCCCTATAAATCGCTCAAAACGCACAGATTTCCTGCTCAATTTTAAAGCAGAGGTGACTCTGTGTTAATGCCATGTTGATCTGCCTGTGTGTTTGTGCTCAGTTTGTGGGGAATTCAGGTGTTCATCTGAAGCGGGATTTCTTCCTCACTCACGCGTCCAGTGCTCGCTCAGAGCTCTTCATTAACCTGCGGGAGGTGAGCTCACGCTTCCGGCTGCCCGCCGGCGAGTACATCATCGTACCCTCCACATTCGAGCCGCAGAAAGAGGCCGACTTTGTGCTCAGAGTTTTCTCTGAAAAACCCGCCAACTCAGAGTAAGTCTTGCACAGACCGACACGCACTTACTGATCCAGCTGTCATTCAGGGTTAAACATGAGATTTCTTAACAGGCTCCAGAATGAACAGGAGGCCATGAATACTTTTCATTAACCATGCACATATATTTTGCATTATTTCCTCAAATACATCAATTTAATCCTATTTGCATATTGTATTATTCAGCTGTTTTAACTGTTGCATGTGTGCAACAAACAGCGTAGCATGTGACTATTGTATTATAGGCCTTAAAAGCAAGAATGACAGTAAATCCAAGTTAAACCCAAGCTAACTAAACCCAAGTAAATTTTTAACTTGCTCTGTTGCTGTTACGTTGCAAATTAGACCATTATTTTGCAGTTATTGGTCAGCCGATTTCATTGTCTCTTGTTTTATTTATTCACTAAATGTTTATTTAGAAGCATTAATTTTGGACCTTTTTAATTAAATTGTGCCAGTATTGTGCTTGTTCTAATGCTGAAACATTAAACTGTGATAGCTGGTCTGTTCATCCAGGCTGATATTCATTTTCTGTCTTTACCTACACTTCAGAGAAATGGACGATAAAGTCACAGCTGATATTCCTGAGGAGGTGAGATGATCAGATCAAGATTTTTCTATAGTTCAGCAAAAATACATACAAATATATTCTCCGTTTAAGGGTGTTATTAGGCACCACATACAGTTATATTCAAAATATACCTCACGCTTGATTGTTTTTACTGCTAAAAACATTTCATACTACAAAATATATTGTCTATAGTCTAGTAGAGTAAATTCAGGTTAGTAGATGGTTCATATAGAAGTCTACATTTATTTTTGTAGAAGTATATTCTCTCTCTCTTAATTGTTTTAGAAACGTCTGGATGAGAGTCAGATCGACGCCGGGTTTAAGAGTCTCTTCAGGCAACTGGCTGGACCGGTGAGAGACTGATGAACAACTGCTGTGTGCAGACATTAAATATTATGATGAATTTATGCACAAAATCATGTGTGAATGTGTTTTCTAGGACATGGAGATCAGCACAACAGAGCTGCAGACCATCCTGAACAGAATCATCTCCAAACGTGAGACCTTCATGATTCAATATCTCTGTTTCAAACCCTAGTGAACCACTTTACTGTCTACATAGGCAGCTCACTATTAAGACAGCATCCTATTAGTTAAATCCTACAGTATATATGATATATATCGACTTGCTTTTGTCAGATTGTGTATTAGCTTCTGAATATTTAGCAGTAAACTTAAAATATCCTTATACTTGTAAGTATTGACTAGAAGTCATACTTTTATAAATTTAAAACAATTTTTTGGTTCAGTTATTTTCACGGAATGAAAACTTTTGTATTGTTGAACTCTAGACTTTGCAAAAAAAAAAATTTTGTTGTCTCACTAACATTTCAATGAAGTGTCAGACCACAGTTTAAGAAAAGAATGTGATTCATTCTGAAAACTCATCTCTGTTCTGTGTCTTTATTCACAGATAAAGATTTAAAGACAGACGGGTTTGGTAAAGAGTCGTGCCGCAGTATGATTAACCTCATGGACGTATCCTTTACACACAATCAGCTTTGAAAAATAATTAGTCTGGTAATGCAGACATCACTGAATCTAACTCATCTAACATATATTGGTCATTGAGGGTTTTGTAGTTTCTTTTTGTCACCGGATACATTTACACTCTAGTGTCAAAATCTCAAGTCTTACTGTGTCTCTTAAATTTCAGACTGAATTGTTGTTTGTTTTGCTCTGATTGTCCTTGACTTGTTTGTAGACGGATGGGAGCGGGAAGCTTGGACTCACAGAATTTCATGTCTTATGGGAAAAGATTAAACGCTACCTGGTGAGACGATGTGATATTTTATATTCATGTTTTTTAAAGGTAGTCTTACTGTAAGTGAACATTCTTATGTTGGGTTTGTCTGGGCTGGTCAACACATTAACATATCAACACACATTCAGTGTTCAGCATCTTAACTGGGACATTACTACTAATGCCACATGCAAACAGCTCAGCCAGTCATAACAGAGCTCACTTACATACAGAAGTATTAAAAGTGCAGCAGAAAAGCAACATGTTAATTTCTACGAGTCAGAGTGAGGGTAATGGTTAGCTAAACCCTAAAAAAAACCCTAAAATCATTACTTATAAACACTGTGAAATTTACTGTTTTTAAAAACATATTTAATTTCACTAGTTGATGAAATAACTAATAAAAACTATATAAACATTTAAAAAAAAAATACAACATTTTCAAAATTACCAAAGCAAACTAAAAATGAAAGCATATAATATAGAAAAACATTCAAAATATGAATAAAAACTATGATAGTATCTCATTAATACTAAAATAGCCATCATAAAATAGAAGTTGCAAGCAACTCTATTGCCATAATGATTTTTCGACCAAAACAGCTAAATAAACATTTCTAACTGAAGTATAACAGGAAGAGCAAGTTATATTTTAATTAAACATTACAAAAAATAAAATAGATAGATAGATAGATAGACAGATAGATGCAGTGTGCAGTCTGTGGTTTGAAGACGATTGCCTTAAGAAATGAAATACTGTCAGCTCTGATTGCATGATTTCAAATTCCAGTTATTTACGTTAAATTTTCTTGCACCTTTCTTTCCTCTCATATGTTTACAGCAAATCTTTAGAGACCATGATGTAGATAAATCGGGTACTATGAGCTCTTATGAAATGAGGAAAGCTCTGGACGCTGCAGGTAAACTGACTAAAAACTCTTATATTGTCTCTTTTGTTTCTATTGTCCGCTCATCTCACTCATCCTGACTCTCTGTTTGTCTCTCTGTCCAGGGTTTAAGTTGAACAATCATTTATTCCAGCTGATCATCCTTCGATACACAGAGCAAGATCTGTCTGTGGATTTTGACAACTTTGTCACCTGTTTAGTTCGACTGGAGACCATGTTCAGTAAGTCCATGCGTCATGGGCATAGCCTTTTTTTTTTATGGTTTCACAAAAATATAAAGCAGCACAACTGTTTTCATAACTGATAATAATCAGAAATGTTTCTTGAGCAGCAAATTAGCATATTAGAATTTTTTCTGAAGGATTATGTAACACTGAAGACTGGAGAAATGATGCTGAAAATACAGATTTGAACACAAAAATAAATAATATTTTAAAATATATTCACATAGAAATGCTTATTTTAAATTCTAAAAATATTTCACAATATTACAGATTTTTATTGCATTTTCCAAATTATGAGCGTTGCATATATGAGACGTGTGTGCGTGTGTGTTTTTACAGAGACCTTTAAGACGCTGGACACAGATGCTGATGGATTCATATCGCTCACGTTCTTTCAGGTTTCACTTCATTTAACTTACACCCAAAACATAGAGAGCATGTATGAATATGTGTGAATAACTTGTCTGCTTCAACGAATGTTTGCAGTGTGTCAGTCAAGCAATTGCATTCTTCCCTGGTTTAATACAATCCAATTTCTTTCTCTATTTCACAGTGGATTTCTCTGACCATGTTTGCCTGAAATAGACACAGATTTTCGCCATTTGTCTGCACTGAGACTGTCTTCTCTTCTGTAGCCCTGCCATCTGAAGAGTGCCTTCATTTTTACACTTCTGTAATGCATTTCTAAGCGGAAAAACAGCCTTAATAAAGCAACCCTGTTTACATAGTCTACATGCAAAACAAAACTGTGCCAAATGCATTTCTAAAGCCAAGAGAAAAACATTTACGGTATGTTTTTAGCATTTCTGGATCAGTTTTGCATGTATTGCCCCAGATAAAACACGTTTACACTTTCTGTGCCAAACGAATCATTGCCAATTTCAAAACTGCCATTTTTAATCAATAGTTCATGTTCATCAGCTGCATATCTTTCAGTGAATGTCATATCTGAATGTTGTATGTATAAAGAACTCTGTATTAGAAATGCATGTGCTGATGCACTGATGATACTGTAGATTGAATCCAGCTTTACTTACTGAATGTGCTTTGGTTTAGACTTCGTTTCATGCATGCAGCTGTTTTATGGGACAAACTGTTTACTGTTTATGTACTGAAACCAAAGGATCTTTTAACAATCTACTTTTTAAAAATGTCATATACATTCCTGTAGTTCTGTTTATACGAGCAATTCAAAACATCCATTCAATACAATCTAGACAGGAGCAAGAGAACTGGGAACAGGTTGAATCTGGTTTACTTCATACACAGAGCCAACAAGATGGCGCTTTTCTTTAAAAAAAAAAAACCATGTATTTGAAAAGGTGAAGGATGTTTTTTTTTTTTTTTTCCAATGCCAAGCAAAAGATTTTACAGGACGTTTTTTCCTCCACTTTCGGTTCATGTGGCTTTTCAATAAACTTTCTTTAAAAGTAAAATCTGTGTCCAATTATTCATTTTAACATTTTGACTTATTGTAGGAATAGGGTTGGAGGTCTTGTTAATGACGTTTCAAACTTAAGTAAGCACATATCTGTAATAATGTTGGTTGATTTATATCAGCATTTCCAAAACGATCAATTCAGTTTTTTAATTTAATGCAGTTTATCATGCATGCAGCTTTATGAGCTCATCAGTTTAGAGATTACACTGAATATTTGTAATGAAAATATTGCTGGCACTGCTTGGGTACCTATTTAAACTTTAAAAAGGTTAAACGTAAATTATGAAAATGTTTAAAAGCAAAGTCCCTTTCAAGGATTTCATTGTATTTCTATAGTTTTTGTTGAAGAGTCAATAACTAAAACACATTACATCACATTTTAATCTAAACGACTGGTGATCTTTAAGAGTAAGATTTTGTTTAAATTTTGTTTAAATTTAAAGAAATGTATAAAATGCAGAAGTGTATAAAATAAACTATTTTTTCTTTATTGTTTTACTTCATTTACTAATTAATTAACATCAGGCATCACATCCAGTCAAACCAAAATGTATTCAGATATGTTCAACATTTCTCACATTATCACTTTATTCACTATAGTTTAGAAAATAGTAAATAAATATGAAAGGACCTAGTGTTAAACTGTGTGGGAACAAATTCATCTTGATAATATCAGATAACTTTGATAGAAAGGTATGTAATGGATTACAATCAACCATTAATTCAACCTGTTAGTATGAAAATATTAACTATTATTAATTACAAACACTTATGCAAAACATGGTCAAAGTGGCTAATGATTTTTGGTCCCAAATTTTTTATTAATTTTACTGGTAGTCCACTGTATGAGGAATTTTTGGGTATAATATGTCACAGTTTACTTTATTTTGCTATCCTCACTTACATAAATTAAACAGTGTCCTGCACCCACTAGTAAAAAAAATATCAAAAATTATATCTGGTGTCTGAATATTTTTTGTTTGACTGTACAAATAAGATTGCAACATTTCTAAAGTCTTTATACTGTTTGAGTTCCGTATTTTATATTTATAAGTAATGATGTAGTAATAAAAGTAATATAGAACGTATTGTTATGGAAAGTCACCTGTATGATTGCTAATGTTTGAAGAGGGTCTTTTATTTTGAAATTAACTGGTGTTCCAAACTAAAAGTTCCCCGCTTTCTTTTTACAGCCTTTCTCTTCAGTTCCACAACGTAAAGTCTGTAAATAAAGATGAATTCTCTGGCGCAGGAGATCCAGGGTTTCTCCGCGGCGCGTTTGAGGAAGCAAAGCACGAGAGTGACGACCGTGACGGGCGAGAAACTGGTAGAGACACGCAGCGGCGATCATTTCCACGTCACGCACGATACGGAACGCGAGAGTGACGACTCATGCGGGTTCGTGCAGGACTTAAGCCTCGACCTGCAAGTGGGCATCATTAGACCCTTCCTCCTGCTCTGTGCGTGATGCTTTTAATGTATAATTGCCATATTTAGTATGAAAACTTGCCACAACCCTTACTGTGGTGGTACCATGTAATGCCATGGTGATTACTATAAATTTATGGGCGTAAAGTTACCAGTGTCTATATGCATGGTACTTTTTGTATAACGAAGAATATCAATGATGAGCAACCTGTTATTAAAATAAATAAATAAATAAAGTTTACAACGGTCATCGCCACCACCAGCAATAATAATAATAAATAGAAAATTCAGAATTATATCATTTATAATTGAATTTAAACAAACAAAAATAAATAAATAAATAATTGTCCAGATATGTTTATAACTAACTCCAATTTAATAAAAAATATATTGTCTAATATGTCTAATAAATGCATGGCACTTTTTGTATAACGAAGCATGTCAATGATGCACAACCTTTAATTAAAAAACAACAGCAACACAAAAAAGTTAACCATGCTCACGACCTCCACCAATAATAATAATAATAATAATAATAATAATAATAATAATAAATAGAAAATTCAGAATTATATAATTTATAATTGAATTTAAACCAAAAAATAACTAAATAAATACATAAATAATTGTCTATGTTTATAACTAACTCCAATTTAAAAAAACTAATAAATGCATGGTACTTTTTGTATAACGAAGCATATCAATGATGCACAACCTTTAATTAAAAAACAACAGCAACACAAAAAAGTTAACCATGCTCACGACCACCACCAAATAATAATAATAATAATAATAATAATAATAATAATAATAATAATAATAATAATAAATAGAAAATTCAGAATTATATAATTTATAATTGAATTTAAACCAATAAATAAATAAATAAATAAATAAATAATTGTCCAGATATGTTTATAACTAACTCAAATTTAATAAAAAATATATTGTCTAATATGTCTAATAAATGCATGGTAGTTTTTGTATAATGAAGCATATCAATGATGCACAACCTTTAATCAAAAAACAACAACAGCAATAAAAAAGTTAACCATGCTCATGACCACCACCAATAATAATAATAATAATAAATAGAAAATTCAGAATTATATAATTTATTATTAAATATAAAAACAAAACAAATTTCCAGATATGTTTAAGACTAATTCCAATTTAATAAAAATATCTTATTTAAAACATTTATTATTATTATTATTTACAACATTTAATTGAAAGCTTGGTTACCACAACATATTGAGTATTAATCCTACCTGTTATATTTAACTAATTATGTGATTTTCAGCTTCACAGGATGCTGCCCATGATATAGACACATTGAAGAAATTAAAGGTAATGTAATGTTTATTTTTAATTATTTTATATATATATATAATTTTTATTTTTTATATTATTTAATTTATTTGACTTTCTCATAAACATTTATATAAAATAAGCAGGCCAATTTATATAATATTAAAAATAATAATATATATTTCTCTGCTGTTGTGTTTTAGGTGACTCATGTGCTGAATGTGGCGTATGGGGTTGAGAACGCATTCCCTGATCTTTTCACGTATAAGACAGTTACCATGTTAGATCTTCCAGAGACAGACATCACCTCATATTTCCCTGAATGTTTCCAGTTCATAAATGAAGCCAGTCAGCAGGTGTGTATGTGGACTTCAAACAAACATCCAGAGATGTGTGCGTGTGTGTGCGTGTAACCTGTTTCTTGCGTGTTCCTCAGGATGGAGTGGTGCTGGTCCACTGTAACGCTGGCGTTTCTCGCTCTGCTTCTGTTGTCATCGGGTTCCTCATGTGCCAGGAGAAGATGTCATTCGATGAAGCCTTCAGCGCTGTGAAAGCCGCCAGGCCTTACATTCAACCAAACCCAGGCTTTATGAATCAGCTGAAGAAATATAATCCATGATGCCACACAAAGACTGATTTTGTAAACCGGAATGTTCTGTTTTTAGCATTTAAATGTTGCTCGAGTACTGCATATGTAAGATTTCACACAGCACCTGATGAGTTAATGAGCTGAAATGAAACAGGTGTGTTAGATATGTTAAACATCTTACGTCTGTGGTGTTTGGGGACCCCAGGACCAGGATTGAGGAGCTGTTTTAGTGCCAACATCTTTTTTTTTTCATATGTAAATTTTATTACATATTTTTATGAATGTTTACGTGTACACTTGTTCCAAAAATAAAACATTTTGAACTCTTGCTGATTTATTAACAGTCTTTGTGGAGGACTTTTATTTTAAAATCCGTCATGACGGGAAACCGTTCAACCGAGCAGAGTCGACACACACGTCACAACACAGTAACTGAGGAGACTTTAACAAAACAAATAAATGAATGATATATGCACGTTTTATGGATTTTTGATGATATTTCACAGGTTTGTATAGAAGCATGTCGTGTGAGGGGTCTGTCCAGAAACAAGTGCTCTCAATAATGGACAGTTTAGTCACATCCATAGTGACAGAAATTTGTCAACTCGATTTTTTTCAGTCAAAGCGTCAAAATGGAAATGCAGACACCGATATTAAAATGGTAAGTTAGTTCAAATATATAATCATTTATTTTTAACGTTTGTAAAGATGTTACGCTTTCACTCAGATGTTAACTTTCACTCAAATTACCCTAGTAAGCATGGTTACTGGCAAAATGTACCATAATTAAGTTATTTTATTACTGTAAAATTCTAATACACTAAAATGTGATTTCATTCGCTTGAGTTACTTAATTGTACGTGTTGTTTTTATAATAATTCTTTAGTTCGATGATTGTTGGTTAATATCAAACTACATCAGTTAATGTTTAAACACCCAGAAAAGATAAAAAAAGATAACTGCTAATAATTTACAGTGGATCTGGAAAAAAGATAATACTAAATAAATAAATAAATAAATAAAATAAAACTTTTCAACTATGCACATGTTAAAGAAACCTTAATGGGTATTTAAACTTTGTAATTTATAGGTATTTAAACTTTTTTATTAAATGTTGGAGCTTTGATCCTCAACATTACATGTGTAGAAACGTAATAAAGTTAACCTGTTGTATGCACCAGTTACAATACCAGTCAAAAGTTTTTGAACATAAAGATTTGTAATGTCTTTTCTGCTCTCCAAGCCTGCATTTCTTTGATCAAATGTACAGCAAAAACATTGACATTAAAAAAAAAAAAAAAAAAAAAAAAAAAAAAATTAAAATAACTGCTTTCTATGTAAATATATGTTAAAATCTAATTTATTCCTGTGATTTTTAAAGCTTATTTTTTAGCATCATTACTCCAGTCACATGATCCTTTAGAAATCATTCTAAAATTTTTATTTGCTGCTCAAAAAACATTTACTATTATTATTATGCTGAAAACAGCTGAGTATAATTTTTTTTTCACATTTTTTAATGAATAGTCAAAGGCTGTTAAAAGTTAAGAAAACCAGGGTTCATTCATTATCAATTTAAAACATTGTAAATGTATTTTTCATCATTTTTGATCAATTTAAAGCATCCTTGCTAAATAAACATATTTATTTCTGTAACTTCTCTAATTTCTATATTTTTTCCGACTCCAAGCTTTTGAATGGTATAGTGTATAATGTTACAAAAGTTTTTTGTTTCAGATAATTGTTTATCTTTGTATCTTTCTATTCATCAAATAATGTACTCAACAGTTTTAAATACTGATAATAATAATAATAATAATAATAATACATGTTTCTTGAACAACAAATCATCATTTTAGAGTGATTTCTGAAGGTTCATGTGACACTGAAGACTGATGCTGAAAATTCAGCTTTGATCACAGGAGTAAAATACATTTTAAAATATTTTCACAATACTACTGATTTTACTGTATTTTGGATCAAATAAATGCAGGCTTGATGAAGATAATTTTAAAAAACATTAAACATCTTTTCAAAAACTTTTCACTGGTAGTGTAGGTAAGCAAGACTTTTTACTTTACCTCAACAGTTAAACTGATTATTTTTCTTGTTTGATTCACAAGAATCTGACAGCTGCTATAAGGAAAATAACAAACTCAACAGCTGAACACATCTGCAGAATCCTTCATACAGCATCAAGTGGACCAAGAAAAGATCTTACACAACCAGATCAAATCAATCATATGGTAGAGCAACAGACTCATATCAAAGATGAGGAACATGTCAAAGGTGGTTCTTCTCATAATTAAACCACGTATTAATGATACTGTAATAGATTAAATAAGACAAATGCATTGTTGTAGGAGGAGACCAGCAAGATTACACCTCAGAGGTTGTGTCGGGAATCCAAGAAAGTTTGAATTGCATCTCATCTGGTGGACATCTTCTTCAGACTGTTGAAGTAACCCACATCCTGCTGTAATTTTTGTGTTTTTGAATATACAAATGCTTTAATTTGCTGTATAGCAAACTAACATAGTCCTGTCTTCATCTAGGAAGAGACTGAGTTTAGATTTGAAGAAGCATTTGGCCACGAAGAGGTGCAAGTAGTGTGTCAAACTCCTGCTGTAGATGGTACAGACTCCCTGACATTAATGCAATAGGATTAACATGGTATGATATACAATATCACATCTATAAACATGCCTTGTTCATGTTACAGAATCAACAGAGCCTAGTCCAGAAGAAACTGAATTGGTAGATCATCAAATAGTAGAGCTGAGCACCATTGATCCAAACTCTAAAGATGAATCAAATGACATTTCAGAAGAATTAAACACACTGGATCCACCTGACATTATCGAGACAGAATTGGACATCCCAACAGAAGTGCAACTGGACACAAGCAATGAGCAAAACACATGCATAACCTGCGGAAAGACCTTCACCCACCTCAACAACCTCAGAAGACATGAGCAGAAGTTCCACAGCGGAGAAACACCTCACGCTTGCCACGAATGCGGAGAGCGTTTCGCCTCCAGACGCCTCCTCCAAATCCACCGCAGAGTCCACAAGGTGGAAAAACCTCACAAATGCACGCTCTGCGACAAGGTGTTTCGCTTACCCAACCACTTGAGGAATCACATGACAAGTCACGGTGACGAGAGACCGTTCGCCTGTTCCACATGTGGGAAGAGCTTCACATTACTAAGCATCCTCAGAGCTCATGAGCGAACGCATGGAGGCGAGAAGAACTTTGTCTGCTTGCATTGCGGTTCCCGGTTCCTCACCAAGTCTTACTTGGACTATCACCAGCGAGTTCACACTGGAGAAAAGCCATACCTGTGCAAACACTGCGGCAAGAGCTTCGCCCAAAAGGGCAACCTCAAGGCGCACGAAAGGCTTCACACGGGCGAACAGCCCTTCAGATGCGATGAGTGCGGGAAAACCTTCGTACATGCGAACACCTTCAAATCCCACAAGCAGCTCCACACTGGAGTCAAAGCTTTTTGCTGTGAGCTTTGCGGAAAGGGATTTCGGCGAGGAACGCATCTCAAGACTCATCTACTAACGCATTCTGGAGACAAACCATTTAGTTGTGATATATGTAGGAAGACTTTTGCACTCAAAGGATCTTTAAAGACACACAAGCTCACTCATACGGGACAGAAGAGTTATGCTTGTAACGTTTGTAATAAGCAGTTTACTCAGGCCAGCTCGCTGGCGAAACACAAGCGGGTTCACACCGGAGAAAAGCCACACCGCTGTGAAAATTGCAATAAGTGTTTCTCTCAAAGCAGCCATCTTAAGTACCACTCGAAGGTTTGCCAATCTGGGACAAAAAGTTCTGCGAACTCAAATGTGGAAGAGAACTAACTCATTCCAGTTGTGCCTTTCTTGAATAAACCCAACTGTGACCAAATATTTGAGACATTTCTTAGAAGATCTGCAAGATGTTTCCTCCTCAATTACTTGATATTATTGGGGCGAATCTAAGAAGAGCCTTGGTCATTTTACACTGAAATAAAGCAATTATATTTTGCATAAATTAACAAAATGTGAGACCATTAACATTTGTACATTTAATGCTCATGTAAAATGTCTCAAAATCTGCAATAAATGAGTACATGCACATTTTAAATAAGATTTAAAATGTGAAATACTTTGCTATGTTTTCTGAACATAAGTTAGTATGTTGGTAGTCGAAGTAATGCAAAATATTTTTATTTGTTCTTTTTATTTCAGGGTGAAATGTACAAAGCTCCCTATAGGACCGTTTTTTTATTTGCTTCTCTCACAAATGTTTGCATCTAAAGCATTGAAGTATTGTTTTTTTTCTCCCAATTAATATTATTTCCATCACAAATGTTTTGGAAGAAAGCAAACATATTAAATTTAAAAAAAAAAAAAAAATTTCTTCCATCTCAATTTTCCCCCCACCCCCCATGTCCCTTTATGGGCTTTGTAGAAAAACTACTTTGCCCAAAACTCACTTTTTCCATCACAGACGAAAGGGAGACATTCATAATAAATAGTCAATTTTACTAATAAATGTTAAAAAACACATTAGACAAATACAGACAAATACTACAAAGCAATCAAAGTTTTACAGAGAATTCAATTTTTAAATTAAGACATAGTAACAAATAGTAAACATTAACTTAGACAAAAGAAACATTAGTTCTAGCATTCAGAGGAATGTAACAATTATTTGTATTTTTTCTTTTCTGAAGAAAGAGAGAGAGAGAGAGAGAGAGAGAAACACAAGTACTGTCCTGTTGACCGAGTTTATATACATAAGAGCAAAATATCACAGACCAAAACTGAATGAACGCTTTAAAAGGCTTTAAAAAGATTCAACAAATATAAATAAGTGGAATTCACCTGTATAACAGAGTTTTTGAAACCATAACTGAAATGTTCATTCACAGATGAGTCTGCGTTCTTTGGTCTGTGACTGATCTGAGAACAGTCTTAAGCAAAATTATTGTTGTGTTCTAGCCGGGTGACTATGGTGGACACCAGCCTCTCTAGCTGCTCCGCCCTCTGTTTGCCCGTCTGCAGAACTTCCTCATGATTGGCCTTTTCCTCGCTGTCATAGTCCATCACCGCCTTATTAGTTATCAAAGACAGAGCGAAGACGCGCATCCCGCAGTGCCGTGCCACGATCACCTCATGAACCGTACTCATGCCTAAAACACATGAAGCCTGCTTATTAAACTAGTTTGCATAAAAAAAAAAAAAAAAAAAAAAAAAAAGTTTGTATATAAACAAATTTAAATTTCAGGCGTTTTTATACAAAGAGACTTGCATTACATTTAAGGTATACATTTCATTACTTTTTGCATTCCCTGGGAATCGAACCTACGATCTAAAGGAATACTAACTGTTGTCAGTACAAATGCCCTTTTCTTAGTCTGTCAGAGAACTGCATAATAATCTGCATAATAATAAAAGAAGCTAACAGCAGACGAGATTCTTACCGACGGCATCAGCTCCCAGCTTGTGTAGCATTCGACATTCTGCAATCGTCTCAAACGACGGTCCTCCTAAAACACAGTACACTCCCTCTCGTAGGAAGTCGCTGAAACCGAGCTCTGAACCCACGTCGAATGCCAGCTGCTGAAGCTCTCGATCGTATGCGTCAGACATGCAGGGGAAACGAACACCAAACCTAAAAAGGAAAAGTAAGGTTTATATAATGAGCAATGTCTGCTTGGGCACATGTGGAATCTCTACTTGTCAAAACAGCTCCGTGACGTCAGTGTAGTCCTTAAAGGACCTAAATAAACACACATAAACATGCCTTTCGTCATTGGGTCCAGCCAGAGGGTTGTTTCCAGCAAATCCAGGCATGTTGAGGTGATCTTTGATGATCATGATGTCGCCTACTTTATAGTCCTGGTTCAAGCCGCCAGCAGCGTTGGTGAGAATCACGGTCTCCACACCCAACAGTTTGAATATCCGCATTGGCATTGTGATCTAAAGCAGAACAACAATGTTAGTTTGAGATGCTGTGAATCTCAAATCAGTTGCAGTTTACACCAGTTTTTTTACTTGTTGGTCTTTCTACACAAGCATCAGATGGAGATCCTGTTTCAAGTTTTAGATTTTAGCACAGAAATAACCTGTGTGAATGCCAAAAGTCTTCTGGTCTTTGCATTCCACTGGGTCAGAGAGTTTACGCTTCAATCACGCACACAACACAACCAGTTAAAACTAATTTAGTTTTCACTAAGGTCATGTGTCAACCAAATATGGCTCAATTAGTTAGTTAGCTCTTGGTTAAGAAGGATCTTTAGGTCAGAGTCATTCAAGTCAGTGCAACTTTCAATTTTCTGTGCTATTTAAATACATAGTTCAGTTCTTTAAACCCTCAAGCTTGGATCAGGAAGCAAGACCATCTGGATCTTCAATCCAACAATACAGACAAAACTACCTCTCAGTTTAGCTGACAAAGAGCTGTATTGTTTACATGTTTTGGACTCAGCCAGAACGTGTGTATTATAGGGTCTTCGTACCTTTTGGATCGGATATCCCTCATAAAGATGAAATCGTCCCTGCATGCAGACACAAGGTCTGCCCTTCAAAGTGCCAAACACCAGCCGTCCTGCATGACCATGCACTACAGAAGAGAAAGAAACACACAGATTTAGCACTGGCAAAGTAGAAGCTAAGGTAGACAATATCCGAAATCGTAAAGAAACACTCACCTGTACTTTGGGGGAAGTTGGGGATGTCCCTGTAGTTGAAGGCCACCTGGTCTTTTAAGGCATCAGCCAGTCCACCCAAACCAGATCCGCACACAATGCCCACCAGAGGACGCACTGCAGTCTGGGAAAGAAGCCAGTCCGCTGTGGCCTGGCAGTCCTCAAAACTGTACCTGCAAAGAGAGTGGAAAATATGAGCTTATGAGCACACATGACTGTAACTAAAAGTGTTTCCAGCTCACTGAATTCACAG
This sequence comes from Labeo rohita, assembly GCF_022985175.1. Taxonomy (NCBI): domain Eukaryota; kingdom Metazoa; phylum Chordata; class Actinopteri; order Cypriniformes; family Cyprinidae; genus Labeo; species Labeo rohita. The sequence continues at coordinate 46,413,116 of NC_066875.1, forward strand.
CACACACATGCTCATTTCCCATTCAGAAGTCACGCTTTCCTGACAGACTTGAATGTCACACACATTCAACTTGTATACATAACATATAACATATTTACACCACTGACATTTAAACAAAAGCATTTATATATGCATTATATCACTATTGTATATAAATTAGATGCTGAATACTGTAAAGTATCTGAATGTCTATAAAGCCTGCAGATACCAAATAAAAATATCTAGGCAGATCTGAAACATGAGCCACTTTTTGACACATCACTACTGTAATCTGAGCAGCTGACTACCAAAATAAACTTTCTGTGACAGAGCATCTTTATGATTGGTACTATGGCCTTTACAGTTCGGAAAGCGGTGACAGTTTATATCTAAAAGTTTAATTTAATTATAGGAAATGTATATTTACAATAAAACCAACTGTCGAAAGTCTCATTATCAAAAAGTGAAAGCAGTGAAAATGGTAAATGTCCAAAAAAAACGAAGTGTTTTTTTTTTTGTTATGAGTTTTGTTATGAGTCAAGCATCTTTCCAGTGGTGGACTGAAGGTATTACTGTAGTATTTAAAAGTAATAGGCTAATACTGACCAATATTAATGACTAGTTAAAACATATTTAGAGAGTACGGTGTTAAATGGTACTGTGTGTGTATGTTGTATAAGTTGTGTTTTGTGTATTTTACAGTTTTGTTACAAAATGTACATTTCAACAATTTCAATAAAATCAATTCAAAGTGAAAACAAATCTCAATTCTCCAAAATTACTAAAAATAAATAAATAAATAACTATTGAACGGGACGCTTTTCCAAAGAATTCATCATTCAAAGCGTTCTGTCTCGAATCCCGCGTTTAAAAAAAACGTTATTTAAACGTAGCTTAAATAACGGTTCCGTTCGCTGGCAGCTGTTCAAGACACGCCAGCGCCCGCGGATCACCACGTGCTGCTAACTGCTACGACTTGGTTAAATTACATTTCACACTGTTATTCAAAGAACGAATGGATGAATTATTACAGGTCAAGTTTAACCAACCAACTCCCTGGTTGGTATACCATTATTCAAGTAAACTATATTCACCATCAAAATAAGAATTATATAATTACTTAACCATATACTCTTACAAAATACAAAATACAGAAAGCAGAATTACAGTTTAATATGAAAAATTAAAAATCGTTTACCCAGTGCTGCTCTCAGGAAACATGATTGAAATCGCTGGTCAGATCCTTCAAGAATATGGAACGGAAATATCGATGTTTTTATAGCGACGGATGGTAAACACAAAAGTCCGCGACGAACTAAGTTACCGATGAAACAAACACCGGAGATAAAAATAAAACAAAGCCACGTCGAATAAAACGCGAGAGTGAATAAACGCTCTTTAAAATTCCTGAAGCGTCGCTCACGTAGCCGGTATTCTTATAGACCCTCCGCTTCCGCCGCTCCTCCCCGCGTTCTGACGCAAATGAAAAACGGAACACACCTCCTGACGCAACACCCCGCCGGCCAGGGTGGGCCATGAAGGGCTCCTGGTCTGTTATCAGTAAAATCTGACTTTAACACTTGAGTAACAGCTGTCAGACTAAACACTTGATGACCTGGAAATTGGTTTTCCGGTATAAGATTTACGGTCGAACAACACAAACGCATGTGACTACGAGGCATCCAAATATAAACACTGTCTTGTGTATTGTGCTTTTTCAAACTAATTCACAATGATTTCTATAAAGAAATCACAAACGTTTACACACATAGCCTCAACTATCTTTTCTTTCCGACTTTGTATCACCAAACGTAAACAACGTATGTTACGTAATGCTAATATTATTGAACTTTAGCGCGTGTATTTAAAAACATTAAATATGTAAAACCTATTTTGTTGAGTTTCAAATTGCTTAGCTTTGGCTGTTCCTGAGTCAACATTGCAGAAATGCCTAAGAAAGTTTCATAAGTCAAAGAATTCAGTCTTTCAGCATTCCCCTCAGGCTAAATCAGGGGTGTCCAGTACTGCTAAGTCCTAAATAAACACACCTAAACTAACGAAACAACGTCTTGACATTCTCTAGAAACTTCCACGCAAGTGTGTTGAAGCTGGTTGGAGGCAAACCTAGGCAAACAGGACGCTGGCCCTCCTGGAGCAGGAATGGACGCCCTTAAATGTACCCTGGATTTATCACAGTTATTGTGGCATATGGATGCTTTATTTTAGACCTAACCTAAGTACAGGACCTACCAGGGAGCCTCAAGAACAAAGTTCATGACCCTTGTTGACCTATGACCTGTTTCAAACATATCACATTAGGTAGAAGTATCCTATTTCTATTAGCACCTCATATGACACAGTTCTCACACATGATCATGTCAGTCAAAACAATCTTAGGGTTATCAATGAAGAATGAAGTCAATATCACTTTCGGTGACCTCTGTGACTCCCAGTTTAATGCAATATTTATCGTAATAGCATGGTTTTCGTACATCAGTCCTTTAAATTACTCAATGGCTCCTAAATACCGGCATCAGCGCAATTCGTGACATCATTATTGTTTGAAACTGCTTCTGCTTTTTGTGTCATATCCTGTTGTTGCGATCATCCGGTAGTTCAAGGTACCCATGCACGACTAAATGACAAACAGATAAGCATAATATTTACAGCCTCACCTCTAATGAAAGGCCTGATAGGGGCCTCTGTTTTTGCCTCAGTCACAACTGAGGCTGTTTACAATCAACCTAAGAACATATTTGTAGAGAAGAAATGGCTGTGCAGAGCTCAACCTGTATTGATGACGTGGTTTTTCTTTGAACAAGCTGACACGCCTGTATTCTGACCAATGGAGTGACCACTCGGCTCATGATGCCACAAAACAATTTAGCCTTTTCCTCAGAGGTTACAGCCTTGTAGGAATCAATAAAAATGTTCCCGAAGCCGTCCCGCTGCCAACTTTGTTATGCAACAAGTCCTGCAGAACAAGGTCAGGAGGCCCTTAGAATTTCTCATCTTTATAATTTGAAGCTATTAAACATTACTTGAAAGCCTAGACTTCATAAGATATACTTCAACTACAGCTGACGTCAAAAGTTTACTTACACCTTGCAGATTCTGCAAAATGTTAATTATTTGACCAAAATAAGAAGGATCATACCACATTCATGTTATTGTTTATTTAGTACTGACCTGAATAAGATATTTCACATAAAAGACGTTTACATATAGCCCACACAAGAAAATAATAGTTGAATTGATAAAAATGACCTTGTTCAAAAGTTTACATATGCTTGAATCTTAATACTGTGTTGTTACTTGAATGATCCACAGCTGTGTTTTTTTTTTTGTTTCGTGATAGTTGTTCGTGAGTCCCTTCTTTGTTTTGAACAATTAAAACTGCCTGCTGTTCTTCAGAAAAATCCTTCAGGTCTCACAAATTCTTTGGTTTTTCAGCGTGTTTGTGTATTTGAAGCTTTTCTAACAATGATTGTATGATTTTTAGATTCATTTTTTTTACACTGAGGACAACTGAGGGACTCATATGCAACTACTACAGAAGGTTCAAACACTGACTGATGCTTCAGAAAAATAAACAATGCATTAAGAGCCGGGGGGTGAAAATTTTTTAATTTGAAGATCAGGGTAAAATGAAAAATATGATATTTAGGGAAAATAAGAAAAATGCACATATCCTCATTCTGTACAAACGTTTTCACCCCCTGGCTCTTAATGCATTGTTTTTCCTTCTGGAGCATCAGTGAGTGTTTGAACCTTCTGTAATAGTTGCATATGAGTCTCTCAGTTGTCCTCAGTGTGAAAAGATGGATCTCAAAATCATACAATCATTGTTGGAACGTGTTTAAATACACAAAACGCTGAAAAACCAAAGAATTTGTGGGACCTGAAAGATTTTTTCTCAAGAACAGCAGGCAGTTTAACTGTTTAGGACAAACAAGGAGCTGTGGATCATTCAGGTAACAACTCAGTATTAAGAATCAAGCGTATGTAAACTTTTGAACAAGGTCATTTTTTTAATTTTTCTCTTGTGGACTATATGTAAACATCTTTTATGTGAAATCTTATTCAGGTCAGTTCTAAATAAAAAATAACATGCATTTTGTATGATCCCTCTTATTGTGGTAAAATAATGAACATTTTGCCGATTCTGCAAGGTGTATGTAAACTTTTGACCTCAACTGTACATACAAAATTCTTGCAACTGAGGGGGTTTCTTTTAGATTATAAAAGCTGTTTCTAATCAGCATGAGTCTTGAATGAACACACGAGACTTTACACAACAAACTGCATGCATAACATCTGGTAATATTGTTTTCCACGTCTGATAATTGCAAAGCATACTCACTTCAGACCAAGGGTGTGCATGAAAGTCACATGTCACAGGAAGTGAGCCTGCATGTCGTCATCATACATAACGACCCCATTATTCTTGATTGAGAGTGTGTGTGGAACGTGTGAAATTCCTGTGAGTTTAATGGGTTTGGCTTGACGTCTTTGAACTTGACGAGACAAGGATATGCGGTTTGGCTAATGCATGCATCAGTCCTTTCTTTTAGCCCTCATATTTATTGATTAGGAAGACCACAAGCTCAGCTGAGACATGTTATGAGCAAAATCTAGCAGATCTATTTTCCAGGCATCAGTTTTGCTCAATCCGATTAATATCTATAGACTGACACAGGAACGCATGACTGAGAATCAGCAGAAACATTTGTCCTGCATCGAAACGCTTATATAAAGAGCAGGTTTTATGGTAGAATCAAGTGTAGTCAAAGTACCAAATGGGACACTTTTTGTGTGATCTTCATGAAAAGGGCCGGTCCAGTAAGAATCTTCTAGTCTAGTAGGACTGAGAAACCTTGTTGAATTTGGTCTATACTGTTACATAATAAATGTGTGGGTCAGTCTGACTGCAGAAATTCACTGCCAAACATATTTGGACTCAGACCAAAACAAATGTAGACTTTAACTCGTTTTTTTCTCTCACAGCCTTACATTAAACTTACTGTGCAGCAAACACTGAGTTTAGTAAATATGCAGACAGGTCCAAAAGTCAATCTTGAACTACTTCTGTTTGGCATTTTTGCTGAATTAAAACAGAATTTTCAACACCTTTTGAAGAGGAAGAACATTGAGAAACATGAGAAAATGTTGGACAGTGATGCAATAGTGGGTTCAAACATGTAGACATCAAGTCTTGTCTTTCTTATTCAACTCTTCATAGTAAAGCTATAGTTAAGTCCAGATGAACTCATTGTGCTTTATCAGTCTTATGAAAAAATTATCACCAAGTCACTTGACTGTCACCTTATATTAGAATGTGGACATCGTGCCAACCTTCCCCTTCTAGAACATGCCATCAGTCTGTCTTTACATAATCTCTCTCTTATCACCCTCATAAGCCAATAGTGGGATGAAAAGAGACAGTAAATAAGACAGGAAATGTGAGATAAGCCATGATAAGTTTTATCAACAAGGCATTCTTTTGTGTCCACCATAAAACAATTCCCATCACTTTAAGACTTTGTTAATAACAGAAACGTGCTGGAATTTACAGTTTTAACATGTCACAACAAACCCATTATGAAACTCACCCAGTCGCAAGAATACAGGCCTCATTTAACGTTATTAAATTCCAAATGAAGAAATTGGAAAAAAAAGCTGCAGATATATTTTTTAGACAAACACTATTTATTTTACCAAATATGTAGGCCAAGGCCCTGTACAGGTCAGTTAACACATATTAGACACATGAAGTGAAGGAACCGCGGCACACCAGTGATTGGCGCGTACAGGAGGTGGTGCGATGATAGTGGCGCTTACTGTCATTTTGAGTATAAAAGTGAATGTCCTGTATGTCCCTCCCACAACTCTGAGTTTAACAGACTGTTTTTTTCAATTACCATTGCACAACACTTCATGCTTTTTGCAAGTCACTGTATGATAAGGCATCAGTTGGGTTGCTGATGTTATGAACAGATTCAAAGACAAATACCACAGTGTTCTTTCCTAAAAGAGCTCATTCTCTGGCTGTTAAAAAATTCTGAATTAATTCACTTACTTAAAGCGATAGTTCACCCAAAAATGAAAACGATTAGTTCACTTCCAGAATAAAAATTTCCAGATAATTTACCCTTATGTCATTTAAAATGTTCTTGTCTTTCTTTCTATAGTTGAAAAGAAATTAGTTGGAGGATTTTTCTCCATATAGTGGACTTTGATGGAAGCCAACAGGATTAAAGGAGTAGTTCACTTCCAGAACAAAGATTTACAGATAATTTACTCACCGTGTCTTTCTTTCTTCAGTCGTAAAGAAATCATGTTTCTTGAGGAAAACATTCCAGAATTTTTTTTCCATATAACGGACTTCTATGGTGCCCACAAGTTTGAACTTCCAAAATGCAGTTCCAAAATGATAAATGGGAAAATGAGATGGGAGTTTTCTGTATTGACCCGGTATTGTGCCAATTTTTGACCCCTGCCAAATTATTACCCCCCTCTCGTTGAAATCGCTACCTGATTTGCCTAATCCTAGAACCTCCCCCACACCTAACGCTAAACCTACCAATACTAGGGGGGTATTTTTGAACCAAAGTATGAAGACTTAACTATGCATGACTTTTCCAATGTGACTAAGTAATGCGTGAAGACACACATGTGCATTGCAGAGCTAGTGCAAGATGAGCATTTGTGGTTAAAAAAAGTATATGCATTTTATAGACCCTTATTCCTCTGTTGAGATCGTGTAGAGCCCTTTGAAGCTGCAGTGAAACTGCAATTTAGACCTTCAACCCATTGGCCACCATTGAATATGGAGAAATTATGTTTTTGAAGAAGAAAGAAAGACATCTTGATGACATGGGGTGAGTTTTTTTTATTCTCCATATAATGGACAGATATGGTGCCTCAAGTTTGAACTTCCAAAATGCAGTTTAAATGCGGCTTCAAACAATCCCAAATGTGGTTGTAAATGATCCCAGCCAAGGAAGAAGGGTCTTATCTAGCGAAACGATCGGTTATTTTCATAAATATAATACAATTTACATACTTTTTAATGTCAAACACTCGTCTCGTCTTACTCTGCCTGGACTGTTTTTTTTTCTGGTTCATGACAGTTGTCGAAAAACTTCCATCTCATGTTCTCCCTCAACTTCCAAATCATCTTATATTGCCCTTTTACCTTTTTTTATTAAGGGTGTTTGATCTTCTTTGCATGCTCACTTTGCAAAGACTGGGTCTGTACTTCTGCAGTGATGTAGGATGATTTTGAAATGATTTTTGAAGTTAAGGGAGAACATTTTCGACATACCCTAAGTATTTTTTAAATGAAAATAACTGGTCGTTTCGCTGGATAAGACCCTTCTTCCTCGGCTGTGATCGTTTACAATCGCATTTGGGATAGTTTGAAGCCGCGTTTAAACTGCTTTTTGAAAGTTCAATATTGGGGCACCATATCAGTCCATTATATGGAGAAAAATCCTGAAATGTTTAACTCAAAGAAAAAAACATAATTTCTTTGCGGCTGAAAAAAAAAAGACATGAAAATCTTGTATGACAAGGGGGGTGAGTACATTATCTGTAAATTTTTGTTCTGGAAGTGGACTTCTCCTTTAAGTACTCACCCTCATGTCGTTCCAAACCCGTAGTTTGTTTATCTTCAAAACAAATTAAGATATTTTTTATGAAATCCAAGAGCTTTTTAACCCTGCATAGACAGCAATGCAACTGACACGTTTAAGGGCCAGAAAAGTAGTAAGGACATCGTTAAAATAGTCCATGTGACATCAGAGGTTCAACCTTCATTTCATGAAGGTATGAGAATACATCTCGGGCGAAAAGAAGAAAAAAATAACGACTTTTTTCCTCAACGCATGTTCACAAGAGTACTACGACGCATCCGAATTCTATGTCAGAATGCCGGCTCCTGCGTCAGCATCACACTCATGCATCGTGGTACTCTTATGAATGAGCAGCTTGGCCAAACAAACATTGCAAAATCTCTTCTTTGTGCTCTATGGGAAAAAAAAGTAAGTCATCACTGATAATGGAAAACAGACTGTTCTTAACAATTACATAAAATTAGAACATCGAGTTTTGTGACAGCGACGGGGTCATTGACTTTGGCTGTGGTTCTTGATGTCAGAGTTTTTTTTTAAGCTCTCGCTTTTCTCTCAACATAAATTAGATCTTTGTAGAACAGAGTCGGTTATGTGAGAACATATCTGGAGAATCTCACTGCAGTGTCATGCGTGAAACCTGCGACATTTACTTTGGTCCTCACAAGAGTGATCTTGAAGGCCTTTATTGTTGTAAGTAACGTGCTCCTCCTGAAACTGAAAATTAGATGAGCTATTTGAAGGGACGTGCCGTTTCGTATTATGGCAAACGAGTTGAAATGCAAAAAGCAAACTCTCCCATACCCTGCACGTGAGAGAGATAAAGACAATTAGAAAAACAGAAAGGGATGACTTTACTAGTTAAAAAATAAAAGATCCTTAAATTCAATTACACACACACATACACAAAAACATACCTCTATTGTTTGTTACTTAACAAGTTTATAAAAAAACCCATAGAAGAGAAATCAGCCTGCTGCCGTTTCCTTTCTTGATCTTTCTTGATAATTAGATGAATGACCATGTGTCACCAGTAATGTGAGGAAAGACATGGAGAAGAACAAACCTAAACACACAGACTGAATGTATTTGATGCGGTCTGGGACAGTAAAATATTGCAGAATTAGTATCTGAAATGGATACATGCAATAACATACAGATTAAGTATAGCATCTGTGAATGTGCTGATAAATATATTAAGATAAGATAATAGATGACTTACTGTATGACTGAAAGGAACAGATAAGGCTCTCAATCAAAGGTGTTTTTTACCTGATAAATACAATGAAAGGGCACAACAAACAAGAGTCCTAAAGGCTTTGCATGTGTTGGAGACTCTTAATTCTGAATGAAAAGGGTCTAGAAAAGAGGTCTCTGTGACAGCACTGGATATTCCAGCCTAACTCATGAATTATGTCATAACATTACAGCTTTAAGATGATGCATTTGTCATAATTTGGAATGGAATTAAAAGGTGTCAATTTACTTACTTTATGTCGTTCCAAACATATATGAGGTGCTTTCCACTGAAGATAAAAGAAAATGTTCTGAAGAGGGATTTTCTTCTGAAATACAACAGTTGGCTGAAGAACAGCAAGAACTGAAGTCATCATTTTCTAAAAATACTCAATTTACTGCACTATGCACATTTTGCCTTCATTTTACAACTCTTTGACCACACTTCAGGCAAAAATGCTAGTATGAGTGAAACTCCTGTCATTCTGATCCTGCCCCACAAGCCCTTAAAAGCATGTAGGTTTAAAGATACATGCAAGACCTGAGATGCAATTCTCCAGTTTATGAGACCGGTTTAACACACACACACACATTGTGTTTCCATGTGTATGGGGACATTCCATAGGCGTAATGGTTTTTATACTGTACACACTGTATTTTCTATCGCCCTGCACCTAAACCTAGCTCTCACGGGAGACTTTTACTTTCTGAATAAAACTCATTCTGCATGATTTATAAGCCTGTTTCCTCATGGGGACCTTAAAAAAAAACATTAGGTCCCCATAACGTGATAAATACCAGGTACACACACACACACACACACACACACACAATGTTATAAATGCTTATTATAGTTATTATATATTATACATCTTTTGTACATAAATCATGCTACAACTCACTACATTGCATGTTTAGTAAAGCAAACCACCACCATTTATTAGTTTGAAAAAAAAATATGGTTATATTGATTTTTTTTTTTTTCCATTTATTGATTTTGCTTTTCACCTTTTTTTTGTGTAAAAGTGTGTAAAACTTGTGTAAAACCAAAACAAGTTTTAGTTCATTCATTAAATCAAGGTTAGGTTAATTGTTCTAAGCAAATGACAAATTTGTCAGCTCTGCACTGTATATATAATATATATTGCAGAAAAGTAATTGGAGTTTGTCAGTGTGCCAATACAAACTTGCATACCCTGTTTGTCCCAGTGCTCTTCATTCGGTCCATACTGGAGATGAATTGTGCAGCATCGCCCTCTACTGGAGGTATTCATTCATAGCTCATTTCTGAGCTTTTTAAAAGAGGTAGAGGATCTGGAAAGCTGCTTAAAGAGAAGAAACCCAAATCAGCCAGGTTTTATATGTATATGAATTTTTAAAGAGAAGAATAATTTTGGTGCTGTTATTGTTTCCCAATTATTCTGAAGTCACAAAATGCACACACAGTTATAAAAATATTACCAAAATGCTGTTTAAAACAGTTTTAGATGTACAGATGCCATGTCACACCACACAACGTGTACTTCCTAAAACTATTAATGCCAAGTTGTCTAATATAAGAACAAGACAGATTGCACAACAAAATAATAACTGAATAAAGTCTTTGTTTCATCTACCAGTTGGAATGGTCTTTTTAATAGCCACAGGAGGGCTCTAGAGCGAAGGGTTCCTAAGAGACCATGGATCTAATTTCAGGAATGGAGGAACACGGTGGAGAATCCCTTGGCTGAAGCATGAGGCCAGCTGTGAGTTACAGGAGTTAACACAGTCAGAGCACTGATTGCCCTAATAAAACTTCTCTCGCTGATTGTACAAATAAAACTTTTCTCACTGGGAAGGCATAAAACTTCGCGGAGCGGCTCCCTTGGACAGAAAATGGGCACTGCTATCCCAGACATAGTGGTAATGGTTTCCTCTTTCTCTTTGAATAAAAATCCTGAATGAAAGTCTCTGCTCAGTGTGTGTGTGTGTGTGTGTGTGTGTGTGAAACTCACTATAATGTTCAGCTTAGCCTATAAAAAAGGTTGTAGTTAGGTTGTAGCTGAACTGACAGAAAGGGTATGATACCAAATTAGAAAATCAGAATATCAACAGCTCAGGAGGGGACACTTGAGAGAGAAACAGAGAGAGAGAGGGACGGATGTTAAGTGGGAAAAGCAAGTAAACCATGTGTTCAGTAAACAAATGAAGTGTAATGCCAAGGAAAAGGGTCAACAAAGAGGGAACAGAAGAAAAAGTCTCTTCCGACAGAGCCGTCCAGCCAAAAAGAGTCCTGATCGACTTACTTACTTTGTGCCTCATCCTGTTCTCTTCCATCCATCCTTTCTTCTCTTGTGTCTCCACATCCTCTCATTTGCATCTTACATCACTGAGTGACATATTAACTAACTTTCCTTATTAGATTACCTTTTTTGGTATTTTTTTTTTTCAGTTTAGTCAGATGCCATATTTAAGTCTCACAATTTTTCGTTCCTAGATTTGATCTTCAAAACAATTAAAAGCTTCTCCAACTTTGAGTTCTTCCGGCCTAAGAAAATTGCGCGCTTTGGCAGGTGGGCGGGAATTCAAGATTGACGCGCGTGTGAAAAAAGCGGCGCACAAACAGGATTGTACCGCCGTCCGCGCGAAGATTTATGTGTCTGGTCCGTCCAGGGGACGCGGTAAATTTAACCTCCGCCAAAACAAGCGGTTTTACCTTGTTCAGCTTTCAGAAATAACCTTTAGAGTAAATAATTAAATCTCATTATTTTTGTATGACAGCCGTTTGTTAAATTTACGCCCGATAATTTAGACGCAAACGACCAACAACTGTGAATAAGACAAACCGAAATTAAAACACAACATGAGCTTTTAATGTGTGAAAGATAACCTTGATTTACTAATGTAGGATAAATGTTGACTTTCTTCTTGTGAAATTAAAAAAATATATATATCACCGACACATCCACAACTACTGCCACAAAATTCAAATCAACCGCGAAACGCCATATGCAATCTGTTCAAAAGACCAGCATTCCAGAATTCTGCTAATGCAACATTAAAAATATATATTTTACACAAACAAATAAATTAACGTGGCTTTTTTTTTAAAAACTTTGGGTTGTAAAAAGACCTGATAGACTATTAAAACTCACTGACGCTACAATACATTAAAATTTCTTAATTCTTTACAGACGCATTTTTGCGGAAAAATATGAGATCTATACCCCAAAAGGTTTTTTTTTTCAAAAACGATCTTTTAAAATGATTTCCCTCTCCACATTATGATTAAATTTAATTATGAAACATTAGGATCGTTTATTGTTTATTTATTACCTTTTTATTTGCATTTTGTTTGGTTGCCTAATTATTAACATTTATTTTTAGAAGTAGTAAAAAAAATATCAGTGTTGCATAACACGAATAGTAATCATAATTACGGTAATTCTTTCCCTGTTCCCATCAGCGCCTCTTTCAAAGGTTTGCACCTGTTTTCTGCGCAGTTATTCAAGCGGACATGGATCGACTTCAAAGTCATGTCACTCTGCAAGTCGCAAATTCCGCTTGGATAAAGAAACGAAAGAGGGAAAATCGCCACAGAACTACATCAACATCCGAGGTCGCATTTATAAATAATGTATGTGTCCTGCAAACAACAGCAACATACAGTTTTTTCATTTCGACATATTTAAATCAAGCAGAAAAGTTTACAAAGGCTGAAGAGCGGAGGAGCTCAACAAGGGCTCTATTTACAGACGGAGACACGGGGGGCGGGAGGAGGAGCGGAGGGCCGCTGAATTAATGAATTAAATAGTGCTGAGGCGCTGAAAGTACGTATTTTCATCAACAATGAAAGGCAGGACTGAGACGAGAGGAGAAAGTTTTCAGATAGAGCTGCTAACAAAACTTATTGAGGAGTCCCACTTAAGACAAGACAATAGTTAGAAAGAGAGCGTAGAGGAGGAGAGAGAGAGAGAGATAGAGATAGACAGGAGGGCATTACATAATAAATCGGTAACATTCGACCGGGACCGGCACTGACTGACACTTAGGCTAACTTATTGCTAGGATCGAACCGATTATCCTATATATTTTTTTAACTTGGCTGATTTTGTATATTTGCACAAATATTTAGGTGTATACATTGTTTAAAATCGTATTACCTGTTTTAAATGTGTTTATCTGAATGATAAACATTATGCGACCTCCGCGGCTTGTCACTCTCCTGGCGCGGATGATGTTGACAAAGTTGTCAGAAACGCGCTTCTCTCCGTTCTGAACGCTTTCACAACTTTCGCCTCAGATTATCCTCTGATGTTTCCTGAAACTGGAAAACAGCAGTGACTGTTGTAAATTACAAAAAGAGAGAGCTCTTCTTTCAAGTCCTCAGTAAAAGGTAAGTGCTGAAGTAAACCTATAACATCCATGCTAAAGTCACTTGTGAGGCCTAGAGTTCAATGTGCTGAGATTGTGTTAACTTAAGATGAAGGAGCTTTATGAAGACGCTTTATGAAGAAACTAAACCATAAGCATAATTTATGCTACATCTGTGCAGTTTTGAATACAAGAAGTCTAATATGAGTAAAAACTGTACCTATGTGAGACAGCAAATACATTAGTGTTCAGACAGGTGCATCTCTAAATTGTAAAAACCTATATCACTGTTAAGCATTAGTAAATAAACATTATAGTGCAGTAGGTTGTTCTGATGTGTAACCTGCAGACTAATTGCTTAAATGTTCTGTCACATGTTTAATTTGTTGTTTAATTAGCTAAAATGAATTAATAATAAGCACTTCTAACTGTGTCAATATTAGATTGCTCCAGCTTTATTAGAGTTTTGAATGTCAGTATGTGTAATATTTAATGCGAAATAGAAAAAAAAAAGGAAAACAGAATGTTTACCATAAATCATGTTTTGTTTAATGAAAAATATAACCGCGAAATTGAACCTCCAAAAGGTTTTTGTTTGTCAGGTACTGGTTTTGTTCTTGTAGAATGCATTCGTCTGTAATAAATATCATGATAATTTATTATTAATTGTAACCCTGGACCACAAAAAAATAGTCATTAGGGTTAATTTCAAGATTTATACATCATCTGTAAGTTTAATAAATAAGCCTTTAAAAATGTGTAACCTGAGGGTGCAAAAAATGAAAGAAAATCGACTTTAAAGTTGTCCAAGTGAAGTTCTTAGCAATGCATATTACTAATTAAAAATTAAGTTTTGATATATTTATGGTAGGGAATTTACAAAATATGTTCATGGAACATGATCTTTACTTAATATCCTAATGATTTTTGGCATAAAAGAAGAATTTATAATTTTGACCCATACAAGGCATTTTTGGCTATTGCTACAAATATACCTGTGCTACTTCTGACTGGTTTTGTGGTCCAGGTTCACAATTATTTATTATTAATTTATAGTGTGTTTGAAGCTTGCTCTATTAAATAATACTGCTTCAGTTTCATGCATGAGCTGTACAGAAATAATATTTACTGATGCAGAGATATAAAAGAGGAGGGTTATCTGTTGCTATCAAAATAATTTCATAGACTTTGACTCAAACACAGCATCGCGTGGGTATTCTTTTCTTTTTTTTGTTCCTTTCAACCGATCTGATATGCTCCCCATGGCTCTTTCTGGCAAACATCAGAACTGGCCAAGCTTTTGGATTTCCTTTTTGGACTTTTCCCTTGCTTTTCCCCCCCTCCTACATTTCAACCTGGTTATTTTGGAGATTTAAACCAAGCTAGACAATGAAATAAAGGATCTGCTCATTAGAGGTTAAGGAAATGTTGATCTGTCATCAGTGATTTCTAGAGTATAGTAACGTCAAGTGCATTCGACTACGGCTGTGAGAATTGCATTGGATCTGGTGAACAGAGGAAAGTAAAAGTTTGCACATCCACAGAATACTGATGAGAGAGTTTTAATATCGGCCTGTTTTCTGTCCATCTCTCCATGTCATTCCTTCCTTTCTCTCTCTCTCTCTCTGTCTCACTTACTCTCTCTCACTCACACACATGCAGTGTTGTATTTTTCAATGGTGGCTTTTGTCTCTTTCATCTCATTTCTAAACAAAAGGATTCTTGTGTATACAGGACAGCGAGTGAGAAAGAAAGACATCGAGGGAGGACAGAAAGTGAGAGGAAAAGTGAGAAAAAAGACGAAGACAATTTGTAAACTCTCGCAGTGAAACAACATGGCTTCATTTTTGATGCTCTTAGTGAATTCATCTCAGCGTGCAACAATAAAGTCAGAAAATAACCAAGTAGTATTGAATGAGTTTGCATGTATTCTTAGTCAAATATTCATGCGTGGGCACAATGTATATTTGTCTCCAAAGCTAATTTCATGCATTTCAAGACTAAACCAAAAGGTCTTTGAGAGCATGAGAAACATATACTGAGTCAAGCACATCAACGTTTGTCTGCTGTATGTACTGTATCAGTGTGTACGCGTGTGGGTGCGTACTCGCCGGAGTTCAAAGGTCAGCTGTGTGTACACTCTGCTTATAACACGTGCCTCGGCGAGGAACCGCCTCCTCCCTCTCGGCCGGCGTTAGTATTCAGAGCACAGAGATCCAGACAGATACCTATTCATTCTCTCAGTGTGAGTCCAGAGAGAGAGAGCGAGGTCAGAGAGGGGAGAGCGTATCACATCACCCTGGTACTCATTCATTTCATATATTTATTTTATTTGGTGCGGAAGGCAGAAGCTGAGTGAGACTAAACTACCACTTAGACATTTAAACAAGAATGCAGAGAGCGAGAGAAGAGGGTGAGATTGAACAGTGTGGATGAATGGAGACACCCTTGAAGTGATTCCTTGAGTAACATCTCTAAGATATTGGTTCTTAGTTACGTTTTGAAGTTGCTGTTTGTTCTAATATTCACAAACAAGTCAAGCATGAGTTAAGTCAAATCAATATTGTTTCAAAGCAGCTTTACAGAAATTTTTATAATATCTTAATATCTTGTGTTTGGTTGATATATATCATTGTACATGAGTATAAGGAGTTGACTGATAATATAGTTAGGGGCTTTTGATTTCCATATCTCTGTGTAAATGAACACACACATACTGAAGCGCGCATATGTAATGCATGCTGTGTTTTCAGCGTCTGACACCTCAATATACGAGTACATGGACACATAAATAATCTCTAGAACTGAGAGTCACTTCATGGGCTTTTTAAGTTTCTGTTTGTATATTATATGGCAATAGTTTTTCGAAACGGTAAAGGAGAAGTCCACTTCCAGAACAACAATTCACAAATAATTTACTCACCCCCTTGTCATCCAAGATGTTCATGTCTTTCTGTCTTTAGTCGTGAAGAAATTATGGTTTTTGAGGAAAGCATTTCAGGATTTTTTTCCATATAATGGACTTCATTGGTGCCCCGATTTTGAACTTCCAAAATGTAGTTTAAATGCAGCTTCAAAGGGCTCTAAAAGATCCTTGTCGAAGAAGAAGGGTCTTATCTAGCGAAATGATCAGTCATTTTTTTCGAAAAACTAAAATTTGTATACTTTTTAAGCACAAAGCTTGTGTAGCACAGGCTCTGGGATGCGCGTTCACGATGCTACAAATTAGTGATGGGTCATTCTTTAACGATTCGAATCTTTAATGTGACTCGGGAAGAACGAGTCATCAGAACATCTTATTAGGTTCTGTACTGGAAAAAAAAAAAAAGATTAGTTAATTTTGCTGAACGAGACTCAAAGTTCTGAGATGGTAAAATGATCTGAACTTCCCATCACTACTACGTGGTTCCCCTGTGGTTCCGCCTATGTTCCGTGTGACCTTTCGACATGATTCAATAGTACATAGCGTTGTGAATGATGCATTTAATACATTTTGGAAGTTCAAAATTGGGGCACCAGTGAAGTCCATTATATGGAGAAATATCCTGAAATGCTTTCCTCAAAAACCATAATTTGTTCACAACTGAAGACAGAAAGACATGAACATCTTGATGATAAGAGGGTGAGTGAATTATTTGTGAATTGTTGTTCTGGAAGTGGAATTTTAACTTGAAGAAATGGTGACAAGAAAATATCATTTAATGTAATGATAGTTGTGAGATTGTAAGAATCCTAACATCCTGTGCCCCTCTCATACTAACTTGAAAAGATGTAGACATAAGTCTAGTTTAGAAAACCATAAGACATGTTGTACTTTCTTATATATATGAATGTGAAGTTTGACCCTTCCATATTTCACTTCCCTGTATCGACTATATATATATATATATATAAAAATCGAAACTTCTCTTAAAAAAGTACCTTTGAGTGAATTGCACTTCTGTGTGTGGTCATTTCATTCACTGGTCCATGACCCTGACTTTGTGCTCTGTTGCTCAACCAAACTGAATCTTGGCAGTTGATTAGATATTATAATTCTAACAGTTGGGGGGGAGTTGAATCCTGAATCTCCCTACGAACCGGAAACACTGTCCCGAGATGGAGTGGGAAAGACACGCCGGGGATCAGGCAAGGGCCTATGCTACAAGGGGTAAGTGTTTTGGGATATTTCTTGAAGGAAATAAGGCGCTTGCCCCTTGTAGGTTCCTAATTGGTTAATCACTAGTCGTTAAAGGAACTTTTGTTCCATTGTTCTAGCACTTCGGCTGGGAGCAGTAATTTTCATTCATTATTAACGTGAAGAGTGATTAGATAATCATGAGAAGCTAGTGGATTTTTTTTCCATTGTTGTACACTTCGGTTGGCAACGGTAGTTACTTGGTAACTGTTAGCGTGGAAAGTGATTGGATGTACAGTACTGATCACACTGTATTTCTTGGATCACAGTAGCGTAAAATTATATTGGAAATAAATAATAATAAATCACATTGCCAGGGTTTGGACTTTGGACTTTGTGTTCTGTGATTTACCCCCAGCCTTAGTTCCCGTTTCCTTTTATGGTCATGTTTCCTGTTCTTGTCTAGTTAATTTGATCCCAGGTGTGTCTTGTTAATTCCCTTGTTTGTAATGTATTTAAGCCCAGTGTTTCCAGTGTCCTGTGTTCGGGGTTATATGTCTTCCTGTGTTTTGCCACCCCAGTATTGACTTTTGGTTTTGTTTTATTAAAAGTATATTATTTTGTCAAGTTTACTCCTTCGTCTCCTCGTCCCTCTCTCCTCCACCTTGACACACCGTGACAGAATGCCGAACCAAACCAAAATGTTCTGGGCTGAGGAATTTCTTTTGGATATCCAGCAGGAGGGAAGGCCATTGGAGCAGTATGTGGAGGAATTTCTGAGTGTACTACATCCGGTGAGCTGGAGCGATTCTATGATTAACGCTTGCTTTCGGATGGGACTAAAAGATGATCGTTTGTTTTGTTTCTTGACTCCTGACGATTGCCGCAGACCCGTAGCGTACTTTATTAATTATGTCCTTGATCCAAGTAATGGACATGGCACTCTTCCTGCCCCAATCCTCTCTCCTTCGTCTCCTACGTCTCCGCTGGTCCCGTCCAGCCCTCCTTCGTCTCCTACACGTCCGCTGGTCCCATCCAGCCCTCCTGAGTCTCCTACATCTCTGCTGGTTCCGTCCAGCCCTCCAGTGTCTGCGCCCTCCAGAGCCCGCCATGGCTGCCCGAACTGTCTGCTCCGCCATGGCTCCCCGAGCTCCCTGACCCGCCCTGGAGAGAATTTTGAGAATTTGGTCAAAATAAAATGGTTCCGTTTGAGAAAAACTATTGTCATATCATATACAAATAGAAACGTAAAGGTCTTCACAGCAACCCGTGAATATAAAAGTTCAGTAACATTTTAATTATATTTTGCTAAAATGAACGAAATTAACAAAATGACTCTCAAAAAAGATTTAATTTTGCTGAACGAGACTCAAATGTCCGAAAATATAATTTAATGTAATGATAGTTGTGAGATTGTAAGAATCCTAACATCCTGTGCCCCTCTCATACTAATTTGAAAAGATGCAGACATAACATAAGTCTAGTTTAGAAAATCATAAGACATGTTGTACTTTCTTATATGGATGTGATGTTTGATCTGTCCATATTTCTGCTGACAACTAATATTTTCACTTCCCTGTATCGACTATATATATATATATATATATATATATATATATATATATAAAAATCGAAACTTCTCTTAAAAAAGTACCTTTGAGTGAATTGCACTTCTGTGTGGTCATTTCATTCACTGGTCCATGACCCTGACTTTGTGCTCTGTTGCTCAACCAAACTGAATCTCGGCAGTTGATTAAATATTATAATTCTAACAGTTGGGGGCTCATCCGTAAAGGGGGGAATTGAATCCCGAGCTCCCTATGAACCGGGAACACTGTCCCGAGATGGAGTGGGAAAGACACGCCGGGGATAAGGCAAGGGCCTATGCTAAAAGGGGTAAGTGTTTTGGATATTACCCCTTGTAGGTTCCTAATTGGTTAATCACTAGTTGTTAGTGGAACTTTTGTTCCATTGTTGTAACACTTTGGCTGGCAACAGTAGTTACTTGGTAACTATTAGCGCGGAAAGTGATTGGATGTACAGTACTGATCACACTGTATTTCTTGGATCACGGCTGTGTAAAATTATTTCGGAAATAAATAACAATAATAAATCACATTTTCAGAGTTTGGACTTTGGACTTTGTGTTCCGTGTTTTACCCCCAGCCTTAGTTCCTGTTTCCTTTTATGGTCATGTTTCCTGTTCTTGTCTAGTTAATTTGATCCCAGATGTGTCTTGTTAATTCCCTTGTTTGTAATGTATTTAAGCCCAGTGTTTCCAGTGTCCTGTGTTCGGTGTTATATGTCTTCCTGTGTTCCTTTGTGGTTTTGGCTCCTCTGTATTGACTTTTGGTTTTGTTTTATTAAAAGTATATTATTTTGTCAAGTTTACTCCTTTGTCTCCAAGTTTACTCCTTTACTCCCTCTCTCCTCCACCTCAACACACCGTGACACACATATTTGTGATTTATTTTTTTTTTAAATTGTTACTGCAGTACTACTAATAAAGTTATCATCAAAACATTTTTTTTTTAAAGAATATTTACCAGATTTATTTAAAAATCTAAAAACAGTATTTCTAAAAAAATAAAATAAAATAACAATTATTAATTTTCATAAAAACGATCAATTAGAGATGCTTTTGATTATTACAATTTTAATTAAACCATTCAAATGGAATCCAGAAAATTAAATGGGAAGCACAGAATTTGGTCAAAATAAAACGGTTTAGTTTGAGAAAAACTATTGTCATATCATATACAAATAGAAACGTAAAGGTCTTCACGGCAACCCGTGAATATAAAAGTTCAGCTTAACTTGAAGAAATGGTGACAGAAAAAAATATAATTTAATGTAATGATAGTACTACTACTAATAAAGTTATCATCAAAACAATATTTTTTAAAGAATATTTACCAGAATGTATTTAAAAATGTAAAAACAGTATTTCTGAAAAATAAATAAATAAATAAATAAAATAACAATTAATAATTTTTCATAAAAACAATCAATTAGAGATGCTTTTGATTATTACAGTTTTAATGAAACCATTAAAATGGAATCCAGAAAATTAATGAAAAGCACAGAATTTCAATATTAGAATATAATATCTTTAATATAGAATTTATTTAAACAAAAATGTTTTAAAACAACGAAAAACAAAAAATTGTATTTTAAAAAACAAACAAAAAAACAATCAATTAGAGATGCTTGAAACCATAATGAAACCATTAAAATGAAATCCAGAAAATTAATGGAAAGCACAGAATTTGGTCAAAATAAAACTGTTTTGTTTGAGAAAAGCTATTGTCATATCATACACAAACATAAACTTAAAAGGTCTTCACAGCAACACGTCAGAATAAAAGTTCGGTTTAACTTGAAGAAATGGTGACAGAAAAAATAATGTAATTTAACATAATGATAGTACTACTACTAATAAAGTTATTATTAAAACATTATTTTCTAAGGAATATTTATCAGAATTTATTTACCAGAAAAATTTAAAAACACTATTTCTGAAATAAATAAAATAAAAAGTAATTTATTTTTTTATAAAAACAATCAATTACAGATGCTTTTGATTATTAAAAATTTAATGAAACCATTAAAATGAAATCCAGAAAATTAACGGAAAACACAGAAAAGTAATTAAATTATAATGGTTTGAGTCACTGTTGAAATCTCTTCTGAAACACATGAGATTACTGGCATATTAGGAGAAAAACTTGTATTCATTTCTGTCTACATTCTGTCTACAGCTGGTGTTTTGGTGATTTTTAGTGGATGTATGAAGTCAGTTCTCCTCAGTTTTACAGAGGAACCACAAGTGTAGATAGAGAATCACATCAAATAGCAGTATGATTCACCATCCACAAACAAATCACTATAATACTCCTTATTTTCAACACTACATCTATTGTTATGACTGTAGAAACGGTTTCTTTTGACAAATGTTATGCTTGAAAATTGTGTTTGCTATACCTTCCTGTAATGGAACTATATATAACATTTAACGTTTTTTAAATTATTGATTGTATTTATAATGAAATGACATTGACACTTCTAATGAATGCTCTACCATTGATTTATACCTAGACTACCTTGTAAATATAAATAATTCTGTCATCATTTAGTACAACTACTAACTTCTTTCTTTTTCTTTCTTTCTTTCTTTTTTAAAATGATCTTCTTTTTTGTTCCACTGGAGAAAGTAATTTCCAAATGTTTTGCTTAAAAAGTTTGTTTATGCATTCTTTTTTATTTTATTTTATTATTCTTTTTTTTGTTTTTTTTTGAAAAACTGATATCTAATGATATTCAGACAGTTTACACATATCCAACTACTTTTAGGCCCACTGTAGATGGATTTCAAAAGATTTCGAGAAAAGAAAGTTGTCTGAGGAGCTTAAAGTTTGTCTCTGACATCAGACAGTAAAACCATTCTTGAATAGATTATGATTGTGTTGTGAGGTTTTATTCCAGGACAATTTGGGATCAGCAATGTCAGAATAAAGAGTTTTAATGCATGATGTTTATTCTGTTTCTAGATAATGTGTGGTTTGCATACACAAAAACGTTTGAGCTAAAATCATAGGAAAATTGAGTAAACTAGTAATCGGAAAAACTGTCCAAGCAGCATCTATGAAACAGAGGTGAAGGGTTAAGATACGTCATTCTCAGTGTAACACAGGAATGCAGAGAATATGGAAAACATTGTGGTGGGCTTTTCATCTCTGATTCCTTCCTGCGGTTTTGTGTTTTTGGATGGTGAATAAGTCACCCTTTTCACCGCTTGCCCGGGCCAACAGAGCACGGCATGTGAGTTGGTCAGCGTTGACGACTAGCCTTTAAATGAGAAAGGGCAGCTGCTTCCACTGTGTGAATGAGGGGCATTTAATGCGCTTGGGCAGCTGGAGAGTCTGAATGTAGATTTAAAAAAAAAAAAGAGTAACAGACCACCAGGGTCGCCCCCAAACCCGGCCCTGTACCCCCTTCCTGGCACACATAAACCTCGGGAGAGAAAGATGCGCTCACGTGTCTGCGATAAAGATCGCTGTGAAAGCTACTTTGCCCGTTTCAGCTCTTTGAGAAGTTGTTTTTAGATTCTGCCGAGAGTCGCTGATGTGTCCCTAATGTGGCTCTCTTTACTTGGACGATACACGTCTTTCAGATAGAGCTCAGATCAAGATAGAGCCCTCTCTCTTCCCATGTGCCATTTCTTCTAAAATGCTACGAGACGACCTAGATTTTACAGACGGCGATAAGGTGACAGGTTTCTCACACAGAAGCCTAACTGCTGGATCAGTTATTTCATTAAGAAGACCTTCTTTTTATGTCAGAGTAACAAGATACTAGTAGTTTCTGTAACCTAAACTGGTGCGAATGAGTCCCATCTGAGTGTGGGGTGGGGTTATTAGCAAAAATTAAACTGTAATTGTGAGAGTTACTTTTATGTGGGACAGTATTAGCTGTTGATCATTGTCTGAGTGGTTATAATTGAACATTAACCCAATTACAATCTGTATCTTTTCAGTTTAACAACCAGCCTACTGTGTGTATAGCTTTAGCAGTCTTTAACTAAAGTTTTGAATGAAGAAAGCCTTGCTACGTGTGCATTTTAGAAACTGCTTTTGTTTGCAGGTTGAACACAAATACGTCAGAATTTTAATGCAGAAATGATTTATCAAGCTCTTTGTTCTTAATCCCTGGTTGAAGTTCAGATCTAACCTCAGAAATACTCCAAACATTACAGTTTCATTGTTATCAGTCAATAATTGCTAAGTTATATATTTAAGACTCTTTTAAATTTACCATGACTAGTGAACATGCACATTTTAAACCAGGGATAGTCAACCCTGCAACCCTGGAACTCAAGTCTGCAGGAAGTTAGAAGAAATCACACTACTGATTTTAAACAACCTCTCTCTTCCCTCCTAGCTATGACCTCAGCCACGCCCCCTTCCTCACGTAGCCCCTCCCCACAGAAGGTCTGCCACTCCCAAACACAGACAGACGTTCTAAAGCCACTCCTAGGCGGGGGAGGCGGGGCTTCGACAGGAAACGGACCTGCGGCATTGAGACGCCGTCGACGGGTGCTATCTAAAGATGGGCGGAGCAACGTACGCATCGAACATGTCAGCGGCCGAGGGACGCTTTACCTGCGTGACCTGTGGACGACCTTTCTGGACATGCAGTGGCGCTATAAGCTTTTTCTCTTTTCCGCTACCTTTGCTGGCACCTGGTTCGTCTTCGGAGTGCTGTGGTACTTGGTGGCGCTTGTGCATGGAGATTTGCTAGGTGAGAAGGGAAGATGATGAAGGTTTATTTACGTAAATATTAATATGATATTGCAACCCTGTTATTTCCATCTCTGTTTCATGTCCTTTCTCACCAGAGTTTGACCCTCCGTCCAACCACACGCCGTGTGTGATGCAGGTCCAAACCCTGACTGGAGCATTCCTTTTCTCCCTGGAATCACAAACTACGATCGGTTATGGCTTTCGCTGCATCACTGAGGAATGCCCACTTGCTATAATCCTGCTTATTGTCCAGCTTGTCATCACCATGGTGATGGAGATCTTCATCACTGGAACCTTCCTTGCCAAGGTATAACTAAAAATTGTGTGAAAAGTTGCTTAGTTTTCATTGTGAATGTACTTTGGCACAATTTGGGGGAAAAAAATCTGATCACATTATTAAGAGCTGAAAGGGAACCCTGGGTATTAAGACTTAATATAAATGATGTCTCTTACTAAAATATGTAGTAGAATTCACAATATTTTATACATATTTAAGACTATAGGGGGAGCCATTATTTTGATCACGTAAAACAGTTGCACTCCGTGAGCTACTGGCACTATCTGCTGCTATTTTAACACAACTTGAAATAAGCAACTTGGAAAATAAAATATAGATATGATGCCACATTGTGTAGCTTTTGGTTGTAATTTTCAGTCGAAGGGAAACAAGAGAAGCGATGCAAGTCTTCACTGTTTTCCTAGTGATAAGAGGAGGAGAAAATAATGGGAAGATTTTTACGGATGAATAAAACGAACTAGAAACCCACGTCTTTGTTCTCTCCACTTTCGCCCTAAAGCCTTTGAGGCTTTTAGTAGACCAGGGGTGCTCAACCCTGGTCCTGTAGATTGACCTTCCTGCAGAGCTCAGCTCCAACCCTGACCAAACACACCTGAACCAGCTAAATATGATCTGAAGGAGCACTTGATAATTACAGACAGGTGTGTTTGATTAGGGTTGAAACTAAACTCTGCAGGAAGGTCAATCTCCAGGAACAGGGTTGGGCACCCCTGTAGTAGACCATAGCTACTGAAAGAGCTTACAAATGATGTAAACATGCCAATGCTTGTCATGATGCCACAGCCACTGAAGGTGTTTTTTTAGTGCAGATTTCATGCAATATCCAGGGATGTTTAGACTCTTTGTGGCCTATGTTTATATCAATCGGCACCTATAAGCTCTTTCAGTGGCTGTTGTCATCGTATCAGTATTTTATTTGTTGCAGTAAAAAATAGCCAGTAGCTCACCGAATGCAACTGTTTTACATAATCAAAATAATGGCAACCCCCATAGTCCGAAATATGTATATAACGATGTGGCTTTTTTAAATAACGTAAATATTTCTTGGTTTTCTACTACATCTTTCAGTAAGTGACATCATTTACATTATATAAAGCCATACAATTCTTAATACCCATGATTCACTTTAAGCTTTTTATTAAGCTTCCCTTTTGTTGACATTAGCCAGTCAATAAGTCTTTCTCATTACAAGTTTAGGAAGAAATCTGGCAAATGTTGAGTTCCCAAATGTATAAATCACCCAAACACACAACAAATACAGAGATAGAGTTTGCGTGGAGCAGCATTTGCTGCAAACTGCTCTGCGACACCGAAAACACTAGATGATCCATCCTGAGCTGCCCACGTGTTAATGAACACAGTGCCGAGCTTCACTGTAAAACACAGTGCATATTTTTATTTAAATAAATGTAGCTATTGCAGGTTGATAATCATACTAAGCGAATAAACTTGGATTGAACTGAAACAAAATATGATTACAAATATTTTTGGTGACCTGTATTGTTCTCTAGGATCTAATAAGGTGTTTATATTTTCATCTGGGGTATGTAGGTAGCACGACCGAAGAAACGTGGTGAGACGGTGAAGTTCAGTCAGCATGCTGTGGTCGCCAATCATGAGGGCCGACCTTGTCTTATGATCCGTGTCGCTAACATGCGTAAGAGCCTCCTTTTGGGCTGCCAGGTAAACACATCTGATAAAATAACGTTGAATATCCATATCCATTTCCATCGTAACATATGTGCAACTCATCACATGTCCAATTCCTGGGATTCCTCAGGTAACAGGTAAGCTTCTGCAGACGTCGCTGACTAAAGAGGGTGAGACGGTGCGTCTGGACCAGAGGAATGTAGCTTTCCAAGTGGACACGTCCAGTGACAGTCCTTTCCTCATCCTGCCCCTCACTTTCTACCACGTGATAGACGACAACAGCCCACTGCGGGCCTGGGCTGCCAAAGGTACACAAGCCTAGGAGAACTACAAGGGTTACTGGAACAATGAAATGTCATGTCGAGATGCTGGATTCCAAAATCCTAAGCCTAGAACCGTTCCATTCAAAAAATGCATTCATTACTTTCTAGCGCAAGTTGAACTGGTATCATTGTAGCTCAACTGGAAGAGCTTGGCACCAGCTATGCCAAGGTCTTGGGTCAAGCATCTGCCAAATGGGTAAATGTAAAACAGGACAGGCACAGTTTCAGCTGGTATTACCTTAGGTGTCTTGCTCTGTTGGTTCATAGACTCTTTGTTTTGGGGAATGAACCAGCAAACATCTGGTTACCAGCCTTGAGCTTGAATTACTAGACATCACTACTTTATTTTCTCACACATGTACAATTCAAACCCATCAAAGGAATTTTGCAATTTCTGCTTAAATAGTAGAGCATAGCACTAGCAAAGCCATGGTGATGGGTTCGACCTGATGAACTGATGCATTCCTTGGGAATGGAACCCATGACCATGTGTACCACTTAAAATCTAAGATGTTTTTGATAAAAGCATGTGCCAAAGGCATGATGTGCAAATGCAATGATGTGTTTGAGTATATATTAAGCTAAACAAAACTGAACACCACCACAATGTTGCAGTTGTGAGTGGTAAAAACTTGGGAATGGGATTTTCTTTGAGCCTAAGTTTCGGATGTGGGAATGTGTATTCCACTCATTGTCTTTAAACTAGTGGAGGACAGCTGTTGTCCCACCAGTCCTTGGTTCAGTTTGAGCCACAATAATAGCAATTAGCATCAGAAATGTTTAGCCAAGCAATAGCTAATGCAGCTTGCTTTTCGATGCTTCTGTAATTATTTGTTGAGGTACCTTCAAATTCAGTGATAATGAGACTAATTGTAAACAGATCTCCCTCCATCAAAGGCTAGTTTGATTTTGTGCAGGTTTCAGTGTAAAAACCAGAACCATGCTGGGAAACCCTGTTAAAAAAATCCAGCATATACTGGTTAGGTATGTTTTGAAGCATGGCTGCTGGTTTAAGTTGGTTCTTAGCTGGTCATGTGCTGGTCCTAAGCTGGTCCTAAGCAACTAGCTCCTGCTCTTGACCAGCTCAGGACCAGCACATGACCAGCTTAAACCAGCTCAAACCAGCAGCCATGCTTCAAGACATACCTAACCAGCGTATGCTGGATTTTTCAACAGGGAAAACAGACCAGCCAAGACACCAAGCCACAAGGCTGGTTTGTTTTTGTGGTTTTAAGGGATTTTGAGTGCTTGTCAGTGCGGTGGCAGATGAAGACTGTCAGTAGGATATACCTGAGAGCAGGGACAGCGTGGTTGGGCACCGACCACCCGTGGCTCCAGCCGAGTTGCTCTGAGGATAGAGAGCTACATGAGGGAAACGTGAAACAGCAGTGTGGGGAGAGGTGTCAAAGACACCGGAGAAGCTCCGTTTCAGTGCAGAGGTCATGCTGCAGGCAGAAGGTTCAGGGAGTCCTGGCACTTTGAGCACACGTCGGTGCCCTGTTTCCACTGACACTTCACACCTGAATCAAGTACGCGTGACAGGCCAAAGTGGCTCAATTTATGTTTCCATTTTGCCTCTGCTTGATTAATCATGAGGATAAACGTGAGCTAGATTTGTACATTTACTGTTTGTCTGCATAAAACTTGCTACCATGATTCTAGGGTGTTTGGGTAGGTTGTTAGGGCATTGCTACGCAGTTGTTAGAGTGCTCTGGGTGTTTTTTAGAGAATTGGTAGTGGTTACTAGAGTGTTCTAGGTTGTAGCTTGCTTGCAACAAAATGTAATGATGCGTTTGAGTATCTATAAGTTAAACGCAAATGGACACCACCACAATGTTGTAATTATGAGTGGAAAACCTTGGGAATGGGAAGTTTCAGATGTGGGATTCTTCTGTGTGTCTTCTAGAGATGTTGGCCCACCAATCCTTACTTTAGCAATAATAATAGCAAATAGCATCAGAAGTGATCAGCCAAGCAACAATGCAGCTTGCTTTTCAATGCTTCTGTAATTATCTGATGAGGTATCTCCAAATTCAATGATACTGAGACGAAACGTAAAAAGATCTCCCTCTATCAAGTGCTAATTTGGTGTCAAATTAAGTGTCAAAATCGGAACCACGCTGGGAAAAACAGACTGGACAAGCCATTAGGCCACAAGGCTGGTCTGTTTTGGTGGCTTTAAGGGAGTTTGAGTGCTTGACGGCTGGAAAACCAGCTTAAACCAGCTATGACTACGTTTTTCAGCAAGGACCTTTGGTGTCAGGATTGGCATTTAGGAATTATAGAAATCCTTTATGGGAAAGACTGCAAAAGTTTAATTGAATATTGGGAGGTTAAAGGACAGAAGTGGATTTCACATTCTCCATGCAGTGAAACAAAGTTTTAGTGTGAATTGTAGAGCATGTTTACAGGAACTTGGGGTTTCTATTATTGGCAGATGAGCTGCTTTTATTGTCTTCTTCCTCTCTCCGTCTAATTTTCTCTCTGTCGTTCCACATTCACTTTGTGTGTAGACGTAGCTTTCCCTCTTTCTTTTATACATTCTCTCTCTTTGGCTGGAATGCGTGTATGAGAGCGTGCCAGAGCGTCTCATTAGAGGCACAAAGCAGCCCAGTTCCTGGTGCTGACACGCAGGTTGTGGATCCAGTTACGGCCCCTCTACCCCATCGAGGGCCCAAGCTATCAGACCCTCCGGTCCCCACTTTTGCACTTTATTCACTGAATGTGACTCTCATCTGAGCTTTTCCTGTACGTGCATCTCCTCGTGTATGTGTTTATTGTTTCTGTTGTGCATTTTCTCTCGTCTCAATGCTTCTTTTGCATCGTGTTTGTAGTCTAGCCAGATCACCCTGCGTAATTGACTGTAGTCGGATTATACGGTATAGGGTTATATTTAATAGACCCCACTTACGCCTAATGCTACCTAATCCAAATTAACTTCTCGAAGACTTCCCATTTCAACGTATCCTCCTAGAAACAACTCTGTTGACCGGTAATTTTTTCTTTGAAAACCTGAATATGAAGTAGAAATAGCTATTCAGAATGCTCCAATGGAAGCACATTTGCATATGAATGAAAAAACTGGCACCGGTTTTAAAAACGTGTCCGAAAGCGTGCCACTGCATTACAGTGTAAATCTGTACGTGCATGAGTGGCTGTGTGTAAACGTACGTGTTTGGATGTGCGCCCACAGTGCACCAGTGTGTGTGAATCTATAGTTAAAAAAAAAAAAAAAAAAAAACTAAATACACTGTGTGCCAGTCTGCTGAATATGGCATTGTGTTTGTGTAAGAGGCTGAGGAGAAGAGACACGGGCCTCTGCAGGAGCCCAGAGACAATTTAGCATAAAGCTATATGAACTACAAGATGTTCACAGAGATTGTGTTTAACTTGTGGTGTCAAACTAGGGCTGCATGATATATCAAAATAAAATATCGGAATGCGATAATCGTGAAGGGTGCGATTTAAATTTAATAGAAACAGAGTTTCAGCATCTTAGGTGCTCTGAGATGCTGAAACACTGTATTATAATATGCACACATGTAAATGTAAATGAACATGTAAAATGCACATATTAGTACTGAAAATTTTGCTTTGTATTATACAGTAAAATGTTAATTTTTGTTTTGTTTAATATTTTTATGGAGCAGTCATAATGAACATAATATTAATAGTTTAAAGTCCAATTAAATGTGTCAAAAACATTTGAAAACTCAAATGGAAAGAGATTTTTTATTTCCAGTTCACTTTTTTGGTTACTAAAAGAGATTTGGTTCTTTTTTTTGCACTTAGATTTCTATTTAAAAATTATTGTTATACTTCACAACAAAATGACCCCAAGCAATCTGGGATGATTAATTCTTTCCAAATAGAGCTATTGAAGTCATATGAAAAAAAAAAAAAAAACACACACACACATTGAAAATTATTGATATAATAAAATATATACCTTAATAAATAGAGCTTTTGATGTTAGAAATTAGTGCAGCACCCAGAGACATTACAAAAATTACATTAATAATTAACCCCCCCTGTTTACATACAGTACATAAAAAAGCTAACAAAAAACGTTAACAAAAATGTACTGGACAGTAGGAATGACCCATATATAAGTATTTCTTTTCCTCAAATGTATTAAAAACACAGTGAGAGGCCACATCAGATCTGCCTGCTAGTAAACACTGACATTCCCTGAGGGTCTTTCCACTGAGTTTGGCCATGATCAGCATGTGAACGACACTAAAGGATATCTTTATATGCTGCTAGTGAATGCATGTCAGTGTATTTGCTTTAATTATCCAGTATGTTTTAAATTTATGAGGATTTATTATGTTTACTCTGACCCTAAATCGTTTTGAATGCTTAATTCCATTCTTACTGTCTGAATGTCATTGCCTTAGAAAATATCACCATTTGTCATTTGTTGTTTAGCATTAACTATAAAACAATATAAACCATACATATTTCTTCCTATGAAATAAATGATACTAAACTTAATATTGTATAATGTAATGCAATGATAATTATAAGTGTGACTCAAGTGTCCAGATACTTTATTTTGTGAGCATGATGAAGTGATCTTGTGTGTTTGTGGGTTATGAAACCCCATGTTTTTTGCTCCCAGAATGCAGAACTGGCTCTGGGTTAAATGAGAGACTGTTTTCACAGATGACGGTCTCTTGCTCTGAATGTGGGATGTTGATGCAGGTGTGTGTGCGATTGTAAGTGTGTGTGTGTGTGTGTGTGTGTCTGTGTCAGTGGGTGAATGGCATGTTTACAAGTGAAGGCATTTGTATTTCAGCTGGTATGAGCCATACATATCTTTATGTACCATCACATATTGTGAATTTTTACACAGTTTGTTGATTGTTTACTGTCTGAATTGTGTTAAGCAATCTGTTTAAATGTGTACATTGTGTCAAATTGTATTGTAGGGGAATTTGTGTACATGTTTTGAGAGTTTTGTGAATGTCTTTCTTAATTTTAGAATCAAAATGTGCTTTATTTGCAAAACTGTGGTTTCCGAAACCCCACTTACATTCATAAAATATATTACACGGTCTGAATTTCTGACCTTTTTTTTTTTCACTATGTATCTCTCTTTCTAAGGTGGTGGGTGGACAGATCCGGAGCTGGCTGACTTTGAGCTGCTTGTAATCATGAGCGCTACCGTGGAGCCGACCTCGGCCACCTGCCAAGTGCGCACCTCCTACCTGCCAGACGAGATCCTGTGGGGCTACGAATTTCCTCCTGTCGTCTCCCTCTCTCCCTCCGGAAAGTATGTAGCTGATTTTGCCTTCTTCGACAAGGTTGCCAAGACCAAGACCCCACCCCTTTTTAAACAAGCCCCGCCTCCAAACACCCAGTCGCCGCAGCATCAAGGCAATGGCGGTGGAGAGCAAGGGGCGGATATGGAGAAGATGCGATTGGAGGAGAGTTACCGAGAGGAAAGGGGGCGGGACAGGGGGCGTGTCCGAGACCAGCTTAGCGTCCGCATTAGTAACGTCTAGAGAGCGAAAAACAGAGATGAATGAGTGAATGGGGGATCAGATGGGGATAAATTGCTTGAGTACTTGTTTGATTCAGTGTTAGCCAACTTTTTTTTTTTTTTTTGCGATGCCACTGAGCTTACCTGTTGTTCAAGGTAGCGTGCCAGTACAGTTGGCTAGCGCTGAAATACTGAAATACGCTGACATACAAGCATGAAATAGAGAAGATAAAGAGAGAGTGGCTATGTTCGGAATAGCACACTAGGATACTACACTTGCTGTTTCTGCAGTACATAGTACATATACTGTGCATAGCATTCAAGTTTTCTGTATGAACAGAACACACGGATGACCCACAATGGCAAATGGCTGCCCGTAACTAAAGATTTTTCTGGTCGGCCAGTAGTCGTTCATTTTAAGCATTAGTCAACTATTAGTCGCTCATTTATTAATAAACATGTAAATCATGATACTGAGTCTTTAATTGCCTACACAGCCTAATAAGCGCTGAAGCGCATGCAAAAAAAGCTTGCCACAGTGCACCGGCAGATAAAATAATTATGAATGTGTCTGGGAAAAACAGCAAGGAGACTACATTAACGTTTTAAATTTATTGATAAACTAGTGTATTCTTTATTTTCAACATAAGAGATTAAGTCAGCGACACTGACTTGTCATCTCCGCAGTAGCGATGCACCTGTATGCGTGTTTCATACAGATGACATAATCTGAGAATATTTGTTTTTTATTTAAATTGGTTCATTTGAAAGTAGACATTTCACTCTCATCAGACAAATATATACAGAGATAATTTCAGAGACCAAGACGGCAGAAAGCGCATCCTGTTTGCTTGAATTATTATTTACAAAAGCACAATGTTTTGTTGTTATTGTGAGAGCACACAAATAAATGTCTTTACAGATCAAAAAGATATATTACCAAAATGATGGCGTGTTTTAGGTGCCTCCATCTGTCATAAAGTGAGTGTGCTACTATTCAGCTTCATTGTTCCGGATCGGAAATGTCCAAGTATCTTACCACGTAAAATATCGTCTTTGGAAGAAAATTATCCTACACAAGTACAGAGTACAGCTATTTATCTAGACCAGTAACTTTTTGACACAACCTGCAAATTTCCACAATAGATAAATAACTAGGCTATCTTAGTGGGAAAGTCAAAACTCCACTTCTGAGTCGCAGTCATCAGAAGCCTGCATGTTGCCAGATATTGAGGGGGTTCTTTTGTGGTACAGATTTGATGCCGTCTTTAACGGCAACATAGTGCTTGTTGGCTTAAAAGCAGGAAACGGTAGATGTATGATCCACAGCTAAATCAATTAGTAAAGCCCTATGATTTAAAGTGTCACAAAATTCTGAAAATATATCATACATTATGGGATTTTTTTCATTATTGATCGTATATCGTACAGAGGTCAAAATTATCATACAAATACAATAATTATCATACATCTGGCAACACTGTTAAGCTTCCAGATATGACGACTATTAGTTAGTTGACTACTGGGGGGCAGCCCTAAACATTACCAGATTCATGTTCATCCATTATGGAAATTGGACATTCATTTCCAAACAGCCGTGATATGTGCAACAACCAACTCAATAAAATGTTTGCAAGAATCACGTTCTTCCATTTCGATTAAACTGTACACTTTATTAGGGCCACTCAGTGGTCATTTCAAGTATCCCACAATGCAGTGCACTCAATATTATGATTTCAGAACTTGAAGCAATATCAGCCACAATTTTATCTTTTATCAGGTGCTGCTTACAGTGCATTCAAACTGTATGTTTCTAGAGCAGGGGCGTTCAGTTCTGTTCCTGGAGGGCTGTGTCCTGCAAAGTTCAGCTCCAACCCCAATTAAACTCACCTGAACAAGCTAATTAGTGTCTAACTAGGCATACTAGAAACTTCCAGGCAGGTGTGCTGAGGTACATTGGAGCTAAACTCTGCAGTAGCCTTCAGATACTGAATTTGGACAATTAATTTTCTTTTTAGCTAGTAATTTGTGCGGTACAGTTTTAGCATACTACTATTTAATGCACGTTGTTTCACTAAAAGACTAAAAATCGTATGCTACATATATAGTTAGTATGCTAGTGTTCCATTCCGAACATGGTGAGAAATACTGTAAACTACTTAACTATTAGACCATGTGGAATCAAATGGTGATTCAACATAGATCTGCTGCTTTATACATGAGAAAACAGCAACAGACGCTCATGTAATGGACCTGCTCACTGGGAAGGACTAGTTCACCACCTTGTGGCCAAGAAAAGCAGTGCCACAGATTTGAGACACTTTGAGGAGGACAACTATTCTGTAAACTCTGATGGACAATACCTGATTTTATAAACACATGAATAATGATCTATTTTTGCAGAAGGATTATGGAGTACAATGGACTGGAGGGTTGAATGGCATAGACTGTCATAATATTTAAACCACTGTACTGTAGTTATTGATAGAGCAAAGGTACAACATTTAGGGCGAATAACTTGTGTCTTATTGAGAGACTGTATCGGATATGATTTGTATCTATATTTTGTGTCTAACAGTGCCAGTATAGAACTATTTTGGGTAAAGACCTAGTTTTTTTCCCCATAGCTGATCTTTTGTCACTGGAATAAACAATGATGTTTGTTAACAATACTAAAAGCACTTTAACTCAAGGAGGAGGCTTTATTTTTGATATTTCATTTGGGTCCAACTTAACTGTACATGGTCTTTTATATTGAAGATGATGACTAAGAGTGAAAGAATGTATTATGAATTATAGTAATTGTCAAGTCAACGTGCCTATGAATGAACAACAACAACAACTATAATAATAATAATAATAATAATAATTTAGAGCGGTTTAATAAGTTAAGAACCACTGTTGTAAATTACTATTGTTCATGCATTGTGTTATTTTTAGTGAAGGAACTGTCCATTATACAGGTTGTTGAGGTGAAATGTAATTAGTTTCATAAAATCATTTTTTACGTGAGATCAGATACAGTATAAGCTTTTCAACTTGCAGGTAATACAAACAAAATATGTCACTTATTATTATTATTCTTATTATTCTTATTATTATTTATTATTATTATTCAAATGGTTTATGTTGTTGAAAAAGAATGATTTTGGTTTAATATTTAGCACATTTGCCTGTCTTAAACTGCGGCTGTAAGGAAACATCTGTTTCATGAATTTCCTTTTGTGTTTAGTCACTTTCAGAACTGGCCTTTCATCACTTTAACTGCTAATGATCTCAAATGACTGTTTTTAATAAATGAGAAGTTTTGAAACAGTTGCACTGTGATTTAATCAGTGTGTTCAATGAACAGTGTTAGTTTCATAACACCTGGTGTGATTCTGAGGTGAGTGTTACAAACACTGGCGTTTATTCCCTAAAATTCCCAGCATCATAAAAATGAAACACTAAATTGTGATGCAGATGTGGTAAATTCATATGAAGTCACCCTACAGTATGTTTTTTTGTGTGTGTGTGTCACTGTATACAGTCACATATACACAAAGGGAATCAAAACACCCAAGATTGTTGAGAAGGGTCTGGCTACAGACATGCACTTGCATTTTCAGACCTGCACTTGCGGTCTATTTTTTTTATTTTATTTTATTGTATTTATTTATTAATTTTTTTATTGAATCTCTCAACAATGTCACTCACAATGACCACTTGCACTCTCTGCTACCTGCGACATCACTTGCAATCCACACAAATGGTGTGTGTTGCCAATGGAGACAAAACACTTTGGTGGTTAAACAATTAAAGCTAATTTAAGTGATGTTTTATTAACAAAGTTCAGGAGAAGCTCGCACAGATAATTATCACGGCCAATTCGCCATCAGCAATCACACTCCCTATCCAAGCACCACAAGACAGAATCCCTATAATTAGCCAAGCAGTCCTACCTCCATTATCTCTAGTCTTTTCAGCATCCCTCCTCCACCCCGTCTCCTCACCTTCAGCCCATTGGGGAGCGCTTGTTAGGTTCGGGCCAAGTGCTGAGCTCGGACCCCTCTCCCCGGGCAGGGGGAGTGCACCGGGCTCGGGGATGACTACCGAGCCCGGAGCCCTCTCCCGGACAGCACGGCAAATTTGCATAACCTTTACTCAGTTTATAATCTGTGGGTGCGAACTCGTGAATAGCATAATGTACAGGGTTTTGCAAGTCATCTGTAAGAGATAAAGACAAGACCAAATCTGTGGCCACAGGACAGCAGAATATGAACGCAATGCATAAAGTCTCTCGAAGAAAACTATTAACACTTGATATGGAAAAGGATCAAATTTGTTATACAGTTTATTAATTTAATGTGCTTTAAGGTAAGCATATGGCCACTTTTATACTTGCCCAGCAAACTCTCAATGTGGCCAAATGGACTAAGATGATAAAGCTCAAATTCAGTATAAACCTTATTGTTGACAAACTACATATGAACACGCAATAAGAAATGCATTATGTGATATTAAAAGGACCAACTCCGTATGGGCAAGCAGACGAGCCCAGAACGCAGTGTGTTAAATAGATGTTTTCCTCCCGTAGAAAATCTACATAAATAAAACACAAAAGGGCTGTAGAGATTATTCTATATGGGAAACCACAAATATACGAGGGGTTGCATTTATTCTGGGCTCACATCCTTGTCTGTAGTTGTTTTAATAATGAATAGTATTGAATTTAGTCTTTAAATTCGTTTTAAGTTTTTAACCACCACAGCGTCTCGTCTCCATTGGCAAAACGTCCCATTTGCTTGGATCGCAAGTGATGTCGCAGGTAGCGAGTGACATTGTAACCTAATTTTTTAGTTTCTGTTTTCTTGTCTTCACCACCTGGCTACTGTTGTAAAATGTTGAGATATTCAATTAAAAAAATAATAATAATAAAATAAAGTAAAATGAAAAAAAAAAAAAAAAAAAAAAAGACTTCAAGTGACGTCACTTGTGGAAGTGCAGGTGTCTGAGAGTGCAGATCTGTAAATGGAAGTGCCATACCCTATTGTGATTGTTAGTTGCGACTTTAGTTATCAACTTTTTTACTGTCCTGGCAGTGCTTACTGAAGTATGTTATTGATGGGATATGAGCAGTTTTAAAACCCAATGTTACTGAACAGTTACACTGCAAGAATGATTTTGTATTTTTACTCTTTTAGAAAAAAAGTTACAAAACTGTTACTGGGATGTACGTGTTCAAAAGATACTAATATGTACACTTTAGGGTCCTAATAAGGTAATATTTATTTTTAATGTACCAATATGTACTTTTCAGATTTTGTACTTTAGGGTACTTGCCCCAGCGATGCCCCTTGATAGATGGGTGTTATAGTACATTGTGACACATTAATCATAGTACAGTCAAAGTTTCCATATGACATCACTCTCATAAAGTGGGTCGGAAACAGCACTAAAAGCGAGTCACGTGTTTGAAACAAACGAACAGGAAGAATTTACTTTTGAGAATTGAAGCCATTGTGTCTCATCCGGTTTAAAACATTTACAACAAAAGACATTGCAGGTAAGAGCTTTATGCTCTAGTTATGTGATCGAATTCATGTAAAGAGTGAAATGTGATTGCATGCATATTCGGTTTAATTTCAATTCAAAGTGAAATATGAACTGCAGCACGTGCACGACAGTTTCTAAATGTACGATGTCTTCAGGCTCACAATTCTGGATTTAACACAAGTAATATGCACTTTTGACAACATGCCAGTTGTTTGTTTTGAAATGACTGGATAAAGCAAGCATTCTCTGCAGGTTTAGCTGTTTGTGTAGGCAAGTAGGCGAGACTTTGACATTTTTGTGAATTATTTTTATGATTGAAAACTTTGCTGACATTTACTTTCTCTTTTCTATTTCCGGCCTGCAGCCTTCAGTTTTCAAAGTCGTTGACAGCTATGAAACTCATTCTGAGATGGATTTTTTGCTTCAGTTTAGGTGCGTATCTACTTTATGAAGAATTTACCAGCTCAAAACAGTCAAAGGATTACCCTCACAGATTCTGGTTAAACTTACTCATTGAAGGAATAGTTTCCACAAAACACCCTTGTGTTGTTCCAAAACCCATGACTACACAAAAAAGATTTGTATGAATCTACATCTCATTTTTCTTTACAATGAAAGCATACAGCATCAGAAGTATGTTCTCAGAAAAGCTGTCACTTGGCGGTATCCTGTTAAAAGCTACTAATGTGTATATTTTAGAAACTAGTATGTATGTTTACGCTACGAAAAGTGGACCTTTTGCAAACGTTCTTCACCAGTGGCAGCTTTATTTGCTTTTTTTCTGATTGTAGCCTATATATTGTAGTCCGTACAGCTTGTGCACTATATTGAGCAATTTTCACAAATCTTGTTTATATGTTTATGTTTTTCTTCTGTTCTATGTTCTTATGTTCAAAGATTTGAGATCAGTAGGACTTTATTTCAACAATTATGCATTAAATTGATTAAAAGTAAAAGTAAAGTTATTTATAATCATACAAAAGACTTCAAATAAATGCTGTTATTTTGAATATCTCTATTCATCAAAAAATCCTGAAATAATGCATCACAGTTTAGACAAAAATATGAAGCATTTTGGTAAATTTTCAGAATTTCTATCATTAATTATGAAACATTGGTTTATTAGATACATTTTTTGTACTAATTTTGAATATTTTTGAAATACATTTTGCTTTTGCACGGTTGGGAACATTGCCAGCATGGGCCACCGCTCCCCTACCCATTATCCAATTCCCTTTCCTGATTGTCAAATCTTACGGTTTTGTATGTCAGTGTGGTGTGCCTTATTATTTCGATATGTTCCCCGTCTTGCACTGTACATGTCAAAAGACAGTAAAGACATTAATAATGTTAACAAACATTTCCATGTTTAAATAATTTCAAATAATTCACATTTTTATTTTCCATTTCATATTTATATTTTAATCTTTCTGTTCACATATAAATAAAATATAACAGCTATAATAAAAAAAAAATAATGATAATAATAATAATAATAATAAATAAATAAATAATATTTTTTTTCTAAAGGACCATGTGACACTGAAGACTGTAGTGGAGCTTTAGCATGACAGGAAAAATATAATTAAAATATATTCGAAGAAAGTTCTTTGAATTGTATATTTACTGTTTTTACTGTATTTTTGATTTTAAGAAAAAAAATGCAGCCTTGGTAAGTTGAAGAGATTTCCACCAAAAAAAAAATTTATATATATATATATATATATACATATATAAAACGTCAAATTCCACAAGACATTCATGACATTTAATCTGACTGAACTTGAAAAACCATCAGAGTGTTAAACTCTTTAGAAATTTGGCATTTAAACCAAACACAGCTAATAAGCAAAGGACCTTTCATATTAATTTTTCCAAACAAGAGTAAGAAAAAAGCATATTGTGCTTGACTGTGTTTGAATGCTAGCTGTTGTTTTGCGTTACAGAAAGCTGAGCGAACGCTAAAGTAAAGAGTTATAGCTATGGAAGTAATATGGCATTGGCAAATGCGTTGTTGCAATCGCAAAAATCACGTTCAGTGGGTGGGGGGAATTGTCACGATCACAAATTCATATTCAGGGGTGGAAAGCGGTTTCGCAATTGCGGCTCCCAAAGACCTATGGGCCCTATGCATTCTGTCACCCTTTTACCCCCACTAGCGATGCCCATACCATACATCAATGGAAAGCTTATTTACTCAGCTTTCAGATGCATTTCAGATACATTTAAAAAAAAAAAAACTGACCCTTATGACTGGTTTTGTGGTCCAGGGTCACATATTAGAATGATTTCTGAAGGATCATGTGACACTGAATGCTGGAGTAATGATGCTGAAGATTCAGCTTTGCATCACAAGAGTACATTTATAAATTCATTTTAAAATATATTAGAAATATAATATATAATACATTATAATATTAATATAATAGAAAACCGTAATTTTAATTTGCAATAATTTTTAGTTTTTACTGTATTTTTGATCAAATAAATGCCTTAGTGAGCAAAAGAGACATCTTTCAGAAACAAAACAAAACAAAACAAAGAAAAAAATGTTTTACAGACCCCAAGCTTTTGAACTGTAATGTATATATGTAGGTTAATTACTGCAAAGTTGCAACAAACTTGAGTTTTTATTTCAATTAAATTTCTAAATTAAATTTTAAGTCTTCAGTTTCTCTCCAAAGCTTTATTATAGTAGTAAAATCCTGATCCTCAATATACTAAATGATTATACAACCATTGTAGACGACTCAAGCATAAATTATATTTTCATCCATGCAGGTTTTGTTGCTGATTGCTGAGAGAATCGTTATGGTTTGAAAGGAAGTTCAGTCAGTCTGAACATCAGTCCCAGAAATCAGTCACATCAGCTAAATAATGTCAAATGGCAACGATTCAACAGGAAAGACTATCTTGGAGACAAAAACGGAGTTCCCCCTAACTTTAAGAAAAGAATAAGCTTAAACCACTCAGACTGGTCTTTGACCATACACAACCTTGAAGAAAATGACAGTGGGCTATATGAGGCCTTTTCACATTTTGAGGATGAAACTCTGGCTGCATTCACACTTACAGTGGAGAGTAAGATCTATCCATCCATCTCATATACACTGTATACTAACAACATGATACACTCTTAGAAAAAAAAGGTACACAACTGTAAGCTTTACTGGGGTGGTACCCTGAAGGGTACAATTTTGTATGTCTAGTTGTACACTGTAAAAAACAATTTGTTGAGTCAACTTAAAATAATTTGTAACCTGGCTGCCTTAATTTTAAATTCAGTCAACTCAAAAAAAAGTTTATTCAACTTGAAATGTTAAATTATACTAAGTGACAACTTAGATATGAGTTGAATCAACTTAAAATTTTAAGGCAGCTGGGTTACTTACCCATCTGTTAAGTTCAGCAAACACAAATATCTAAGTTGTTACTTAGTACAACTTAACATTTCAAGTTGACTAAACCTATTTTAGTTGACTGAACTTAAAATTTTAAGGCAGCAGGGTAAAAAATTATTTTAAGCTGAGTCAACAAATTGTGCAACAAATTGTGCCACGTCAACAACCACGTGAGCAAGAGTTATTCTAAAGCTTCCAACATTATGTGTAAGCATTTCTGTCTGACAATGCCAGTATAACACCACTTTGGTTAAAGATAATTTTTTTTCCCTCCATAGTTGATCTTTTGTCACTAGAATAAACAATGATGTTTGCTAACAATGCCAAGAACACTTTAACTCGAGGAGGAGGCATTATTTTACATGTTTTATATGTTAAGATAATGACAAAAAAGTGAATGGATTTTGAATTGCAGTAATTGACAATTTAACATGCCTGTAAATCATAAACAACAACAATAAATAATAATGATGATAATAATAATAATAATATTAAAATGTTTATTTAGTCAAAAATACTCTTACTGCTGTAAATTATTGTTCATGCATTGTGTTATTGTTAGTGAACAAACCCCATTATATAGATTACTGAGGTGAAAATGTAATTAGTTTTATGAGAGATCAGATATAAGCTTTTCAACATGAAGGTGATATAAACCGCCCGTGTCACATTTATTATTATTATTAGGAGCCAAGCATTGCATCCATTGGAACCGTATCTTCCGCTCTTGAGTCTATAGCAGCCCATAAAACCATTTGCGGGAAAGTTGTGAAATTTGGCACACTGATAGAGGACAGTCTCAACATTAACCACAGCAAGTTTGGAGTCTCTAACTCAAACTCTCTAGCGCCACCACTTGTCCAAAAATGTAACTTAATTTATGCTAATAACTTTTGAACTGTAAGGTCCAGAAGGAAAATTATTAAAGTATTAAGATTATTAAAATATTTAAATATGCACTTCAGGGTGCTATAATATTTATTTTTAAAGGTACTATGCACAAGTACTAATATGCACTTTAGGGAAAAATTATTTTTTCCTCAGATCGTAAGGTTTAGTTTTTTTGCCATTATTAATAGTTCATAAAACCTACTTTTTCAAACTCGTCCTAGATGGTTTGTCTGATTTTCACCAAAATTGGCTTAGATCATCTTTAGACCATGCTGGCAAAAAGTCATGGAATTCAAGTTGATTAGTCAAACTGTTCTCGAATAACAGACACACGAATCTGACGAAAAGCATGCAAAAATGGATGTGAGGCTCCGGGACAGTTTGGCGTATTGAGAGCAAGCTTGGTGTGCGTTATAACAAGTATGACCTATCTGCAGTGTTTTGGTGCTATACCACCTACTGGTCAGAAGATATGGAAGATGGCTATATTTGCTTATAACTTGTGAATGGTTTGGCCAAAAATCACAACACTGGTCTCTTTAGATTTGGAGGAGCATGCCAAATTAAAGCATATCCAATTTTCCCATGTCAGCCATTTTGGGTGCCAACCATTTTGGATTTTGTTATAAAATGCTATATTTTGCAAATGGATTGTCCTATCATTACGACTGCCCTGATGGCACTGAAAAAGTTTTGGGGCAGCTCCACCTTGTGACCAAAAGTTATAAAGAAATTACAAAAAATGCTAATTACATTTGATTAAATTGGCCGATTACAATGAAAGTGATCTTTCTGTCTGACATTTTGATTCATGTTGAAAAGCTACTTTTTCGAACTCCTCCTAGACCGTTGGTCCGATTTTCACCAAATTTGACTTCAGACTATGCTGGAAAAAAAGTTATGGATTTTGTGTCAATATATGAAACTGTTTTCATTTAACACATCAACAAATTTGCTGGAAAGATGCCAAACTGC
Source organism: Labeo rohita (assembly GCF_022985175.1). Lineage (NCBI taxonomy): Eukaryota > Metazoa > Chordata > Actinopteri > Cypriniformes > Cyprinidae > Labeo > Labeo rohita. The sequence goes on from NC_066875.1 coordinate 46,455,298, forward strand.
ATCTAAGGCTGTATCTCTGCAAAGCTTTGACATATTTACACCAAACTTTGCTATTGTCACCTCACACTGACCACGCCACATCAATTTGGTAACAGCGCCACCTATTGGTCGAGAGTGATAAACCATTAATTTACCATTAATTGACTTTTGATTGCATTAGCTTATTGTAATGAAACTGGTCTCATAATATTCCTTGGGTGAGGCCAGCAACATACATACTGGTTATGCCATAGTTGGCAAAACCTGTCTGCCATTTTGATTTGTGTTGAAAGCCTACTTTTTCAAACTTGTCCTAGACCATTCATCCAATATTCACCAAAATTTGTCTGTGCGGACACAAAGTTATGGATTTCATGTTGATAGATGAACCCGTATTTTTACAGTGCCATAAAAAATGCGAGGCGTGAAGCGTGCAAAACTTTGACAATGACACTAAACTATATTTGTGTCATTGTCACCTCACACAGAACACACTACATCAATTTTGTAACAGCGCCACCTATTGGCCAAAAGTGATAACCTATTAAATCATATTACTAGTGGTTAAAATCATCTTAAAATGGCTTCAGTTATTCATTGCTTCAGTTGCTCTTATGCATGCTGCCTTGCTTGGCCCTGTAATTGCAGTTTATGTTGTTAAAAAGAATGATTTTGGTTTCATCTTTAGGAAATGTTGCCTGTCTTAAACTGAGGTTGTAAGAAAACATCTGTTTCATGAATTTCCTTCTGTGTTTAGTCACTTTCAGAACTGGACTTTCATAACTTTAACTACTATTGATCTCAACTGACTGTTTTTAATAAATGGAAAGTTTTGAACCAGTTGTACTGTGATTTAATCAGTGTGTTCAATGAACAGTGTAAAATAAGTTTCGTAACACCTGGTGCGATTTTGAGGTGAGTGTTAAAAACACCGGCGTGTATTCCCTAGAATTCCCAGCATCATGAAAATGAAAAATTGAAGTGTGATGCAGATGCATCTGCTGTAAATTCAGCCTTCACCTGAAGTCACTCTACAGTATGTACAGTATTTTCTTTTTTTTTTTGTTTGAGCAACTGTATGTACTCACATAGGGAATCAAAACACTTAAGACTTTAGTTGTGGTTCTCTACTCAATATTTATTTATAATTTAAATATGTACTTTAGAGTGCTCATATTTAATTTATATGTGCAAAGTACTAATATGCATTTTAGGGTAGTAATATGTACACTCTAGGCACTAATATGTACCGTTTAGGGGGAAAATAAGGTACAAAGTACCTTTTAGCATTTGGGTACCTCAGTGACAGCTTTATAGATAGATAGATGCATAGATAAATGGATAACGGTTACAGTACATTGTGATGTATTAATCATAGTTTCCGTATTACATCACTTTCATATTGGGTCAGAAATAGACTAAACCGGTGTTGCTTCTTTTAAACATGCAAATGAACAGGAAGACTTTACTTCTGAGTCTGAGAGTGAAAACTGTTGCGTCTCATCCTGTTCAAGACATTTACTACGACCGATCTTACAGGTAAGAACTTATGCTCCAGATATGTGATCAGTTTCTTGCTTTTATGCATTTGACATGTAATGAGTGACATGCAATTAGTAAAATATAAAATGCATGCATTTTCGGTTTCATTTTTATTCCTAATGAGTTGCTTCATAACTGTGCAGCGTGTGCACAGCTGTTACTGAACGTAAAATTTCTGCAGCTCTGCAATTCTGGATCTAACACAAGTAATTTCAACTTTAATATGAGCAAAAGTGCATAACCAGTTGTTTATTTGTTTACATTAAAATTAAAATGACTAGTTACAGCAAGTGTTCCCTGGTTAAGCAGGTTTAGCTGTTTGTGACATAACATTATTTCTGTGTAAACATTTGCTTGACTTAGACTTAATATCTGATATAAACTTTAGGATTTAATTTAAAATCTATCTGCTTGTGGAGTAAACAGAGTAGGCGAGAGTTGAAATATGAAGTTCCATTTGAATTAATTTTATAATTGTGTGTCAAAGTGTGTGTTGGTGGTTGTGGAGATGACCTTTGCTTATGTTGTGACTCATTGTGAAAAAAAACACTGAAAAATCTAAAGCTCAGAGGAGTTTCAAACTTTCCACCAGACTTAGTAAAACCGATATGCTCTACCAGCTGCATAACTAAACTGACACACACCCTCAAACACCCACATTCACTTACAGTAATTGCTTATTTTCTATTTTGTTGAGTTTTACAGAAGTACGGATGTCTGAGAATATTGAAATAATAAGTGATTAGTGGAAATAAGAAAGTTTAGGTAGAATTATTCACTCATTTAATAAGTTCATTTAATAATTGCTTTGGTGCTCTGTATCGAAAGGTTGTTTTGCTGAAAACTTTGCTTACGTTCAGTTTTCTGTTTCCTGCCTGCAGGTGCTCAACAGGAAATCTGGTGTCTTATTTTCAGTCTTCAAAGTTTAGCTGACAACTATGAAACTCATTCTGCGGTGGATTTTTTGCTTCAGTTTTGGTGCGTATCTGCTTCATGACAAATTTCCCAGCTCAAAATGGAGCGAAAAAGATACCCCTCAGAGGTTCTTGTTAAACTGAATTATAAGGAATAGTTCCCAACAAAATACCTTTGTGTTGTTTCAAACCTAAATGACTTTCTTTCATCTGTAGAACACAAAAATGATATTTGTAAGAATTTATAGCGTCATTTTTTTTTCTTTACAATAAAAGCATACAGCATCAGAGACCAGTATGCGCCCTTCAGAATTAAATATGGTACAAAGATGCACCTTTAGTGACAGCTTTTATACCTTTGTTTCTGAGAGTGTAGCCCATATAGTGCAAAAAGTAGTCCATAGCTTGTGCACTACTAAGTCTTCTGAAGTCATATGATAGCTTTGTATGAAACATGGATCCAAAAGTAAGAATACTTTTCACTTTTCTTAGGAGTGGCCTTTCTTACACTTACCGTTTAGCATTTTATTTCATATATTATCATTTCTTCATATGTTCTATCACTTAAAAGTTTGGGGTCAGTAAGACGCATTATGCATTAAATTGACCAAAAGTGACAGTAAACACATTAATATTCTTACAAAGGTTTCAAATAAATGCTGCTCTTTTTAACTTTTCTATTCTATTGTATCACAGATTCTAGAGGTCGACCGATGTATCGGTTTTGCCTATTAATCGGCACCGATAGTTGATTGGCAGAACTATCAGTTATCGGCAGAAATCTATGCTGATAGTTTTTTCCGGGTTGGCTCCGTTGCTGGAGCGGCTGAGAAGGTCGTCATTATACAGCAAAGTCCCTGTAGTCTTTGTTATACAGCACCAGAGCGGCCTCTAGTGGCAGAAATCACTGGCCGCACGTGCCGTTTGTTTAGACACGTGACACTGCGCTGCACAGAGCAGGACACTTCAAAGGCGGATTTAAAACATCGACAACGAAACAGTGTGTACAGTGTACTGTAGTGCATGTTTTCATGTCATTAGTAAACGATGAATTTGTTGACTAGATGCTGCATTGGTGGAGAAAGGACAGCAGTATACTTTTGCCCGTTTGGTGATCAAATAAAGTCTTGTAGTCCGCCGCTTGAATTGAACGTGTTGCGTTCAGTGTGTGATACCGGATAACTGTGAGTTCTTCTAGACGTGGCACTGCACGTTTGCTCGTTGTGTGACTAACATATTTTTATATTTTGATTAGATAACCACAGATGTTCTAGAATAGAAGCAGCCAAATTGTTCAAGTACACAATATCCATACAAATGCAGTTTCAATACTGTGGCCTTCATGTAGATATTTAAAGATGGTCATCTTTAGCTTGATTGTTGATGTAGTGGTAACATTTTACAATATGAGTCCATTTGTAACATTAAGATTGATAAAAGCTGTAGAATAGAAGTATTGTTGTTCATTAGAGTGTGTTAATTTCAGCATTTACTGATATATTTTAAAAATTTTAGTTGCTTTTGTTAACATAAATGAACAGTGAACTAACTGTCATGATCAATATATCGGTATCTGCCAGTGTGGTCCAACCTCGTTATCTGTAAAATCCAATATCGGTCGACCTCTAACAGATTCCATAAAAGTATGAAGCAGCACAACTGTTTTCAACATTGATAATAATCAGAAATGTTTCTTGAGCAGCAAATCAGAATATGTGGCCCTAGATCACAAAATCAGACTTAAGTAGCATATTTGTAGCAATAGCCAAAAATACATTGTGTGGGTCAAAATGATAATTTTCTTTTTCAATGCCTTTTAAGTAAAGATCATGTTCCATGAAGATATTTAGCAAATTTCCAACTGTAAATATATCAAAACTTAATTTTTACTAAGAACTTCATTTGAACAACTTTAAAGACAATTTTCTCAATATTCAGATTTTTTTTTTTGCAAAACATAATGGAAAGCTAATTTATTCAGCTTTCAGATGTACTTCAGACACATTTTAAAAAAACGGACTCTTATGACTGGTTTTGTGGTCCAGCGTCACATATTAGAATGATTTCTGAAGGATCATGTGACACTAAAGACTGGAGTAATGAAGCTGAAGATTCAGCTTTTCATCACAAGAGTATACTTCTAAATTAATTTGAAAATATATTAAAATAAAAAAAACAGTCATTTTAATTTGCAATAATATTTGAAAATATTACTGTTTTTACTCTATTTTTGATCAAATAAATGTAGCCTTGGTGAGCAAAAGAGATGACTTTCAGAAACATTAAAAAAAAAATAATAATAATAAAAATTATAGACCGCAAGCTTTTGAACTGTAGTGTATATATACAGGTTAATTACTGCAAAGCTGCAACAAACTTGAGTTTTTACTTCAATGAAATTTCAGGGAGTTTTAAGTCTTCGGTTTCTCTCCAAAGCTTCATTTTGATTGTAGTAAAATTCTGTTCCTCAATATACTGAACGGTTATACAACCATTGTAGACGACTTAGTCATAAATTACATTTTCATTCATGCAGGTTTTGTTGCTGATTGCCGAGAGAATCGTTATGGTTTGAAAGGAAGCTCAGTCAGTCTGAGCATCAGTCCCAGAAATCAGTCACATCAGCTAAATAATGTCAAATGGCGACGATTCAACAGGAAAGACTATCTTGGAGACAAAGACGGAGTTCCCCCTAACTTTAAGAAAAAAGTAAGCTTAAACCACTCAGACTGGTCTTTGACCATATACAACCTGCAGGAAAATGACAGTGGACTATATGAGGCCCTTTCACATTTTGAGGATGAAACTCTGGCTGCATTCACACTTACAGTGGAGAGTAAGATCTATCCATCCATCTCATACACATTGTATACTAACAACATGATACACTCTCATTTTATATACTTCTGTATCTCAGCTCAGATGTTGCTGATAACTTATCTATGGTGTTTTTCCAGACATTGTCTCTCAGCCTGTAATCAAACTGAGCCCATTTGACTTTAATTCATCTGCTGGAGTGTGTCGGGCCACAGTAAACTGTTCGGCTGATGGCAGCTGGGCCATGTATGACTGCGACCAAAGTCACTGTGCAGAAACACAAGCCTCTCAATTCTCCATTAACATCAGTGTCACTGCACTGGACAGAGGCATCCAATGCCATGTAAACAACCACGTGAGCAAGAATCATTCTAAAGCTTCCAACATTATGTGTAAGCATAAATTTTATTCAATACTCATCTTGTGTCATGTTTCACACTGTCTGTACTTTACACTGTAATAATTCATACTTAATTAGGTTTGGGGTTTCACACTGTAAATTCATAAACACTGAGTTAATGTTCTCATTTGCTATTTGTGAGATTAACAATGTTAATTGGATGAGTACAGCATGCAACGAGCATGTATTTTATTAGCTGCCACATCTGTGGATATGTGGTAATGAAAATCCCCTCTGGTTTCTGGAAAAAACAGAGGGGTGTTTGCGTCACTTTTTGAAGTTTAGAGTCGTTTCCTCCAGACAATGATATTCAACAGCATATGCATTCTGTGGGTTTAGATGCATGAATAGTAGGTGACCAGATGTCCCTTTTTGGTGATTTTTTGGTGATTTTTTTGGTGATCAGCATTTTTGGTGACCTGTCCCTAACTGGAGCTGTCCCTGGAAAATGTCCCCGTTTTACAACACGTTCAAAACAACCCGCAAATATCACAGCCATTCAGAAGTGCACCAGTGCACCATACTCCCAACGAAATGGACAAGTTTATAATCTAATTTATAAATATTAAACCTTTTTAACTATATTAAAGCATATTGAGTGACTGATACTATATTTGTCATGGAAAAGACTTGCTGGTTCCTTTTGATTTCGCAGTTTTCGGCTATATGTTTGCTTACATTAGATCTGAGGTGCCTTCAGTATGGCTATGTCATGCAATATGATATTCAAACTCACATTAGTCACTTTTATCATTGAATAAAGCACATAATTAGTACCTGAGATTATAACTGTCATAGCTGTTGTTCCAGCCACAACGTCGCAGAAATAGACACCATTTCAAAAATAGAAATTTTGTGTGTCGCCATCGTGGCTAGTTAGGACAAAAACTCAAAAAGATACCTTTTATACCATTTGAAAATAATATATTTGTTAAATAGTTTTATTTATCACATGTTCTCATATTTATTGTTTTATTTTTAATGTGTTTTTCTAAAGCCATAATTTTGTTATAATGCTACTGTTTTGATATGTTTGCTATTTGCAATAGTTACTATTTACTACAGTATTTAAAATCTACAGTAGGTTTGATCCTCAAACATCACTGAAATGACAATTAAGATATTAATATATGGAAGCCACAGCAATTAAAACATTTTGTCCCCGTTTTTTAATTTGCATAATCACAAGTGAGATTTCAGTGATATTTTGACCACTGAACTAGGAAATGTCCCAGTTTAGGGGGCGCTAATGAAAAAAAAGAACGTGGGTACAACTTCCGGTGAGGTGGAGGACGTAGTATACCAATGGTATTTTGTGTGCTAATTAGTGAAGAGACTAAGTGTTTTTTAGACCATTGTTTACTTTGTAAAGATTTGCACACCTTTCTCATGGACAACATATGCTTTTCGAATTTGTGTTATTAGCAAGTTTGGATCTCTAAATTTTGCATGACTGTCAACTAGTGAAATGACATTTGAACCGAGACTTAAGAGCTTGTGTTAAAGGGCATCCCAAATGAAGCCTCGATTCGAGGCTTGTTAACGTAGAAATCACTTTCGTAGAAGCCTCCATTCATGTGCGCTGTTTTGCGTGTCCTAATGTTCGACCCCCAGATCTTACTTTGCAAGTACATTTTCATTGGGACCTAATTAATAATTAAATTTTTAAATACCCAGTAATACAAGTAATATTTAGAATACAAATTATTTCAGGAAAATTAGATATATGCCATATGCAATTAATATATGTGTACATTATTCTTATATTGCACAATACTGATATTCATACTGGCATTTAATGGCACTATTCAAAGGGTAAATTACACTGTAAAAAACAATTTGTTGTGTCAATTTAAAATAATTTGTAACCTGGCTGCCTTAAAATTTTAAGTTCAGCCAACTCAAAAAAACTTTATTCAACTTGAAATGTTAAATTATACTAAGTGACAACTTAGATATTTGAGTTGAATCAACCTAAAATTTTCTCATGGGGCGTAGGAAACTTGTGGATATTAAAATATGTATTATTTGGCGTTTAGAACATGAGTCTTCAGAGAGATCCGTGGATTTTGACAATAATAAGGGGCTAAACACACCAAAGTAGCTACTCACCAGTTGCAGATTACATGAGGACAATACGTCTGTTGTTTTCTTCTGCGCTATTCTGAGGTGTGTCTGAAGTCCGTGGTCTTTTGCTTCATATTTAACAGTGCTCCATGTCCATTATGATCGCTGTTGGTGAGGAGCTTAATATAATGGCTATTTGCTAATTAGCGCCTTATTGTGGCCTAATGGACCCCATCAGAAACATTGTTTATACATAAGCACAATGGACCTTCAAATTTTATTATACTTTATTTTATTTTTAAATTAAAATAAAACAATAAAATAACAAAGAAAATCTAGTGTAAATGTAACAGAGGCTATTTTGTTGTTGTTTCTTTTTCAAAAATGTGTTGTGATATTTGTCTTTATCCTCAGGCCTTGAAAAGCAGCAAAGTGAGTCGCCCTCTTCACCGTCACTGGTCTTTTGGATCATGGTCACCACTGGTGGTGGCATTTTGTTGAGTTTGATTTTGGGTTTGATTGTAATAGTTCTCAGGAGAAGAAAGTGTTCAAAAATTCATCCACAGGTACTTTTTCAGTCAAATTCTCTCTCAAAACTGAAACATTTGTCATGACTTTTTTAAATCCGTTCTTTCTCTCTGTATTAGTCCAGTCGTGTTGTGATTGAACAGCATCATGAAACAATTTATAGCACGGTGGACAAGCCGGCTGCATCTCAGATTTCTCCAGAAAACAATACTGTCAGCGACAAAGTAGAAACCATTTACGACACTCCATCACGACACGTATGTATTATCTTGCTGACTCGCGAGATTGTAATTTAAATCAATGTCTTTTTTTGGATTATGTTTCACCTGTTTAATTGTTGGTTTGTGTCTTTCTCAGACCAAGGCCTGTCAAGTAGACAGCGTGGAAGTGAGGAGTGACAACCAGGAACAACAGCAATCTCACGACAGAACTATTCAAGTAAAAGCTACAGTTCACCAGGCAGCAGAAGCCGATTCAGAGCCAATAAACACGGTTTACTGCAAACTGGGAGAGATCTGAGACATACACATACTGTACATGTCTGAGATGTGAGTGGAGATTTAAACCACACCAGATATTTGTGAAGAAGATAGAAATTGTACTTTAATGTTAATTTTGTGTGTTTTCACTAGTGAATAGGTGGGTTTAAGCGTCACTGATACATGGATATAATATACACTGTAAGCTGCCTGCAATTTTGTGAAACAGTATATGCAATACACTCTTGAAAATAACAGTTCAAAAAGGATGTTTTGGTAGCAGTGCAGTGGAAGAACCATTTTTGTTTCCCCAAAGAACCCTTCAGTTCTTAGTATAGAGAGTATTTAAATAATCTGAAGAACCTTTTGTGAAATGGAAAGATTCTGCACGGAACCATCAATGGCAATAAAGAAGCTTTATTTTTATGAGTGTATGCAATGATATACATTTCAAACAGTCCTGTATTTTAACCTTATTGTGTAGCATGTTTAATTCATCAAGTATTATTTTGAGTTGAGTTGTTAACTATTTTGTTGATCCTATTTTGTTCACAAATATCATTATTTAAAATAATCACAGCACATAATAGTCTCTAGTTCATTACTTACACTGAAAATGAAAAGTCAGGTTGAGTCCACTTACATGATTGTAGCATCCTTTATTCCATGTAGTATCATGTGTTTGCACATTTTGGCAAATACAATACAAATCAAATAAATAAAATTAATTGCATACTGTACACAGTATACATACAGGAAAAATTGTGATGGTATGCTATTCTGAACATAATTTATATTTCGGTGCTCAAATTATTGCTCATTACGCTATATGGATATAAACTGACAACTCTTAGTTAGGAATGGAGATGAAACGTAACGTAATACTAAACAGTTTTATTTTTGTACAATAAAGGCAATTGAAAAATACTTGTTTTATTCCTCTGTTATTTATGTACTGCACTTATTCTATTTTATTTAGGTCATAATGAAGAAAAACTGACATATTTAGGTTGAAAACATTAGAATCTACGTTATAATCTTTTTCGCTGAAGGAGAACATGATTAACGTTTTCTGCATATATATGTGGTTTTTACTGGCAGCACAAACAGGAAGTTCACAGTTATCTTTGGTGAATGAAATACCACTCAAAATATGTTGTAAAACAAACACAGCAAATGTTTTTGCTGTGAAGAATTGCTTAGTATTGCTTGATGATGAAGACACAATCATCAAACAGTGACCTTACTAAAATGTCCAGATTTTCTGATCGTCACAACTCTGCTAAATCTCTGAGAAACTGTAATATCATAAGGTTCAATCAATTACATTAAAGTAAACATCACCCACATAATAAGACTGTTACCTGAATGTGATAAGTGAATAAGATCACCACATGATGACTATATCATCATCAATATACAGTATAACCATCAGCATTTCATTTTAAATTATGTTTCTTTTAGCTTTTCTTGCTATAACAAATCTATCTTATAAACACAGTTATTGCAGCCAGAAAAAATTAACACACAATATCTAGGGTCGTATATGTATATATATATATATATATATATATATATATATATATATATATAGTGTATTAAATAGAGGAATGATAGTAAATGCACATATAGGTTGTCCTTCTATTTGCCAAAGGGGATTGGCCCATCCAGACTGCTTAAGTCAAAATCATTTTAATTTATTTATTTACTTGTATTGAAAATGCATTTTATTAACATACATGATTAAAGTTCAAACAGTGGAGGCATGACTAACACACAGTAAATACCAAAAGAAGACACAAGTGCAAAAACTACCACACAATCAAGTCTGGATGAAACATCCAAATTGTCTCTATCATGACATCTAGTGGACAACAAGAGGATAGATCATTACATAGACATAAGCCTTTTGATACAGTATTTCCTTTTACAAGTCATAATTCCATAATACATGTTAGTAATGTAACAGTTATGTAAGATTAATGCATATGATCCTCAGCGGTTAGAAAATTTAGAAGAATTATGTGTTGTGGTGAATGTCATGGATTATGAATATTTGCATGGTTTGATCAATGATTTAAACACTATGTTTAATAATTAGGGTAATATATTCAATTCACCAACTTTTGACTAGATGCAGCAACAGCACCTGAAATTATACAAATTGATTCACAAGTATAAAATGTGTATTTTTGTACTTGCATTAAATTGTGATATTTTGCATTGTTTTTAGTTTATCTCACCTTAACCGCTTTACATCCTCAGATTGGAGTAAACAGTGTTAGAACTCTCATTTCCTAAAAGACAGCAAGAGTTGATCATATATGTACAGTTGAGGTCAAAATCTTACATACACCTTGCAGAAACTGCAAAATGTTAATTATTTTACCAAATTAAGAGGGATTATACAAAATGCATTTTATTTTTTTTATTTAGTACTGACTTGAATAAGTTATTTCACGTAAAAGACGTTTACATATAGTCCACCAGAGAAAATAATAGTTGAACTTATAAAAGTGACCCCATTCAAAAGTTTCATACAACTGTGTTGTTACCTGAATGATCCACAGCTGTGTTTTTTGTTTAGTGATAGTTGTTCATGAGTCCCTTGTTTGTCCTGAACAGTTAAACTGCCTGCTGTTCTTCAGAAAAATCCTTCAGGTCCCACAAATTCATTGGTTTTTCAGCATTTTTGTGTATTTGAACCCTTTCCAACAATGACTGTACGATTTTGAGATCCATCTTTTCACAATGAGGACAACTGAAAGACTCATATGCAACTATTACAGAAGGTTCAAACTCTCACTGATGCTTTGAAGGAAAAAATATGCATTAAGAGTCGGGGTGAAAACATTTACATTTGAAGATGAGGGTAAATTTAAATTATTTTGTCTTCTGTACGTATCTTTTGTAGCTTCTGAAGGGCAGTACTAAATGGAAAAAAATGATTTGAAGGCAAAAAAAAAAAAAAAAGAAAGAAAAATGAACACATCTTCATTATGTTCAAAAGTTTTCACCCCCAACTCTTAATGCAGATCTTTTCCTTCAAAGCATCAGTGAGCGTTTGAACCTTCTATAATAGTCCCTCAGTTGTCCTCAGTGTTAAAAGATGGATCTCAAAATCATACAGTCATTGTTGGAAAGGGTTCAAATACACAAAAATGCTGAAAAACCAATGAATTTGTGGGACCTGAAGGATTTTTCTGAAGAACAGCAGGCAGTTGAACTGATCAGGACAAACAAGGGACTCATGAACAACTATCACTAAACAAAAAAACAGCTGTGGATCATTCAGGTAACAACACAGTATTAAACAGCAAGCGTATGTAAACTTATGAACAAGGTCATTTTTATAAATTCAACTGTTATTTTCTCTTGTGGACTATATGTAAACATCTTTTATGTGAAATATCTTATTCAGGTCAGCACTAAATAAAATGTATTATTTTGGTAAAATAATTAACATTTTGCAATTCTGCAAGCTATATGTAATTTGTTTCCTCAAATGTATGCATTTATTTTACAATTATTTTATTATACGTGCATTTATTTTACTGTGATACATTTCAACGAACAACCGCAACAGACACCTCAGTAGGTCTGTTGTCATACCTTTATTTTCTCTCTTTTTCTTCTTCATTTCCTTCATTGATTTCAGGTCAATCTTAACATAGGTCACATCAGAATGACCTATTACGATATCTGGATTAAAAAAAGAAAGAAAAAAAAGAAATGAATGAGTAAGACATTTACTTCTGTTTTTCTGGTTTTAGTCTTTCAGTTGTTTGTAGTTAATAAGTTTATTTTTTGTTCTAAACTGATGATGGCCACTATTTCGTTGTCAATGATCAAATTAAATCAATTAAACCAAACTACATCTAATCACACATTAATATTTCATTTTTTCATTTAACAAAAATACCACTGCAATTAATGTAAAGATATTGTGAGTGGGACTGACCTGAGTGCAGTGGTGTTTGTCCACTCTTCCTCGGATGTTGTGATGTCTGACTGATGTTTTGCAGCTGATGGTCAGTAGAGGGAGACAGAGATCCTCCACCTACTCAAACGGAGAAACTTCAGAAATGATTCACAAATGGCTTTCCTGCCCTCAGTTTATGACAGGTATTTTTATAAAATGATCTTTAACCACCATAAAATGCTTCCAAACATTGGTATAGTTAAGATTGTGTGTATGAGTAGGCTATGTTTATTTGAAGAGAACGGATGAACCTTTGTTGCGTTTGCAGCAGAACAGCAGGACCAGTAAGAAAGTGAGCAGAAATGCGACACTCAGTCCTGCAATCACTCCAATTAACAGAGCATGAAACAGAGCTGATGAATCTGGTTCTGAAGATCCTGGTGTTTTAAAAAGGTCAGAAGGTCAAATTAATCAAGTCTATCGCTCTTTCTCTTTTAACATGTTGGTTAAAGTTTCTTATTTCTTATTTCTGGAAGTTTTTTTCTGACTCATGAGGTCAGAGTGATGTGAACAGATATAAAGGTACTCACCTGATACGGACAGTGTAACTTTATCACTGGTGTGTGAGTATCGTGATCCTTGCGTCTCGTTTCCAGTACAGCTGTAATTACCTGTGTGAGATTCATGAACGGAACTGATTGTGTATTCCTGTGATTGACTGACATGAATCACTGAATCATCTTTTGTCCAGCTGTAGTTCCAGCTGGTCACATTTGTCTCCTGTATGTCACATGTAAGAGTGACTGTCTGTCCTTTGAGAACTCGTCCATCAGGATGAACATTCACTACAGGTTTGGGTCTCTCTGTGAAAAATTAACTGAAGTTGAATTAACTGACAGTACATGCTACTGTTGATGGGTGACATTAATCTGTATAATATTATTGTAAAATCAAACTCAGATTGTCCTGTAAAAACAGCACTTACCTCTTACTGTCAGCACAACTTTTTGGCTTTGTGTGGTGGTTGATACAGTACACGCATATTTTCCTCCATTAGAGATGTTCACATTTCTCAGAATTTCTGTTTCATCACCAACTTTTAGTCTTGTGGAGTCTTTGAACCAGACTGTCCTCTGCCTAGCTGCCCCTTCCATGTCACAACTAAGAGTAACTGTGTCTCCAGTGAACACTGAATTCTGAGGCTTTACAGTTACTTTGATTTTGTCTGTAAATATTTTTACAATACAATCCTGAGTTAATAAATAGTCTTCAGTCATTATCTAGTGCTACTTATGATTTCTGTTACTTATATTAAACGTTTCTTATTTTTTCAGCTTATCAGCTTGCCTGTTTTATGCTCTTCTAACGTAAGGGGTCTCATAAAGACAACACATGAAGATACAAATCCTGTCAGCCATGGCTCCTCAAATTGGGTGCTTACTCATATAGTTCAATTTAATTCAGTAGGGCTTTACACAATACGTTTCAAAGCTGCGTTACAGAAAGTGCTGGTTTCATTGTTACAATTTAGCTTTTTTTTGTTATCAGTCAGAGACGTGTATCTAAGTAATGTCCATTTGGCAGTAACATCTATAATATAATACATGAAATGTGGTTGGTTAATGTCATGTATTCAGATTAAGCAGACACAGTGAACATTCAGTCTGTCTAACACAGTCCTACAGCATCTAGAAATATTCTGCTTTAGGTTTCTCTGTAGGAAGTAACGGTAAAACATCCAAGAAGCCAAATAATCTATACATTGGCAGTGTTTATTTCTTGTTTTTGTCCAGGAATGGTGCAATAAATGAATAATGAAGACACTTACTTCTGTATTTCACTGAATATTCTTGCCCTGTATGACGAGAAAAAGAAACTAACTTTATTTACAACCACCTTGTTGTTGTACTTCTGAGCATATTGTATACTATGCAGTGAAGATCGTGAGACTCACGTGATATAGCCAGTGAGACAGCATCACTGATCTCTGATTTCTGTCCGTCACGTTTTCTTTCTCCTATACAGGTGATGTTATTGCTACTGTCAGATTCACCAGTTCCGATGCTGAATTCTTTATCGGTGCTCATGACCCGAGATGATCCATCCACAAACCAGCTGTATGTCCAATCACCTTCTGGTCCTGGTATTTCACATCTGACTGTTCCATTTTCTGTAACTACTACAGCCTTTGGTTTCCCTATAATATCACATAAAACATTCAGATGTAATTTATACCTGAGTAATATTAGCGATGTTAATTATATACAGAGCTAATCTATATTGTTTAAGATCCAGTAAATTAAATAAACAACAAACAACACAGAGTGTACACAACACAACACAGCACTTTCTCTTTCTGTTCCACTGTTGTGTGTGATGATTTGAAGAGATATCTTCAAAGAGATAAGTCACCTTGAGTGTGTCCATGGTGGATGCTTGAAATCAGCACTAAAAACCAAAAAGAGAAAATTACATACAACTGATTAATGAACAGATTTTGTTACTTCTAAATAGAATTATCTATTATCTATCTATTTAAATATGAATATCTTTCAAAACGTTTGAGAGAAATTAGCTCCTTTATAGAAGACAGCCTCAGCATATTGCAAACTAGAAGCTGTGGAAATTGTATTTTGATGCACTTGATTTTGGACTAATTTTATATTATTGAACAGAATTGCTCAACTCAGCCCAACTCTTTCTATCATCTATATTTTATTAAATCTACTCAATCCATCTCTATTCTTTCAGATCTATCAATAGTGAAGAGAGTCAATAATGACCAGAGTGATGGAGCGTAGAAGAGGAAGTGAAGACAAAATCTATGTGCATTGCTAAGAATATCTAGATGCTGCATGATGCTACTGAAACAACAAAAGGAAGCTCACAACACTGGATTGCAGATCTTATTTTGCATGCTATCAGTGCTTTATATGGGAAGTGGCATCACTGTTGTCAGTAGTGTCACCACATCACACCACAAGTAAAGACTATACAGGTTGGGCCATTTATATGGATACATCACACATCAAACTTATTGGGAATTTCACAAGAAAAACAATGGTGTGCTTGGTTTTAACGTTACCTTATTCTTTCATGAGTTATTTACAAGTTTCTGACCACTTATAATGTGCCACAAACAGGACGTTAATATCACCAACCATTCCCATTTTATTAAGGTGTATCCATATAAATGGCCCACCCTGTATATAGATGCAGTAACTGGTAGTGCAGATCTAGAAAGAAAACAAACTTGCAAAAATGACAAAACATGATAAATGATAAATACACTGATCTCACTGCAGCTATATGCAACACAAGTGAGTATATTTCACTTTCACACACAGATATCATAAACGGCAGATGGATTTGATACTAAGATTATTAGCAGCATGAATAAAAACGTAAATGAAATACATAAGATGATAAAATACAGATGGACACTGATTGAATTAATGCAGAAAAAAGAAAATTATACTCACAGAGCATTATGGGAAGTAGACTAAGCTCCATACTGGTCTATTAATGACACACGGTCAAACACACAGGCTGCTTTATAGACTCAACACTTCCTGTACAAACACATAAGGAAGAAAATGACACCCCCATAAATTGTCATCCTGTCTTTTGTGGTAATGTTTGAGAATTTGGAAGATTCTTCATGGACAAATGATTTCATTTAGTTTAATTTATTACCAAATTTAATAATCTTACACACACACACACACACAAAGTATAATTTGCCAAAAGCATGATTATGGTTATGACTTTTTATCCTTAATACCCCTGACTGTTTCAGTCTATATTTTGTTCATAAATTGAATTTTGTACATGATCAATAGGCTCAACAACGATTTATTTTTTCTGTGTAAATGATAAGAACATACAAAACTCTCATTGGACATGTTTATACATGTACTTTATAATGATGATTTGTTAGGAAGTGATGCATCAGACATTATTTCTATGGCATTTCTAAATCTGGGCTTTGCAGGTTGTTTTAAACCAAACATCATGAGTTATTGTCAGACTGGTCAAATAAGGTAGTTTTGCCAAATGTTGACTGTCTCGGAGTGTGAGAAAAGGGAAGTATGAAGGCATACATGTTAAAATTCTGGGCAATTTCGCAATGAACTGTTTAAGGGTAATTGAATCATATCTGGTCCACAGACACTTTAACCATTTCATACATAAAAACATATGTGTGTTATTATTGGGTTTTAAATCAATTCTGGGTTTTTCAGTCCCATGAAAATGCAAGGGCGGTTTCACCACAGTGCTTCAGGCTATAGGATTGCAGAAAGCAATTTGACTAAGCAATATTATCAGCACGATGGTATAAAATCTTAAATAACCACCCACTGCTACTAATACCAACAATGCATACAGAATAGCAAAATATGTGGGAGAGCATTGCTATTGTGTGACTCTTTTGCAACATCTTCAGAAATTCCAAATGGAAGATGGGTTTGGGACACAAAAACAAAAGTCTTTGCTATACAACTCTAAAAAAACAGTATTCTGACTGTCAAAACCATAGCATAAAGCTTATTTTGGCACTTGATTAGAGTCTGAATGTGTTAAACCCACAGAGCAACAGTGGAAAAGAGGACGAAGTACAACTGACAGACATTTTTTCCGCTCTTAAGCCTCTAACAGACGCTTTGGGTGATGACATTGGTTGATGTGGGCCTTAAATAGAGAAATGACATGATGATTCGTAGAATCAGGATGTAACGTGATAAAAAACATTTCTCCTAAATTTGGTCATATTAGTTCATATCAACTGTTTAAACAACATGAATAAAATATATACGGCAGATCATGTAAATTGCGACTTTATTTTGATAATGTCATGCTTGCTGCCTTCTTGTGTGATTTGACTGTGATGCTGTTTGATTATGAATGTTTATAATCAACAGTGGGACATCATTCTGAAACATATACAGCGGTGGCCAAAATTATTAGAACAGTAGTATTTTCACCAGCTAAAAATGATTTTAAGTCAGTTATTTCTATCTTTTGCTGTAGTGTGTCAGTAGGAAATAGCAGTTTAATTTTCTAAATATTCATTTTGCCATTAATTGTAATAATCCAGTGATCTGATCTCATCATCCAGTCTGTCTAGAATAAGATGAAGAAACAGAATAAACTAGACCAAATCCAGAAGAACTGTGGCAATGTCTCCAAGAGACCTACCTGCAGAGCAGCACTGTTAAATTTTTTAGGGACTTGTGTAAAAATGCTGTAAAATGAGGATGCTGTCAAAAATAAAGTCAAATATAGATTTTTTAATCAATTAACTTCTATTAACTAAATTAAATCAACATTTCATTATGTTTAAAGCAGCTTTTTCCCTATGTGCACTTGCGCATAGTTTTAGGTAGTTTTGAAGGTAGGTCTCCTGATGCATCTTGGAGACGTTGCCACAGTTCTTCTGGATTTAGTCCGTCTCAGTTTGTTCTGTTTCTTCATGTCATTCCAGACAGACTGGATGATGATGAGATCAGGTCTCTGTGTGGAGCACTGGCTGTTCTTGTGCAAACAAAAATCTCACTGGATTATTACAATTCATGACAAAATTAATGTTTGGAAATTTAAACTGATATTTCCTACTGACACACTACAGCAACAGCAAAAACAACTGACTTAAAACCATTTTTAGCTGGTGAAATACTAGTGTTCCAATAATTTTGGCCACCACTGTAATCGGAGGTCAACTACAGGCTGTTTGTATAAGCTATTTGACACACATAGTCAGTTCACGAGTTCACGCTTACATATAATTAGCCGGAGTATAGTAATGCATATTTGGCGTGCTGTCCAGGGAAGGGCTCCGAGCTCGGGAATGGCCCGAACCCAGAGAACCCCCCCTGGGTGTACTGAGAACTCGTGTGAGGAGTGAGGAGTGAGGAGATGGGGTGGTGGTGGGATGCTGATAAACCATCAAATGGATAGAGTCAAGTTCAGCTGTATTTAAATTGTAGCGTTGATTAACTTGAGTGAGCTCCTCTTGTGATAATTAGGCTAGGTATCTGACGCGCTCCTCCCGAACCTTGTTAATAAAACATTATAAAATGTCTCAAGTTAAAGAAGATTGACATACAAGAGATGTTTAATTACTGGTTTCAAACTCCTTCATTCAATACAGCATTCTGACTTAAGTAATGAAGTAATAATAATAATAATAATAATATATCCTCCAAAATCTGAACATTTGTAAGTATGTCTGTGAAGTACATTTCCTAAAGAGGCAGCAACTTAGTGGGGCAGTCATGGCCTAATGGTTAGACACAACATAATATTATATTGATGCTGTTGTTACATAGGTCTATGTCTAATCATGTCATCTGTGGTTAATTTTAATACCAATAAAGCATTAGTTTATATGAAATAACTCATTTGCATTACCATTACAACCAATAAATTACCTGTGATACTAATAAAGGAATGATCTGCTTCCATTATGTTAGTTAGCCTACTGTAACAAACGCTTACACAACCAATTTTATTTATCAGTTCATACAAAAACTTGGTTAAAAACCCCTCTGCAATAACATATGCGATTAGGTGCTGAGTTTGAGCCTTAATCGGGGGTTTAGTATCAATAAAGCAGCGAAACGTGGGAAGCAGCAGTGACCGGAGATGAAGGACAGACAGATGTGTCTTGTGCTTCAAGCTGACTAAAACAACGTCTGAATAAAACACTCCACAAGTCCCTCAGCGATCTTTTTTGCATTAAAGACATTGTCATAGTGTTTGCTAAAAACACATATTGCACGTTCAAATATTTACCGCTGTTAATACACAAAATTACATCAAAAATACACGCAACCTTGTCCATTGCTGTGTACACGCCGTGCATTTGATCTGACGGTATTAAAATAAATGTTCAGCTGTAGCACTCTTTAGTCTCTATATAAAGTTCAGTACCTCTACTCGATGTTTACGTTGTTTTTATCGCTTTAAACTGTTTTGCAACTCCAATTTTATTCAAAATATGAGAGAAGAAAACACAAGCACCGGTCGCTCGTGGAGAAGCACAGGCACTGAGCAGAGCAGGTTGAGTCTACACGGTTCTCATACTGTGGTTAAATGCGCAGCGCCGCCCAGCAGCGAATTATTGTTGATCAGTTTGTGTTCCAGTTTAGGTTCGTTCAGAGAGATCATGGCAGAAACCGCTCCAACAGCTGCTGCGACCAAAGCGGCCAAAAAGAAGTCAGCAGCAAAACGCAAGAAAACGGGCCCAGGCGTCGGCGAGCTCATCGTCAAGGCTGTGTCCGCATCTAAGGAGAGGAGCGGTGTGTCTCTCGCCGCCCTGAAGAAAGCTCTCGCTGCCGGTGGCTACGATGTGGAGAAGAATAACTCTCGCGTCAAGATCGCCGTTAAGAGTCTGGTGAACAAAGGCGTCTTGGTTCAGACCAAAGGAACCGGCGCCTCGGGGTCGTTCAAGCTCAACAAGAAACAAGCCGAGACCAAGACAAAACCCATTAAGAAAGCTGCTCCTAAAGCCAAGAAGCCCGCAACCAAGAAACCTGCCGCCGCGAAGAAGCCCAAAACCGTAGCAGCAAAGAAGCCGGCCGCTAAGAAATCCCCGAAGAAGGTCAAGAAACCCGCTGCTAAGAAGGCAACGAAGAGTCCTAAGAAGGCAACCAAGAGTCCTAAAAAGGCAACTAAGAGTCCTAAGAAAGCAGCGACTCCTAAGAAAGCAGCCAAGAGCCCCAAAAAGGCCAAAGCAGCCAAACCCAAAGCGGCTAAGCCTAAAAAGACAGCAGCCAAAAAGAAATAAACTCCGCTTTTTTTGTTTGATCAAAACGGCTCTTTTAAGAGCCACCCACAAATTCATAAAAAAGAGCATTTCTGTGGTTATCTGCTAAATGAGGTAGAGCAATGGTCTTAACAATATTAAAACACAAATACTGTGAATGTTACATTACTTAGAAAAATACTACTTAGACTATAGAACTATTTAGAAATTTATATAGCTTTGGTAGAAGTTCTCTTCATAAGTACATGAGGCAAATTAGATCAGTTATTATTAATCAAAAATACATATAAAAATAAACTCAGAAATAACATTGGTATACAGTAGTTAACATTTGAAGTGGATCAAAACCTTTCATCCAAGTTATCCTAAAACCAAAACAACACCCATTCTTGTTTTAGGACAACTTTGATTAACTTTTTTTGATCCACTTCAAATGTTGACTACTGTATATGATCAAATAAAAAAAAAAAAATCTTAAGAGTGCTTGAAAATAGTCTGTAGCAGAAAGGGGGTTGGGTGTTGAGTTTGAAGAGAGATTCACTGATTTGCTTGAAACGTGTTTAGACTTAAACCAAGTGGAGACGAGCACCCTTTCATTTAAACGTCACGTCGCATTCACAACTTTCTGTATTGTGGTTGTGCCTTTGAGTTGAGTTGTAACAGCTGCAATTACAATGAGCGGAAGAGGCAAAACCGGTGGAAAAGCCCGCGCTAAGGCTAAGAGTCGCTCTTCCAGGGCTGGATTGCAGTTTCCCGTCGGTCGTGTTCACAGGCTTCTTCGAAAAGGCAACTACGGCGAGCGCGTTGGTGCTGGTGCTCCAGTTTATTTGGCCGCTGTACTCGAGTATCTCACTGCTGAGATTCTGGAGTTGGCTGGAAACGCCGCTCGGGACAACAAGAAAACCCGTATCATTCCCCGCCATCTGCAGCTGGCGGTGCGTAATGATGAAGAGCTGAACAAGCTTTTGGGTGGCGTGACCATCGCTCAGGGCGGTGTGTTGCCCAACATTCAGGCTGTGCTGTTGCCCAAGAAAACCGACAAGCCAGCCAAAACCAACTAAACCCATACAAGTTTCTCTTACAACAAAAGGCTCTTTTAAGAGCCACCCATTTTTTCCACGTGAGAGCGATTTCTTTTAGCTAATTATTGGTTTCAAAAAAGTGCAAACACGTTCATGTTTTTTGTATTGTACAATGTCGTAAATCTGGTAAATGCACAAACCTAAACTATCTTAACAGAAGCAACCGTATTAGATTTTTCCAATTGCATTGCCGTGTTAAAATTGTAAAGCATAGCGATATGTTTAGCTTCATGGAATTGCTAAAAAAAAAAAAAATACAACATATGATGTCTTGATGCATACACATAATACAAGGAACTAAAAACAAAAATGCGTTGTGTAGTGTAGATCTATTTTTGTAACTTCGTCTTCTGGTGTTTTCTTGGCGGTTTTGGCAAACCAACGTAAAAGGTGCATTACCGCCACCTACTGAACTGGAGTGTGGAGTGAACATAGATTTGGTAAAAAAAAAAAGGGAAGAGGGGGGAGAAAAAACACCTAATTACTACAAAATTACATTCTTTCCATATTTCCTGACTTTTTAAAATAATTGAACAATTCCTCATTCATTCTTGATTGCATTTGTCTATTCCCCAATAGGGCCTTGAGTGACACTTTGTCATATCCCATCAATACTAATTTTTGATTAAGTTTATATCTTTCTCTCTCATAAGCTTCACATTCTATTAAAACATGCTTTACTGTTTCTGGAATCCCACGTTTATCACAGCTGCCAGTTTCATGTTTAGTAGTTTCGTTTACCAAAGCGAAAACAGAATATTGGACAACTGGGCGGGAACCACAAACTGTTAGAAAACATAAGACTCGCAGTTATTGGTCTGCTGTTCTTTAGACGCGGCAGAAAATAACCAATCAAATGACTTGAAGCTACAACGTCAAATGATCGCATGGCAGCCCTGTGCTTAAATAAGCCTGTTTTGCCGCTAGAGTTTTATTTCTTAGTGCTGTTGTTAGAAGTAATAGTGATTGTTGTTTTACGCAATGGCAAGAACCAAGCAAACCGCCCGTAAATCCACCGGAGGTAAAGCTCCGAGGAAGCAACTGGCTACTAAAGCCGCTCGTAAAAGCGCACCAGCCACCGGTGGCGTTAAGAAGCCTCATCGTTACAGGCCCGGTACTGTGGCTTTGAGGGAAATTCGCCGTTATCAGAAATCTACTGAACTGCTGATTCGCAAACTGCCCTTTCAACGCCTGGTGAGAGAAATCGCCCAAGATTTCAAAACAGATCTGCGTTTCCAGAGCTCTGCTGTCATGGCCCTGCAGGAGGCTAGCGAGGCCTATTTGGTCGGTCTGTTTGAGGACACCAACTTGTGCGCCATCCACGCCAAGAGGGTGACTATCATGCCTAAAGACATTCAGCTGGCCCGCCGCATTCGCGGAGAGCGCGCTTAAATCAACATCTGTGTCAGCGTTATAAACCCCAAAGGCTCTTTTAAGAGCCACCTCAATCTTTCCATGAAAGACGATTTTCTTTAATCAACTGTTAAAAACGTGAAGAGTTTTGACAGGTCCGATGGAGTTCATTATCAAAACTGCAGTATTATTGAAACATAATTTCGGTAGCGAATGTTCTAGGTTGTTTTAAATCAAAAAGATACAAGACATATTTGCAAAACTGATCGGAATAAGTGATGCTTTAAATACATACTTTCATTGTCGCGCTGTTATGCATTTCATTTAAAAATAAATTAATATACTTAAACCCAGTTTATCTCTGCAATGTAACATGGTAAGGTAGAAGTGGACTTCTCGTAACGGGCATGACGTCTATTAGAACCGCCCACGTGTGGTTTCACCTAGGTCCTTTAGCGAAGTATAACATCCCTTCTTTCATTTTCTGAAATATACTTCGTCAGTGGGAGTTAAAGAATAGCTGTCGGTATGTCTGGAAGAGGAAAGGGTGGTAAAGGTTTGGGAAAAGGAGGCGCAAAGCGTCACCGTAAAGTTCTTCGTGATAACATCCAGGGAATTACTAAACCCGCAATTCGTCGTCTTGCTCGCCGTGGCGGTGTCAAGCGTATTTCCGGGTTGATCTATGAGGAGACCCGTGGTGTGTTGAAGGTGTTTCTGGAGAACGTTATTCGTGATGCTGTGACTTACACTGAACACGCTAAAAGAAAGACCGTTACCGCCATGGATGTTGTATATGCTCTGAAACGACAGGGACGCACTCTGTACGGATTCGGAGGTTAAAATATTTGTAAACAAAACAAAACCCCAACGGCTCTTTTAAGAGCCACCCACCTTTTCACACAAAGAGCGAGTTTCTGGATGGTAAAACAATTTTTTTGTAACTATAGGCTGTTTGGAATGGTTGACTAAAAACAGCTAATTATTCGTTTTATAAACAAAAGACTATTATCATTTTTTTTTTTTTTTTTTTGTGGTCGTTGTTCAAACGTAGTGATGTAACTAATGTTTTGACGATTATTAGTATAATTTTTTAATTCTAATAAAATGTAAATAAAATCAGCTCCGTAGTTATTATATTGTAGTGATATATTGGACCAAACCTGTTCACAAATAGTTCAGTCATTATAGGTCTAAGTAAAAATGCGGGAAAATTAAACAAAAGAACGTAAACGGATGGGGGATGACAGTTGTCAAAGCATGAGGCAATGGGAGGGATTTACATTTTAAAGCTTCTGATTGGCTTCAATGTGGCCAATAAATTAATTCTGTGGGTTGGTCCATGGAGATACAGCAATCACAGACCACCGTTTTGCCTTTTAAAATTAACATAGGGTAGTGCATAAAAGGCCATGTGTTTCGAAAGTAATCATACGTCTTTTTGAGAGGTTGTGAAGGGGATAGTCATGCCTGAGCCAGCGAAGTCAGCGCCCAAGAAGGGTTCGAAGAAGGCCGTTACTAAGACCACCGGCAAAGGAGGAAAGAAGCGCAAGAGATCCAGGAAAGAGAGTTATGCTATCTACGTGTACAAAGTTCTGAAGCAGGTTCATCCTGACACTGGAATTTCTTCTAAGGCGATGGGAATCATGAATTCTTTCGTCAACGACATCTTCGAGCGCATCGCCGGTGAATCATCTCGTCTCGCTCACTACAACAAGCGCTCCACCATCACATCGAGAGAGATCCAGACCGCCGTGCGTCTGCTGCTGCCCGGTGAACTGGCCAAACACGCCGTGTCTGAGGGCACAAAGGCCGTGACCAAATACACCAGCTCAAAGTAAAGATTCATTTTGTGATCAGCGAACCCAAAGGCTCTTTTAAGAGCCAACCATGTTATCATTAAAAGAGCTAGATACTTAATATTTTTTTTCTTTAAATGAAAAACGTTATTGGCTGTTACGGTTGGTTTCTTTTAAATTGTGATCTATTTGGCACAATCCAGCTCTGGTGCCTGTTTTCTCCCTGTTTTATAGTAAGAAGCTCTCATATCTTTTTAAGGCAGTAATAACGTCAAGTTGATGTCTTTGTTTTATACCAACACGTTAAATTTCATGTTTATTCATGATGTGTATTTCACAATGTAATGTTTTTTATTTTTTCTCAGGTATTTATATTTGCAGTCATTGTATATTTTATCAAATACTGGATGCAGCAATATGTATATTATGTACAAACAGTTTAAATGCAGTTTACAGGTGTTTAAATGAAATTAAGAAACTTAAATGCTGAAAAAAACTAACTAGTAAAAAAAATAGGAAGAGATAATATCTAGACTATATGGCTTGTAGACACAGTAGAACATATATGATTGAAAGGTACATGAGAAGAGAAAGCACATACCCCATGAAACTGAAAATTATGAAATTGTAGGGTTTTTTTTTTAAACCTTGATAGTTTTAAAAATTTTGATAATCTAAAAAAACCAAAAAAAAAAAAAAAAAACAAAACTAATGGATAAAATTGAGATATAGATATCAGTTCTCACTCTCGGGCTCCTATTGTCCAATACTCATTAATCACAGTAATTTTTGTTTGAATAAACTGTCACAAGCTCTTTTTTTAAAAAAACCTTTTCACATAAACTGCAGCAAATAGCAGTGTTTTAGCAGCATGAGAACTTATATAGACAAATAATAATAATTCATTATAACACTCTTCTAAGCACTCAAAGCACTTCATATTGTAAGGGGATATCCTCATGGATGATGCAATGGCAGCCATATTACGCCAGAATGCCCACCACACACCAGCTTACTGGTGGAGAGGAGACAGAGAGATGAATCAATCAGTAGATATGGAGATGGTTACGAGACCATGATGGTCAGAGACCAATAGGGAAAATTGGACAAGATGGCCCACTGGGCACCATAGAAGTCCACTATATGGAGATAATTCCTGAAATGTTTTCCTCAAAAAAAAAAAAAAAAAAAAAAAAAAAAAAAAAAAAGAATTCTTTACAACTGAAGAAAGAAGTTCATGAACATCCTGGATGACAATGGGTTGAGTATATTGTCCGTACATTTTTGTTCTGGAAGTGAACTACATTATTGACCACAGAGAGTAAGGACCTCTGTTTAAACGTCTCAGCCGAAGGGCAAATTATTGTGTGCAAAGATGAATGACAGCAAAATATAGACATAAATTATCAGCAAAGAGACAAATGTGGGATCGTCTTGTGATCCATGTAGACAAATAAACTAGAACACAATTCAGACAAATCAAATGTCTTGCAGTACTGCACAGCACCAAAGTGGATGAAGGATATCAACACTAACAGCAGAAGAAAAACAGATATGAAACATTCCCATTCATTCAGCACAATGCAAATCACTGAATCATGTCTGAGTTTCAACTGAAAGTGTTTTTCTGTGTTTTGATGCTCATCCAGGAGAACCGATGGTAGAGATTCTCCATCATTTAACATCAACACATTCAGTGACGTCACAGGACTATCAACCAATGTGATGCCAGACAGTAAATTTCTTTAGTTATAACATAGCAGAGCAAGATATTTACAAGCATTTTTTAAAAGGTCGCCCATTTTTGACCTAGAACACTAGGTGCTATAAGGGTTTCAACACAGCACAAGAGTTAATTCTAACATTATAGCGGCCATGAAAAGAATAAAGTACATATTTTATTAATACATATTTTAAATCAGTGGTGGGAAACGTTGATCCCGCGGATCAAGGTTCCCAACTCCTGTTTTAAACGAAACATATCCAAACAGCCAACAAACAGCAGAATCATTATTTTATCTTCAGCTGAACACTTTATTAAAAACAGAATCACAAAATAGAATATAGAGCAGAATACAATAAAATAATCACAGAGTATGAGAGGCAGTGCACAGAGATAAAAAGTAGTCTACAACATAAGTAGTTATAGTCATAAACACATGCCACAACATCCAAGACTGGAGCAGGGCCACCAAAAAGTGATTGCCTCAGGTACTGCGCTTGTTTAACTATCAATATGGAGAACATGAACTGGAAGAAGCCTCTCACTAGAAATCTTTCTTTACCAGTAGGTACTATTGTTGCTTTATTGTCAAATAAAATATAAGAAAACAGAGACTCTTAAATTTGATATTAGACAGGGTTTTAAAGAAGTGGAAGTAAATGAAAATGACATGCACATGTTTCTGTGAATCTTTTGCTCTTGTGGTAGTAGTTTGAGGTTTAAGGTTAAAGATGCAGAATAAGAATAACTCTCTTCCCCACTCTGGTTTAAACCAGAGAGCAGAGGTCAAACCACAACCATCAGCTTAACTCTGTTATTAGGCCTCTTAACACTTCTGTAATTTTCTCAGGACAAGCAGCTTCTAAAGTCAGCAATGCACAAATAACAATGTGTCTTCAACAATGAGCTGAAAGAAGCCTAAGTCTAGCCTGCTGTAAGTCTGAATTTTTATTTTTATTGATTTAGTGAAAAATACTAGAAGTGTGCAGAAAATAGCACAGCAAGTCAAACAAGCAGATGGGTCTACAAACTCAAATTCATAATCTCACAGCAAAAAATCAATTCGTGATGTCTGAATTTCATCCTGCAGCTATAAAGCAGTGACCCGAGAACACACCGACCGACAGTGTCTTGTGCTTCAAGCTGCCCAAAACATCTTCTGAATGAAACACTCTACAATTTCATCAGCGATGTTTCTTTCTTTAAAGCCATTGTCAAAGTGCTTATTTAACACATGGAGGAAAATCCCAGTCATCTACCAAGATTATTAAATAAAAATCATATGAAATATAGACAGAATCTTATCCATTCCCGTGTGCACGCCGTGGATTTGAACTGACAGTGGTAAAATAAATGTTCACTTATCACGTGTTGTGGGCTGTAAATAACGTCCAGAGCCTTTACTCAATGTGTACGGTGTTTTTACTCCGCTAAACAATTTTACCACTTCAATTTTGTTCCAAATATAAGAAGAGAAAACACACGCATGAACGGCTCGTGCAGGAGCACAGACACTGAACAGAGTGATTGAGTCTACGCGGCTCTCATGCGGTTGTTAAATGCACAGCGCCGCCCAGCAACGACCCATTATTAATCAATACGTTGTGTTCGAGTTCAGATTCGCTTAGAGACATCATGGCAGAAACCGCTCCAGCAGCTGCTGCGACCAAAGCGGCCAAGAAGAAACCAGCAGTTAAACGCAAGACAACGGGCCCAGGCGTCGGCGAGCTCATTGTCAAGGTTGTGTCCGCATCTAAGGAGAGGAGCGGCGTGTCCCTCGCCGCCTTAAAGAAAGCTCTCGCTGCCGGTGGCTACGACGTGGAGAAGAACAACTCCCGCGTCAAGATCGCCGTCAAGAAGCTGGTGACTAAAGGCACTTTGGTCCAGACCAAAGGAACCGGCGCCTCGGGTTCGTTCAAGCTCAACAAGAAACAAGCCGAGATCAAGACAAAACCCGCTAAGAAAGCTGCTCCTAAAGCCAAGAAGCCCGCAGCCAAGAAACCTGCCGCCGCTAAGAAACCCAAAACCGCAGCAGCAAAGAAGCCGGCCGCTAAGAAATCCCCGAAGAAGGCCAAGAAACCCGCTGCTAAAAAGGTAACGAAGAGTCCTAAAAAGGTAACCAAGAGTCCTAAAAAAGCAGCGACTCCTAAGAAAGCAACCAAGAGCCCTAAAAAGGTCAAAGCAGCCAAACCCAAAACGGCGAAACCCAAAGCGGTGAAACCCAAAGCCGCCAAACCTAAAAAGACAGCAGCCAAAAAGAAATAAACTCAGCTTTTTGGTGTTTTAATCAAAACGGCTCTTTTAAGAGCCACCCACTAATTCAAAGTAGAGAGCATAATTTTTTCGGTTATCTGTCAAGTGATCTTTTGTCGCATAATATTACATTTGGGTATTGAAGAATGTGAATATTCTACTTTAAATAGGAAACTTAAGTCACATTATTATTAAGCTTAAAACCGGTCGTTAACAATAGACAATGCAGGTTTATGTAGCATGTTTATTACACGAAGTTAATTAAAAATGCTGTAGTTGCGTCATAAAAATGTACATAAAAAATACAGTACAAATTTATAAACAGGAAAAGAAATTAAAATACAAAATAAAGCTAATAAACAATAGAACGCTTTTCATCGATGTATTTTTTTTTAGATATATTGATATATTTTACTGTTTTGCTGTCAGGCAACAGGATGAATATGAATATTGACTGAAACGCATTAAGATTACATGACCAGCTCTCGTTGACGAAGATATTAATCTACTCTAAAATCCTGATTCATAATCATGACATTCTCTAATGAAATCTAAGACACAAACGATTAAGACAATGACTGTGCTGTGAGTTCGGCTTTACACTTGCATGTAAAATAGTCAAAAGCAAGAGAATATCTGTTTTTTTTTTTTTTTTTTTTTACTGAAAGCGCTTCTCTTCTGCCGCTTGCTGAACAAAGCAGTCCAAGTAGTTTGTCCAAGAAGTCGCTAGACTTGTTGCTAAGCGCTTTTTTGGAAGAAGGAAAAAAAAAAGTCGCTAAGTTGGCAACACTGTTTAAACTATGATTATGTAACGTGTGCTTGAGGGCTCTCAGTAGCGGAAGGGGGTTGGGTTTAGAGTTTGGAGGGAAGTTCACAGATTGGTTTAAAGCGTATTCAGACTCCAGCCAATAGGAGACTGGCATGCTTTCTTTTAAAAGGCAGATCACAGCCTTTCGCCTTATTATTTCTTTGAGTTGAAGAGAGTTAGTTGTGAGTTACAATGAGTGGACGAGGCAAAACTGGTGGAAAGGCCCGTGCCAAGGCTAAGACTCGCTCCTCTAGAGCTGGATTGCAGTTTCCCGTCGGTCGTGTTCACAGGCTTCTCCGCAAAGGCAACTACGGTGAGCGCGTCGGTGCTGGTGCTCCAGTGTATTTGGCCGCTGTACTCGAGTATCTCACTGCTGAGATTCTGGAGTTGGCTGGAAACGCCGCTCGGGACAACAAGAAAACCCGTATCATTCCCCGCCATCTGCAGCTTGCGGTGCGTAATGATGAAGAGTTGAACAAGCTTCTGGGTGGCGTGACCATCGCTCAGGGCGGTGTGTTGCCGAACATTCAGGCCGTGCTGTTGCCCAAGAAAACTGAGAAGCCGGCCAAAAGCAAGTAAACTCACTGACATAATTCTTGAAACCAAAGGCTCTTTTAAGAGCCACCCATTTTCTCTTTGAGAGAGTAATTTCTTTCGTCCTGTCTTTGGCGAGTATTATTATAAGTTGTTGAATATGAGGGTTTTTTCCCCCCCGTGAAATATTTTGTTGGAAATTCAGTTTGTTATTCTAAAATTCAGTGAAAATGTGTTTTTAAACCATTCCAGTAAAGGTAGCATACCATTAAATTTAAATTCAGCAGTACTACACAATATATATGATAATTTAATGTATTATGAAACTACTTCCTTGGCATGGCCAGAGATTTAAACAAATAATTTAAAATAGACATGTATAATACTTTCTAGTAGGTTTCACGATTAATTCTAAAGTCGAATTCAACACATTCAATAAGATTTGAAAACAAATAACAGGATGGTGTGCCAACTTACAGCCAATATCGACTATTGTATTATCAGAGAACAAGAACAGCACGTTTAGGCGGGAACCACAAACTGTTGTCTTTTGTTTGAAAAACAGGAGACGCACTTTCATTGGTCAAGTGTGATTTATAGATGCCAGACAATAACCAATCAAATACCTTTGAATCTACGCCGTCCAATGGGCGCATGGCAGCCCTAGACTTAAAATAAGCGTTGAGGCGTATCTACTTCATTCGTTTTATCCGTACTGTTGGAAGTAGCAGTGTTTTTGGTGAGAGAATGGCAAGAACCAAGCAAACCGCTCGTAAGTCCACCGGAGGAAAAGCACCTAGAAAGCAGTTGGCTACTAAAGCCGCTCGTAAAAGCGCTCCGGCTACTGGTGGTGTTAAGAAACCTCATCGTTATAGGCCCGGTACCGTGGCTTTGCGAGAGATTCGTCGTTATCAGAAGTCTACTGAACTGCTGATTCGTAAACTACCCTTTCAGCGCCTTGTAAGAGAAATCGCTCAAGATTTCAAAACAGATCTGCGGTTCCAGAGTTCTGCTGTCATGGCCCTGCAGGAGGCTAGTGAGGCTTATTTAGTTGGACTGTTTGAGGACACCAACTTGTGCGCCATCCACGCCAAAAGAGTGACCATCATGCCTAAAGACATTCAGCTGGCCCGCCGCATTCGCGGAGAGCGCGCTTAAATCTTCAGCTATCAACCATACAAACCCCAAAGGCTCTTTTAAGAGCCACTTCAATATCTATGAAAGATGATTTTCTTTTATGTATGAAGTCCAACTGACTTCGGTGTGCTCTAAAGTTTGTTTTGGCTCTAATTGTATGTCAGCTGTATATCAAAGAGTTACAATATGTATTAAGAGGAAATATTACACCGCTGAATCACTCACATTAAAACAACCACAAGAAACTTGCTGAAACTAGCTCTAAATTCATAATTAAACAGGAAAGCATATATTAAACATTCCATACCGTACGACTCTGCTTTTATCTACGAAGAAATTTGTCTGGACCGGGTTGGAGACGTCCCTGGCTGTTGGATACTGTCCTTAAAGATTCTCTATCTGCAAGATTATGATGTTCTTTACTATTAATATTAATGAAGAAGCTTACATTTGTGTCTGTTCTTCATGTTTTCTTGCTGCCGTATATTCCCACCCCGGCAAAAAGGTTGAACGTTTCTAGATTATTCAAGAAATAGTTAAAAATGTCAAAACATTTGTTTGGTGCTGCTAAAGGAAGTGAATATGCACCAATTCGTGTTAAGTTTTCTTTTCTTAGTGTAAACGAGTTTACATCTATTTCCGCATTCAAGCACTGTAAAACAGCTTAGATTTGAATAAGGCCTAACTGATGACGTTTAGTACCGCCCTTTATGATGGTTTCAACTAGGTCCTCTGATCAAGCATAAAAGCTTCGCCTCTTTATACGCGCTTTTTAAATTTTCTTGTTGTGAAAAGAAGTCTGTTGTGATGTCTGGAAGAGGAAAAGGCGGTAAAGGACTGGGTAAAGGAGGCGCTAAGCGTCACCGAAAGGTTCTTCGTGATAACATTCAGGGAATCACTAAACCAGCAATTCGTCGTCTTGCTCGCCGTGGCGGTGTCAAGCGTATTTCCGGGTTGATCTATGAGGAGACCCGCGGTGTGTTGAAGGTGTTTCTGGAGAACGTTATTCGTGATGCTGTGACTTACACTGAACACGCTAAAAGAAAGACCGTTACCGCCATGGATGTTGTATATGCTCTGAAACGACAGGGACGCACTCTGTATGGTTTCGGAGGTTAAGCGATTTCTGAAAAGACAAACCACCAACGGCTCTTTTAAGAGCCACCCACGCTTTCGTGCAAAGAGCAAGCTTCTTCCAACTTGTAAAACTGATTTAAATCATGTGAAGTTAACGTTAAAACGCAGTGGAGAGTTGGTCATCTGGAATGCCTTCTGAGCAATGTGGTTTTATGTAAAAGAATTGCAGTATAGTTGATTTTCTGTAAAATTCATAATTCGCTTAGATAAACACCTACGCGGTTTTTTAAATCCTGTTTTGATTCACCGCAACAGTCCACAGTGCATTTGTAAACTGCCCTTACATGTAAGTGAAACTTCATCAGTGCAAAGATGAAGTTCTGTGATATCATTTGTGGTAAATTCTACAATATGTTCTATTTGCATTTATTGAGGTAAAAAAATATTTACATACAAAGGGACTTTGTGACACTGTGTTGTATTTTTTGTAAGTCAGTGGTATTTTCAAAATTATATGTTAGGGTTATTTGTGCTATGTGTAGTGTGTT